>NW_022900944.1:18566826-18567487 GCF_012274545.1 Fukomys damarensis
TTATATATATATGAATGAATAATGCATGCCGCAGGAAAAAGACATGTACTCAAAAGGCGAGGGGGCAGTGATAAATCAGCTACTTGAATGATGAAGAAAGCTCCCTGCTAAAGACCTACAGATTCGGTTCCGGAGGTATAACCTCTCGGATCAGCCACTGCCCTGGCGTCATGTGAACTGACAAAGTAGATGCAAGGAGGGTTCCAGAGTCCGCGAAGAGGGCGCCGGCCCCGTGTCACATGTCTCCTAGAGGGCGCGGGTGTGAGAGAGGGGAGCGAGGGCAGGATGCGCGCGCCTGTCTGCCCGGGGAGGGCGGGCAGGGTGGAGAGCTCCTGCAGTAAAGCAGCCAGGAGGGACCAGGCACTGGGAGGGAAGGAAAAGATGAGCCTCGTTCCACACACTTGAAATAGAAACAATAATAACATTTAAAAATGCTTACAACGACGCTGTTATCGCCCTACCTGAGTTGCCTCCCTCTGGAGGGGATGGGGTATAAAGTGCAGACTGCGGCGACTGCCACCGCCGCGTCTGGCAGTCAAGGTTCGGGCTGGCTTGGGTGCGCGCGCGGGTGGCTCCACCTTTAGGGACGCGGCTTCTGGTTCTCCACGCTCAGCCCCGGAGGACCCCCGCCCTCCCCGCCCTCCCTGCCCCTGCTCCCCGC
>NW_022900944.1:18567739-18593739 GCF_012274545.1 Fukomys damarensis
ACGCAGGAGACCAGCTGCGCACCTGGAAAGTTACCCGCAGTTTGCCGAGGTTCGCGGGCTGGGGAGCTGGGGTCCCGGGGGCGCGAGGGGGTTGGGGGGACCCGACCGGGCACACGCGTGTGCACGCTTTGCGGTGTGCGCCCCGGCTCCACACCCAGCTGTCTCTTGCGTGTGCTGTTTGCGTGTGGACGTGTGTACGCGCTGCGTTCGCTCAGTGTGGCAGCGGTCGCTCGGTGTCGCGGTTCTCTGTGGCGACAGCAGTCTCCCCCACTGCTCCTCTGGGCCGGGGGCTTGGCGGCGTGGTCGTGGTGTGCGCTCCAGACTGTGCCTCGCCGCACTCTGGGTAGCTACGAGGAGAGGAGCACTCGGGCAAGCACTTTTACAAGAGTCCTTGTAAACTTGTGCGGCTGTCCTGTGTCCCTTTCGGCTCAGTGAGGCGCGTTCACGTTTCTGTATTTCGTGGTGATAAAGAAACAAGAGCCAACAAACGAAAACAAGAGATTAGACACTCTGGAGATTCCGAGGGAAGAGAAATGGGTTCAGGTACAAGCATGAGAAGATTGAAAGCGCGTATGCATAGCAGTTGAGGCCAGAGCTGAGAAAAGAAAGAAACTATGCAGGCAGAAGAATGAGGTCGAAAGGATGACGCTTAGACAACTTGGCTTCCTGATCGTCATGCTGTTCCCATAATTTCCAGGGACATTTTTGTTTTCCTTAAAGAAGGAGAGCAACATACACCTGCTGGCTGCCCGCTCTCGTACACACTGTTCCTTAGAAATTGACTTTTTACTAGTTTCTATTTCACTGCTGGAGAAGAGAGTCGTCCCACATAACATGACAGCAGCTGTTGTCGGTGTCCCCATTTAGTTTTGCACGGTGGGCTATGAGCTGATACGGTGAAGAATTCTCTGGGTATCTGGAGACTGCCTCCCCATTGGAATGCTGTGTAATTAAGAATGAGCCACATTTGAGATAAGGCCTGATCATCTTCGTCTTTTACATGGAATACTTAACTCTGGCTGGGCGGAATCATTAGAAGTGAGACTAACGGGAATCACCTCACAGGAAAAATACAGTTGCCTGGATGGGTGCCGAGTTCCTATAATCCCAGATCGTCTTGCTTCCTGTAGGCTATTTCCTATTTGTTATCTCCTCATGTTCTCCAGGGTTTAAATTTTCTTTCTCATTGGTTGATTATCCTGGGTTTATGGATAGTCACACTGCTGCTCTTCTAAAAACCCTTTGGACGACGTACAATAACTGTCTTGAAGTTCTTGTCTGAGCATCAGCTCTTTCTGTGGTCCTTTGTAATTGAGTTTCTGCCCTCGCTCTTCTGCAAAAGGCTAAACTCACTTCTCTCCCCTCTAATCTCGTTTTCTTTTGACGGGTCTGGAATTTGAGCTGCAGGCAGCTCCCCTCTTGAGAAATCTGTCCATGGCATCTATGACAGTTTTCTTAGATCTCTTGTTTGCACAACCATTCCCTTTCCTTCGTTGTTTGCTTTTCCACCTCCCATGAAAAATTCAATTACCAGTATGTTCATACACAGCTATAGAAGCATTCCTGTCTTTTTTTTTTCTCATTGAGTTTATTGGTGCATTTTAGGGTATACAGCACAGTTACATTCATTATTGGGATCTTGTACCTTTACATGACAGGTCTTGGTTCTCATTTTTTCCCCTCGTCCGTGCCCTCCCTTCACCCTTTTTCCCCTTTTTTAATGGGACTTAAAGTCTTATCTTTCTAGGACAGCCTCTTACTCTGCCGTCTTTGTGTATGTGGATGGTTCCACTCTGATGAGTTCAGGTCACTTCACATTCCCCATGCATAGACCCTGACCCATTGCTGTCCCCATAGGACGTTCTCGTTCTTCTGCCTTCCACCTGTGTCACAGAGACTGGCCTACGGAGGTGCCCTGTGTGTCACGTTAGAATGGGGAAGTATGTAATGTTCCGTGAAAAGTACTACTTTCCTCCAAGCCTTCCAAGATTTAAAAAAGTTGGAATCATTTTGTCTCCTCTCGTGTGTGCATCCATCTGTTCCCTATGTTAAAAGCTTTACCTCATCCCCTCATGTTGTAATACCAGGCACTCTATATCCTTTATTGCTTTAACCAGAGCAATAGCTTCGTACCGCTTCTCCCATCTTCTTTCCAGTCTCATACACACGTAGCTCCTCCCCATCTCTTCACTACCGATCTCTGAGGTACTTCTTCGGCTTTCACTTATGCATCCCTTCCTGCGGCTTACTTTTAGTTCTCCCTTTGTTTTGATCCTCTAGTCTCTCATTTCTTACTGCTTACTAAACTCCTTCACCTTAAATCTCCACAGGTCCCTCAAAAGCATGTCCACAATTAAAGGATACTGTTGCATCCCTCGAATTGTTCTTTCTTTCAGTCGGTTATACCGTCCTTTGGCCAATTGCTACAGAATCAGCTTGCAAATCTTTATTCTTTCTTTTCATTACCACACACATTCTATAAGCTATACTCTGCTGACCTATACCTACTGACTTACATTTCTATCTGTTTCCTGTTTATCTTTTAATGTAGTACTTGATAATAGCAGAATAGAATCTACTAAGTTTGGCAATCAAAATAGAAGATAGGTAGCATTCATAAAATTCACTGTGAACATCTGCTGGTGGAAAGGGGACTTCAAAGCTAGACTCGAGGGTATTTGAAACTTTGGTGCAAAAAGCTCCTATGATTGCATGGCAAG
Source organism: Fukomys damarensis (assembly GCF_012274545.1). Classification (NCBI taxonomy): domain Eukaryota; kingdom Metazoa; phylum Chordata; class Mammalia; order Rodentia; family Bathyergidae; genus Fukomys; species Fukomys damarensis. The sequence continues at coordinate 18,570,460 of NW_022900944.1, forward strand.
AGAAATTTATTCTCTACATGAAGGGACTGTGGACAGAGCAAACAAGAACTAGATTCAAAACTGAGCCCTAGGTTAGCAGTCAAAAGGCCATCAGAACAGATAACTTTTCTTTGGTACTAGGGATCGAACTAGGGTCCTTGTGCTTGCAAGGAAGGGAGCAGAACCACTGAGCTAAATCTTCACCCCAGGACAGATAACTTTTAATTGTGGCACTGATATGGAATTTACTAGTTACTTACAAGTACAGCTCTGTGTGTTTTGTTTCAGGGAGGAGAAGAAGAAGTGATTTATATATCTAATGATGGTTAATTATTTTCTCAAAATACTACAGTGAGACAAGCTAGCAGTAGCAAAAATGTGATATGCCTAAATTTCACATACACAGAATTTTATCTAGAAGAATTTGTGTAGTTCAACTGTCTGATTTCCAGCCCAACTGTCCATATCATAAAAAAGAACCTGTCATGCTTTTTGTGATTTATTAAAGGAAAGGACGTTGTAGAGTTACCTGTAGATGAAATCTCCATGACAGTGTTTTTCTCCTCTGATTATTATAGAGATGGTCCTTTTTTATTTCTCTGGTTCATGTCATCAGAATAGGGTTGTAACTTTGGGATGACCTTAGTCCTCTACTTATAACTTCTTACTTGGATTAGTGCAAGAGCTTTTAGTTCTTTACTTCTTTTCAACGCTTTTCACTTGGTTCCATATTTATTTCCAAGCAATTATTTTTCTGACAGACAAGTATCACCAAGTAACTTAGAAAAGCTTGGCTTACAGTAAAACCCAGAAACTGTGATGTGGTGTATGAAGTTCTCCAGTGTCTCACCCGGTAGCTTACTCTCTTAGCTTTATTAGTCATTGCCTTTCTTCCACCCATCATGCCTTTTAGCCTATTCCCTGGATGCGCTATCATCTTTTTACCTTCATTTTTAGCATATGTTCTTTTTAAAAAAATTAATAAACTTTCTCTTTTAGAGCAGCTTTAGTTTTACAGAAAAATTGGCTGAAAAAAAGAGTTCCTGTGTATTCTCCCTCTACCAGTTTCCCCTGTTCGTAGCACCTTACGACACTGATCTATTTGTTACCACTGAGCAATCAGTGTTGATAAATGATTATTTTAGACGGAAGCCCTGTTTTACATTAGGGGTAGCTACTTGTATTGCACTTTCCCATAGGTTTTGACAAGTGGATGGTGAGGCATAACTACCAGGACTGTGTCATACAGCTTAATTTCACCGCACCAAACGCCTTTGTCCCTGTGTCCCACTGATTCATTCCTCCCCCTTACTCCCAAACTCCTGGCAACCACTGATCTTTTTACTGTCTTCAAACTGTTTTCCAGAGTACTGTAGAGTGAGAATCACGCAGGTTGTTCAGATTGGCGTCTTTCGCTTAGTAATACAGTGCCTGTATGTCATCTCGTCACTGGTCGCTGTTACTTTCTGCTGTTGAGTGTGATTCCATGACATGGATATACCATAGTTTTCTTTATGATTAGCTCATGGGAGGCAATGGTTGCTTCCAAGTTTCAGCAATCACAAATAAGGCTGCTATAAACATGTTTGTATGGGTTTTAGTGAAGACGTGCCTTTGTTATCAGGCGAATGAACACCAAGAAGCATGGTTAGCTTCAGAAAAAACTGACACCTTATCTTCCAGAGTGGCCGCATCATAAAACATTCCCACTAGCAAAGAGTGAGAGTCCCTAGTGTGCCACATCCTTGCCAGAGATTGGTGGCATCAGTGTTTTGGCTGGTTGCCGTCCTAATCTGAGTAGTGCCATTTCCTTCTTGTTTAATTTGGAATTCCCTAATGTTGCATGACACTGAGCAACTTTTTATGTGGTTTGCCATCTGTAAATCTTAGATCAGGTATCTCTTCAGCTCCTTTGCCTGTTTTTTTTTAATGTTAAGAATTCCTCCTTTATCAGATCAGTTTTGCAAGTACTTCCCCAGTCTGTGACTTTTTAAAAAACTCTGCTCTTTTGAAGAGATGTTTTTAATGCTTAATAAAGCTCAAATGACCAATTTCTCCTTTTATGAATTATCCATTTAGTTTTTCATCCAAAAAAGTCATCATCAAACTCCAAATCACCCAGATTTTTCTCTTATGTTGTCTTCTAGGAGTTTAATAATTTTGGATGATGTGTTAGGTCTGTGGTCCATTTCGAGCTAGTTTTTGTCAAAGATGGAAGGCCTGTGTCTAGTGTTTTTTTTTTTTTTTCATTTTGATGTCTAACTTTTCTAGTACAGTTTCTTCAAGACCATTTTTTCATTGACTTTCTTTTGCTTCTTGGTCAAGGACCAGTTAGTTACATTTTGTAGCTCTATTTCTGGCTTTCTTTTCTGTCTCATCGATGTATGTACTTGTCTGTTCTTTCACCCGACCCTTTATGGTCACTTCCATTTTCCGGACTGTCTTGGTTAGTACAGCTTTTTAGTAAGTGTCAAAGTTGGGTACAGTCAATTCTATGACTGTGTTCTCCTATAATACTGTATTGATTTAGTACTCTGTTAAGAGACAGGGTCTCACTATGCAGTTCAGGCTGGCCTTGAACTCAGTATGTAGCCCAGGCTGGCTTTGAACTTGCTGTTATTTTCCTGCCTCAGCCTTCTGAGTTCTTGGGTTACAGGTGTGCCTCATCATGCCCAGCTTGACTTAGTACTTTTTCGATGAATAAGTTTTTCTACGAAGATAAGTTATTTTTGTGGGGTAAATATTGTTAATAATAATAATAGTAATATTTAACATTAAACACGCTTTATGCCAGGCACTGTTAAATTCTTATGGGTCATCTCATTTAACCGTCTTAAGACTCTAGGTGATGTGCATCTCCTCTACCCTTTTCTCGTTGGTCAATATCTGCTGCAGTGCAGAGATACACTAAGCAAGTGCTCGGACTGGGACTCTTAGCTGCCATTATAATGTTTCCCATATTTACAGATATACATGTAGCTGCGCATACATAGAAATAAGTGTGTGTGCCTGTGGATATATTTATATCAGATTCCAGATGGGTAGAGAAAGAAACAGATATTTTCTAGATCAGAGCCAAGAATTTCGTTTCAAACTGCTTTAGGAGGAAAAACAGACAACAAAGCCCAGCTCCCCCCACACTGACTGCCAGGTGTGAAAGGCTTGGAAGAATCTTTGCAGCAAATTTCATATTTTCTGTGTCTCTTCTATTTGTCATTTGGTGGCTTGAATTTTCTAAATGGCAAGCAAATTCAAATAATAATAAAATTTTATTATTACATAGTCTTCTCTTCTTGCTAAATGCCACTATTTATTCTTCTCTCTCCTCCTTTGCCATGGAAGATTATCACTTTCCCAGTGAATGAATTTTTCTGTTACTTTCAGAGATAATTAGTTAACCTTTACTAGATACGCTATTATCTAATTATATTTTTGGTTTAAGACTTTCACTGTATTATGTGAAAATAAATAGAGGCTACTTGAGGAATCACAAAGATCCAGGCATCCTTGCAGTTCTGACCTGGCTTGATGTCCCTCGAAATGGCGTTTCCTCCTCTCCATCATTTGGTGTGACTTGCTTCCTAGGCTACTCTTATGAAATGACTTCCTTTTCTCACTGGAGGATATAATCCAGAGAGAGCAAAAATTTCCTCCCCAAAAGGAGTACTTGCACCTTTAAAGGGTTATTGTCTGGAAGGTACCCAGGTTACTAGACTTAACGTCCTACACAGAAATAATCTCCTCTGAGTTTCCTTAATGTCAAGACTAAGTGGCTATCTCCAGCCACATATTAAGAGAAGAGCTGCTGTTTGCTTTATGCATGCTACGTGCAGACGTGGCAGGCACGGCAGGCATTGTACTTTACAAACATAATCTTCATAACAACGTTATGAGATAGATACAAGTTTCTCCACTTTATAGATAAGAATAGTAAATCAGAGAAGTAATGCAAAGAAAGCTGGGAGGGGGCAGATGCTTCTCTAACATCCAGGGGCCTGACTCTATTACTCATGTTAAATTCAGTCTCTATCTCCATAGTCATTGCTCATTACATCACGGGCTGCCCTCTAAATATAAGAATAGTTTTAATAACCGGAGTTGTCTGGTTGATGAAACAGTATCCTGTAGTTCACTTCTCCTTGTGAAACAGCTTGTCTTTGGATCTGATACAGGAAACACAGTGAATCTCATTAGGTCTTAAGAAGCCACACACTTGAACTCTGGACTTGAGGACCACCAAAAGTTAAACAGGTTAACTACGAGATTGGACTAACAGTGGGCCACCTGGTACCATATTTATCTTAAATTAGTGACTTGTCACAGGAAAGGCTTGAGGGGGAAAGGGAGACTAGGGGAATGGGGAAAAAAATAAGAACCAAGATACATTGTGCAAAGGTACAAGATCCCAATGATGAATGTAACTGTATTGTATATCTAAAATGTACAAATAAAAGTATTAAAAAATAACAAATTAATAAATTAGTGACTTGAAAAATATTGCTTTCATTTAACCCACTTTGAAAGTCTAAAATAGCTTACAAGATTTATATAGCCTCTAACCTGACTTTATTAAAACCAGAGAATTGTTGATCTTTGGAGAGAACTTAATACTCTTTGACTAATTGAGCCTTGGGTTTATAAAAACTTTTGGATTAGATCAGAAGTTTTTAAACACCATTCATGAAACAAAACCAATTCTAAGCCTTTTCGTAATTACGATGCTAGAAGTGTTTTCTCTGTCAGATTTGACTGCAGATCATTAAAAGGATGTGCCTCTGATATAGCACATAACACTTAGATCTTAGTAAATAACTATTCCATGAATAAATAATGAGATGTTAGTTTAATATTAGCTCTAAATGTGTTTATATTTGATTTTGTTCTTTACAAGGCCTTTTCTCTTTCTCTCTTGGCCCGAAAATGAGAATGCTAGTCCATCAGCCAAAAAGCATGTCTAGAAGATGGCTCACTGTTGCATGTTAAAAATGTGTGCTCATGTTAATTTAAAGGATCTTTTTTCTGCCCTTAATTTAGATTCTAATTTAAGTTCATGCTCAGGTCCCAGTCTAACAGGTTCTGAATTGCTTATTCAAGACGAAAGTGTATCTAGGGCCACTTCTTCAAATTCTAGTCTCTTTCACCTTCTTATATGTGCTTAATATTTAGGAATAGTAAATGCTGCCAGGTGAACAGAAACTTAAAAATTGAATCTGCCACATCTCTGCTATATATTTAGGCAATTCTCTGTAGGCTGATGTTTATGAGTGACTACTTTGAGTCTAAGTTTTATGAGGAATATCCCAGTGTTGCAAGATTACTTTCATAAGAACATTTATTTTTTGTCTGTACTATCTATTTTAGGTAACCTCCATTGGTTATTTGGTTATGTTTGTTTGAAACTTGGAAGTTGTATCACATCCTTATATCTACGTCTTTCTGGTGAACTAGGTCTAAGTACTTCATTTTGATATGAATTTAAATTTGGAAGGCAGGAGTGGCAAGAATATGGGTTATGAAACTTAAAGTTTCATCCTTCCTGCTTCTAGATAATTAGAAGTAATTACTTTGCAAATACTGTAATGCTTCTTAGTTATGACTATCAAAGCTGCATTTGCAAAAATATGAAGCTGAAATACATAGCCCAAGATACCAATAGCCTTATGGGAATTAATCAGAGTAGTATTTTCCAAATTTCACCAAGATGAGTTTGCTTTTTATGATCTTGCTTATATGTGCTTATTACCTATATGTATTTACATTTAATTTTACTGAATTGGCTTAGTAAGCCTAAAATACCTAATTTAGCTCCTACTTAAGTAATATCAATTTGTGGTGCTAATTGTTTATATTTTCAGAAAATGTTGAACTAAATAAGCTATTGAGCCAGGAGAAGATAATTCTGAATCAACTAAAATCATCCCCCATACTTCTATCTGTTATGTCCTGAGACTTACAGGGTTAGTGGTTACTTGGGGCCTACACTAAGGATTTCTCAACTGGAGAAAAATGGCACCTCACAATATAGGTCAGCATGCTTTGGACAGCCTTGACTTTAGGATCTAAAGTAAGGAATGTAGAAGAATCTCATGCCTCCATTTCCTTCTAGAGACCACAATCCAGAAGTTTTTAACAGTAAGCATTATCAGAAATACAACACTTATTATAACTACAGCAGGAGAAAAGTGCTAATAAAGCAACACCAAGTCTGCCTCCACCTTGCACAGAATGCAGATGTATTATTTTCTAAATCCAGGGAAGCTTTCTTACTGTGGAGTCACACAGGGAGCTGTGAGAGTTGCGACATTTCCAAGCCTCTGTTGCTGTAGCTGCTCCTTTGCGTCTCATCTTTTGCCATGCTGACATTCAAACTGCAGTCTTGTTGTGATGCTTTTGACAGCTGTCCAGAGAGAATGACCAAAGAGAACAGCAGGTAACCCAGGCTGTTTGCGCAAAATGCTTAGGTGCCATACTTGTGCAAAGGAAGAGGTGGAATGAACCCAAATGCCAGCTCCTTCTCTGGGAGGGATAAAGGAGATAAAGGAAGTCAGTCACTGGTTTTCGTTCTGGAAGCATGCGGGGAATTTATCGCTCATCTGACAGTGATGACTGCTCTGCTTCTATCTCATTGGAAGGAGAGGAGAGGGGGGCTGTGGGAAAACGGAACTCCATTCGGTCATTCTCAATTTTCTGCACTTTCTCAGGTCCCAGGGCAACATGGGAAATGGTTCCGTGAAACCCAAACATTCCAAGCATCCAGATGGCCACGCTGGGAACCTCAGCGCTGATGCCCTGCGGAGCAAGGTGGTGGAGCTGGAGAGAGAGCTGAGGAGGAAGGATGCTGAGATCCAAGAGCGAGAGTACCATCTGAAGGAGCTGCGGGAGCAGCTGTCGAAGCAGACTGTGGCCATTGCTGAGCTCACAGAGGAGCTCCAGAGCAAGTGCATCCAGCTGAACAAGCTTCAGGATGTGGTGCACGTGCAGGGAGGAAGCCCGCTCCAAGCCTCCCCAGAGAAGGTGCCTCTGGAGGTGCACCGGAAGACCTCGGGATTGGTCTCTCTTCACAGCAGGAGGGGAGCGAAGGCAGGGGTGTCTGCTGAGCCAACAACCCGGACCTATGACCTCAACAAACCCCCCGAGTTTTCCTTTGAGAAAGCGAGGGTCAGGAAGGACTCCAGGTAAGCAGTTCCCAAGTCCTCCTAGTGCAGATGGCTTTATAGAGTGGTGTTATGGAGGAACGTACTGAATGCCAAAGAGTGTGTCGACTCTCAGATTTGGACGCAGAAGAGCTTCCAAAGCGGGTTTATTTTGTAAACATATCTCGCACTAAGTGGAAGTTTTCCCCGAACTTTGAGGTTGAGGTAGTAAGATTTGTATGTATAGGTATAGAGCCAGATGCAACTGAGGAATTAAATTCACCGATAGTCATTTCCATTATTTTGAGCACCTAGAAGAGTGATGAAGTAGTTTTAGGCTGTCTGTACTTTTTACGTGTACACTTTTTATTTCTAGTGGAATAAACATAAAAAGTGTACCTCAATTAAAAAGAAATATGACTGCATATAGCAAAAACAACACTTCTCTCAGCAGTTAGTCTGTAAGCATCACCAGAGAGGAACTCGCTGGAGGCTCAGAGGAAACTGACTTCATTCCTTGTCTCCACCGTTTCTATTGAGCAGGACTCTGCCAGCCACTGTGTGAGATACTCAAATAGACACAGAGGCCTTCGCATTCGAGAGATGTGCAGTGACTGCAGAAACAAATAAACACTGTGTGATTGCTTGCTGGGGTTAGGGACATGATGAAAGTGTCTGGAGTGGGGGCTCAGGAAAGGAGGCAGTGAGAGCAGGATGTCGTGAAGGCCTGGCTGAGGTGTGACCTGCAGTGCAGATCTCAAGGGCAAAAAGGAACAGGGACTAAAAGGGAAGGAAGGGCCTGTCAGGCAAAGGCACTCTTACAAGGCAGAATTAATTTGGAGAAATAGATTTGTTTCCCTTAAAATGTTTAAAGTATACATGTAATGGTTATACACACTTGTAGGGTACAGTGTGAGGTACAGTGTATACATGTGGACACAGCCTTTCCTGTCCAAATCGGGGCGATTAGCGTTTCCATATCCCTATCATTTCTTTATGTTTGGAGCAAAAATTAGAATGTTAAAGAACATATAATGTGTGAGTGTCTGTATGCGTGTACATCTCTTTTGTGGCGAGGGTTTGTTTTTCCTCAACAGTTAAAATTGATTAGAAATGTGAGTTAGGGCCCCTTTGCACATTATTTTTGAATAAGTAAGTACTTACTAATTGAAATGAGATACTTTGGCTGATAATGTCTTGATTGACACTGGATCTTTGTTGCAAAATGCAGGATCTGTGAATTAAATCAAGTTTTGATTTATTCACAGATACAAGTAATAGAAATCGAGATACAAACATCCAACTTACACAAATAAAAATGATTCCTTTTGACGAAATTATAAGGGGAGGTTTAACTCTTCAGTTTGTTGACAGCAGTTGGTGCATAGTGAATGATCAATAAATACTTGTTAAGGAAACTAGTCGTACTGGAGTATTAATCCTACTATTCTGTGGTTAATAGTCCACTTTGGGAGTGTTTTATTAAGTCAAACGTTTTGTTATCAGTTGGTTAGAAAGGTGTTATCTATTCCCTTTCAAAAGTAGTATGAATTTCTTTGAAATAGTATGAATTCACACACTGTCATTTAATTTTTAAAAATTGATTATCACCCTGGTGTTCTTCGTGGTATATTAGAACATACAATTGAATTATATATTACACATTATACTGCAATGTATGTATGCAGAAGTACAATATTTGCCCTTTACTGTTTTAAATAGCAATGTGCTTTCATGTGCAAGATAATGTGTAAGAAAATTTCTTAGCGAGTCATCTTCTCTGACTCTCCCTGTATATGCTCCCAGATTTCTCCTCTTGATATGTTCATTTACTTTTTAAAAATATTTATGCTCATCTTGATACTGCACTTGATCTTAGCTGGAAGGCCGAGAAGCGATTTATGCTCATCGGGAGAAAAAAATGCCATTCTCCTGGTGCTGAATAATCTGAAATAAGCATATTCCTTTGAATTTCTTTTACAGAGCCTTCTTATGGCTCTATGTTTGCAAATGAAGTAGAACATGGGCTTCATTGACTGGTTTGTGCCTCAGTTTCCCTTGCAAAAGTACAAATATCTCTCTCTCTAGGTCTGAAATAACTGGTTAAACACAGTTTGGAAACTTAAATTTTTAGTATTTCAAAAGTGCTCAACATTAACAATTCATCTTTCATTTCCAAGTAGTTTTGGTTTTGGAAAAAAGCCAGAAGTAAACTTTGGGTAGTTTTATATCTTTTTTGTGCAATCAATCAAAATTCTTTTGAGAAACAACTTTTTAGAAGTTAGAGCATTAAGAAGAGAGGAGTGTCCTTCCCTGATAAGAGGACGATGCCCAATAGCCATTGGTATAGCTGCTTTTCTAATAGCACTTACAGAAAGTTACAAAAATTAAGATCCTTTGTCAAAATGGATTCCACATTTATTCTGAGGGTCTCATAATTTCCTTGTGGAACTGTTAAAAAGATTCCTGGATGAATTTAAGACTAAACTTGTTCCTATATGTATCAACTACATTTTGGATAAAGTTCATCCTCCACATTAGGACAGAAAACCATTCAGATTCCATATTTTGGAATGATAGAGCTGGAATTTGAGGATTCCATTTCAACAATTCATGAGAAATTAAAACTCCTGATGTATCAGTCTATAATTTTCTGAGTCTTCTGGGCTCAGAGTTACCATGAATGGTCAGTGAGTTGCCTCCCCTGCAAGGCAGCTCCAGCTCTTAGGTTTGAAGGTGTAATTTAAATAGTCGCACTTCCATGCTTTATGTGCAGAAACTTACATAAATGGCACTGGGGAATTCTGGACATTTGCTTGAAAAATTCCAGGGTCTGCTTTTTAAGATTAGGTTCTAAAATAATTCAGGGATGTCTGGTAGAACTTTTCTGCAGTGAGGAAAATGTTCTATAATGTATGCTGTCCAGTATGTAGACAACAGCCAGATGTGTCATAAGCACTCAAAAAATGGCTAGTGTCATTATCCAACTGGATTTTCAATGTTAATAAATTAAAAATTTAAATAGCCACGTGGGTCTAACTATATTCAATATTGTGATTCTAGATTATATAGTCCAACTGCTATTGTATGAGATGAGAATTATGACCTAGTGGAGTTTGGGGGCACTTTATAGACAACGTAAGACCAGTGTAAAGTTTTGGACAAAGCAGAAAAGGAGAACATGCCTGTGAGATTGAGCTGGGCGCAAAGTGGAGTTGCTGTGAAGCTGCAGCAAACCTGCCTAGTCATTTGTGGTGACCTGTTTTTTCGTGCTAGTGGACCATTTTAAGACCTTCAAAGACAGACAGCTATGTCGGCACACAGCCCATTTCTATTACAGGCACTTGGCTTTGTTGATGTATTCACTGTAAATCACTAGATAAGTCAGAATAGTGCGGTCTATCAGATGTTCTGATCTCTGATCTGAAATGAATATGGTGGACATCAGAAGACTCTAGACCTAGAACCTTAGACTTTGTTCCATGCTACCCTCCGTGCTGGAGAAGCCCAGCGGCAGGTGCAGGGCAGTGGCAGGAGGCACCAGGAAAGGTGGAGAGTGAAGATTGGGCGCTGAGACTTCTGACTGAGATGAACTCTTCTCTCTCAGGCCTACCCTAGTGTTCTTAGATCTACCACAGGAGTGAGAGGCCTCCAGGCAGACAGATCTGGGCAGCACCTCCCTGAGGAGGATGTCTCCCCTTGATTGGGAGTTAGATCAGTGGTGCTTCCTGCTGCTTCCATGTGGAGAAGAGCAGGGCCTGCCCAGTGGTTTCCAAGAACTGCAGCCTCTCAGCTCAGGACTGTGAGAAGATAGCACAGAGAATGGGTTTGACCCACCTGTGGCCCAAACTGTGGTGTATGTGGAGGGCACATATGGATGAATACAGTGCTTCCCAAGGCTGAACCCTCGAGGTAAAGGAACAAAGAGAAGAGCTCAAATAACATTTCTGTCTCAGACCTGCTGCGAACACCAGGACAGCCATACATCCACAAGTGAGATCTTTCACTGAAATCATGTTTCCTGTTTGTGAAGGTATTGTTTAGCAAACTTTAGCATTGGCAGAGCAGAATTACCAGCTCGTGCTGAACGTCTGGCGGAGCACAGGCAAATTAATCAGAGACATCTGGCAAGTAACTGGTATGACTGCCTTTTTGTAAGAATGCTTAAACTATCATTTGAAACTATTGTTCTTTCATGAAAAGAGAGGATAAAACAAAGACGTGCCATCTGACTTCAAATGTTGCCTCCAGTTTTAGGAAGAACAATTAGTTTTATTTGTCACTCCCACCCAGGAGCAGGGTAGGTAAAAGTGGAAAATGCTAGTGAGTCATGCCTTTAAGGAAGATGTGGAGAAGGAGGGAGGAAGAGTATGTTGTTATTATTTGTGCTTCCTTTGTAAAGCAGTACTGAGCCTTCGAATGTGTATTAGAGAAATATGTTTCCTTTATTAGATAGGAAGGTTTCTATGGAAAAATTGTTACTAATTTTGTATGAGCCACCACCCTGAGTGCTTTACAAAGAGAATCATGTAATTCTCACAGCAAACTGGCTTTATCCCCTGCGAGGTACATATAAGAATACGGAGGTGCGCAGAATGGAACCTGGATTCAAAACCAGAGCACCTGCTATCTGGGTCCATTCTACTTATAGAGATGATTTCGTTTTCATCATGAAAATTATGAGAACTTTTCACATATCAGTTGGGAAACCTTGCAAAAAATTAAATATATATAATTAGAAATAGAAAGTTTTAAAATGCTATGATTAGAAAGAACTCTGCTATTTTTTCGTTGCTGTTGTTTTGAGACAGGGTCTCGCTATATAGTTCAGGCTGGCCTTGAACTTACTATATTCCCCAGGCTGGCCTCCAACTCTGGGTGAATCTGCTGCCTCAGCCTGTAAAGTTCTGGGATTACAGGTGTTCACTACCACGCCTGGCTTCTGCTATTATTATTTCCCCCTGAAAATGGTGCTTTCAGAAAGTGCTGTTCTGGTACCAGTGTGCAGTAGAAAGGAATTTTTTCTAAGGGGGTGGGGGTAGGATTTCTTTTTCCACGAAGAGACTTACATGCTGCTCTTTGAGAGGCTCCATACCTTCTTTTCATACAGATGAGTAAAGATTTTTGGGAGTATACCTATAGATACTTACTCTTCAGCTGGACGGTTAAAAATTGGGTGAATATACTGTTAAATACTTTGTCTTTAGTGTGAATCTTCAAAAAAGCAAAACAATGAAGCTGTCTTGGGAGAAGACAAAAAGTCCAATTGTGTGGTGGTCTGATAGCTCGAAGCTATGGGTGAAGGCAGCTAGGTGAGCTAGGTGTTTAGTGAAAGTTGTCGGCATGTTTGAAAACAAAAGGTCATGTTTTATAGCAATGATTGCATGTAGACATCCAGGATGGAACCAGCTCCCAAGGCATGGGACTAGTAAAGGAAGTTGTCAGTTACCTAGTAGGTGTTTACACTACATTAGCAAATAGAGGCTGGACTTGCCTAGGGCTGCTGTTACTTTTCCCTGTAACCAAAAGTGGTGAGGTATAGACTCATTGGTCACCTTGCTCAAGGCTGTATGCGGTGTTGATGGCTCGTTATCCCGGGTTTTCTACTGGTGAGGACTGTCTGCCACAGTGTACAGTACGAATGGTCCCCTGGGCTGTGCCACCAGGCTTGGGCTTGTGGGGTAGCTGGGACTGGTTGAGTGGTGCTGTTAAGCTTCGAAGGAAGGGAAAGGTAAATACCCCTGGGGAAGTCTAAGGAGCATCTGGAGTCAGTTAGGGAAGCTTGAGCATCCCGAGAGACTCCTGGCAGCTGGCCACTCCCTTTCTTCCTCCATCCTATCTGTCTTCTCTCCCGGAGTCACAAGCCTCTAACCAGTGGTGGTGAACCTGTGGCACTTGTGCTGCATGTGGCTGTTTGTTGCCATTGAAAGCTCAGAGGATCTATGGGTGAGGAGTCCAGCAGTGCTTTACTTAGGTCTTCTGATCACACCTCACAAGAGAGCCATCAAAGACTCAGCTAGCTGTGTCCCTTTTTAAGGCTTTCCCAGGAAAGGGGTCCTCTTTCAAACTCTTGTGATTGTTGACAGAATGAAGTTCCTTATGGTTGTAGGACTGAGGTCCCCCTTTTCTTGCACACCCTCAGCTGTGGGGCGGGGGGGCTCTTCCGTCCTTCCCGCAGGCCTCTCACCACAGGGCAACTTCTTTTTTCAAGGTCATCTGGAAAGTTTTTTTATAAGACAAAATCTTAGAAAAGGCCTGGGGTGTCCCTCCCATCACTGTTGTATTTTGTTGATGAGAAACAAGTCTCAAGTTCTGTCACCACACAAGGGAAAAGATTATAGGAGAATGTGAAAGCGCGGTTAGAATTACAAGGGCACCTTGGAAGCTGACACATCGTGCCAAGCTCCTGTGCGTCTCTGAGGTGAGGTCTCTGGTTAAAAATGGTGGCCATATGCCTGTGTGAAGCCACGCGTACAAGACCAGAGTCTAGCCCATCCATGGTCAGAGCAGTTTTATTCACAATAGCCAAAAGGTGAGAACTACGCAGTGCTCATTGATAGATGAATAGATAATGAAAATGCAGTGTGTCCACAGTGTACATACAGTGGGGTATGTCCACACTCTAAAAAGGGGTTCTGACCCACGCTACAGCACAGATGAGCCTTGAAGACATTATACTACATGAAATAAACCAAGCTCAAAACAGACCAATATTGAATTATGTCACTTCACATACACAGGGACTTGAAGCGGAAGAGAGATTACCAGGGCAGGAAGGATGGAGGAAACTGCCAGAGTACATAACAGGTACAGAGCAGGGGAGATGAGAAAAGTTCCGGAGGTGAATGGTGGTGATGGCTGCAAAATAGTGGGGACAAGCTGAAAGCTTCCAGACGGTGCACTTCGAAATGGTTAGAATGGCATATTTTATCTCATATATATTTTATCACATCTTAAAAAGCCATCCAGAGTCCTAGGGCTGATTTGAGTGTGTTTCTAGGTGCCTGGTTATATTTCAGTTTCCAGACAGGCTGATGGGAAGAGGAGAATAAAGACTCTTTCCTTTTTTGTATTTATTGTATCTCAAAAGAGGACAAGGCTATGTCAGAGTCTTGTAGGAAACATTAATTGATCACTGTTAATCAACTGTCATTAATTTACTAATATTCATTAGTGATGAGTAGTCAGTGATTAGTAATCAGTGAAGGTGTATTCGAAGTCCAGGGCTATGGAAATAGAGAGGAAGGTAAGACTTTAAACTCTTACTGAATTTCATGTCGACAGCTGTCATTTGTAATCTTCAGTGTACTTTGTGATCACCCGGGGAATATAAAATACTGATCCTTGTGTCCAGCTCCAAAGGAGTCTGGTTAAATTGGTTAGAGGTGAGAGCCCAGGCATCTGGACCTATAAGACCACCCCTAACGATCTGAATGTATGGCCAACATGGAGGACCATGGTGTGGTAGGAACAGGCCTCTCTGCATTTGACTCTGCCGAGTGTAGTCTGATGACCCAAAGGAAGACTAATTATAGACCTTTCAGAAACTATTTACCTTCCATACCTAATTACCATGCCCCACAGTGATGATTATGCATATCATTCAGTGTGTCAGATTAACTTCCTTGTAACTCGTGGTTGTTTTCCACGTTTCATTATTGAGCTCTGTTCTTTGATTCTCAGGGGAATAGGGTGACCTGCAAAATTTTAAAAGAGAGGGAAGTGTTTGTTGTGGGCATGAAGGAACAGCAAATACAATTAAATTACTCGCATGCTTGATTACATGGGCAGGTGAGAGCGTAGACAGGAGAGAGCCATGCTTGTTTGCTGATTATCCGCAGAATGACCTCTTCTTTTCCTTACTGGTTTCCCCATTTCTAAACCCGTGCTTTCATGAGGTGTTTTGTTGTTGTTGTTATGGGTTTATTTCTCAAAAACTTTTTATTTATTGGCAGGGACAGGAACTAAAGAGGTGTTTATCCTATTTATTATCTGTGTCTTATTTATTAGGTGCCTGATATTTTTAATCCATACTCTTGTCGCTGTACCCATATTGTTTAAACGAAGATAAAGAATGTGTATATCCTTTTGCTTTCTCAACTTTGATGAGGTTTTAGTATAGGGCGAGTATGGTGCCAGACGTCAGATAGTAAGTGCGTGGAAGTAGTAAGCTGCACCTTTGAAGACCAGAGTTTCTTTGGAAAAATTAAAGTTTATGTCACACTTAATACTCTAAGCCGTAGGTGTACACAGGAAAAAGGCACATAGTCTACCTGGTGGGATCAGAAAAACTCCTGTGAAGAGGAAAAATCTCAGTCTGGGTTTTGAGGGATGAGTGGGCTACAAGGAA
Source organism: Fukomys damarensis (assembly GCF_012274545.1). Classification (NCBI taxonomy): domain Eukaryota; kingdom Metazoa; phylum Chordata; class Mammalia; order Rodentia; family Bathyergidae; genus Fukomys; species Fukomys damarensis. The sequence goes on from NW_022900944.1 coordinate 18,585,922, forward strand.
ACAAAATGGGCCAGTGCATTTGGGGGCAGGAAGTAGTTCAGTGGCCCTGGCAGTAACACAAATAAAGGCAGGTCTTAATTACAGAGTTTTTATACCTGTTCTAACACTTTTTAACTTCCTGACCTACGGTACAAGCTAACTATGACATAGCTTAACTCTTTCTGTGCTGTTGTTAGCACTTTCTGTTGTTGGCTAGTTTAATTCTCACTGAAATTTGGTAGACTGTGTCTCCTACTGTTTTACAGATTAGAAAACTTAGAGGTTAAATGATTTGCCCACTGTTTCATGGTAAGTGGCAGAGTTTGGAATCGGACCCTCCCAGGCCAACTCTAGATCTTTTGCCCTTAATAAATATGCCCCTATTATGTGCTTTCTATTTGTATATACAGTATAGCCAAGCTGTGAAATGCCATACAAGTAAAGTTGTTACAGGGCCTATCCTTACACGAATTCTTGGTAGATTTGAAAGAAAGCAGAGGCTCCTGGCCCCTGACTTTTCACCGAGGCTTTTGCAAAGAAGCTTGGGAGATAACTAGTGGATGTGGCAAAAGCAATGAGAGCAGAGGCCCTTAGGACACATGACCCAGGAGGACTGAGGGCTGAGCACAAGAGCTTTGAGGAGTGACACTTCCTGGACCAACTTAGAAGAGGGTAATTTATTGCTTCCAGGAATGTTGACTGTGCAAGTGTGTGTTTAAAGGGATTACAAGAGGATTACTGATATGCTTCAGGTGGCTGTGAGATAGAGCTGTATTCCTGTGGAGGAACTTTGAACTGAGTACAGGGCCCCAGAAATGCCCTTGTTGCTCCGTGGTTTCTAAATCTTTCCACTTCCTATTTTCCCCCCTGGAAAAACATATTATTACTATTTCCATTACCAACTACTACTATTACTACTTATTATTTACTGGAACATTAGTAAGTTCATACACATAATATTTTTTATGAAGCAGGTATGATGATCCTGTCCTCATCACAGATGAGTTGTCTAAAATCCAGAAAGGTTTCATGAAGATCATGAAGCTCTGAAATAGCAGAGCTAAAAGTTGAACCTAGGGTATTTTGGTTCCCAAGCCAAACACATTTTTTTAAAAAATGATTCTTTTTGTTTTAATTATTTAAATGTTTAAATTACTTAATTATTTAAATTAGCTTATTAATGTACACAAGTAATAAAGTGAGTACATCCATGAAATCACCCAACGTGGCCTGAAAATAGAGCACTACTGGTGAGAGCCTCAGAAGCCCGTTGTGCCACTGCTAACCTCTACCTCTACGCATCAAACACCTCAGAGATCACTGAACTCTGCACTACTAGGTCCATTTCTGCATGCTTTGGAACTATATTTTAATGAAATTATACAGTGTACTCTACAGACTCTGGCTTCTGTTGTTCATATAGCGAGATCCATTTGTGTTATTGTATGGGGCAGTGATTTATTTTCTTTGCATATAGTGTTCGTGCTTTATAGTGCTATATAGTGTTATTATGACTAATAAGCTTTTATCAATTTTTCTATTGATGGACATCTGGATGCTTCTGGTATTTGGTAATTATCTGCAATGCTGCTAGGAACATTTTTCCTCATCTTTTGTTGCATATATGTATGACATATATAATCCTAGAAGTTAAATAGCTGGACAATACATTATTTCTAAATCCAAATTTAGCTGGGTGTGGTAGCACACTCCTATAATCCCAGCACTTGGGAGGCTGAGGCAGGAGGATCTCTGTGAGTTCGAGACCAGTCTGGGCTACATAGTGATTTCCAGGTCAGTCTCAACTACATAGTGAGACTCTGTCTCAAAAAAAAAAAAAGAACAGCTAAATTCAAATTTAACATAGATGCCTGTGTTAAACAATTTTCCAGAGCAGAAATATACTTCACCAGCAATTTGTGTGCGTTAAGTTCCTCCATTTACTCAACAGCATTTTCCGCTGGCTGTCTTTTTCATTATCACCATCTGGTGAGTGTGTAGTGGTATCTTGTGCTTTTAGCTTGCAATGGTAAGTACTTTTCAATGTATTTTCCATTGATGTCTCTTTTTTCCCTCACAGCTCTATGATACAATTGTTGTCATACATTGGATATCATCTCTGTGTATTGAGGCCAGTTTCTGGACTTTGAATTCTGTTCTAGAATTCCTTTTTTGCCCATCCTTATGCCAGTAACATAATCCCATTTATTCTGATTAATAATAATTCTTGATATCCATTGCTTTAAATGTTCTAGCTTTGTTTTTGTTCTTCATTTTGTAAAGATCTTCTTGAGGTTTTTTTATTGGCTATAAGAATTTTAGAATCAGTCCGTTTTCATAATTTTACAAAGCATAAATTAGAATTTCATTGAACCTGATTAGTTTGAATAAAGATGACAATTTAAAAATGTATTCATAGGCTGGGGATTTAGCTCAGTGGTTCTGCTTCCTGCTTTTCAAGCGCTAGGTCCCGAGTTCAATTCCTGGTAACAAAAGAAAAGAAAGAAAAGTATTCATTCAACTACAAGCATAAGGTATCCCTCCATTTATTTAGATTTTCATTTCTCCTAATCATATGTTGTACTTTCCCATGTAGATATCTTATCTATCTTTGTTAGATATAATCCTATGTAGATGATTTTTTAGCCTATCTTAAATGATGTCATTTATAATTTTTTACTTTTAATTATTTGGTGCTGGAATATAAATATATAATTAGATTTGAACATTGAATTTATATCCAGTGACATTGTTGAAATCAGCTGTTAATTTTGATAACTTACCTGTACATTCTTTTGAGGTTTTCCTATACCCAACTATGTCTTTTGGAAAGAACGGCAGTTTAATTTTTCTTTTCCTATGTTTACTAGTTTGATAATTTTTCTTCTTTTCCTTCTTTGTTGAATTTGCAGAGATTTCAGTTTTGGGCTGAACTGATGTTCATTCTGGTATCTAGTGTAAAGCTTTCAGTGTTTCATAGTGTAATATTTTCTGGCTTGGTTTTATTTTATAGATATAAAATATGTTTAATCAATTTAAGATCTTTTATTGTTAATTTGTTAAAAGCTTTTTAAAGTTTAAAAATCAGTACAGGTATGTAATTTTATCAACTAGTTTTCTGCATCCAAGTAGATTTGCCATACAGTTCTTCTATTCTTTTTATGTGGTCAGCTTTCATTTTTATTTTACATAATATGACTTTTTAGTATAACACTATTGTGACACTATGAGTTGGGAAAAATTTGCTGTCCTATTTTTTGGAAAATACTTTGTAAAATTAATATTTTTTAAATGTCTGGAAATTTTAGTGGTGAAGTTACTTGGATCTAGAATTTTCTAAGTGGGATAGTTTTTATTTAATTTCTTTATTGCTAATTAGATTTTCTGCTCCTTTTGTAGCCTGTTTGGTGCATTGTAGTTTTTTAGAGATTTTTTTATTGCTTGTGACTTTTCCGAATAGTTGTTGATGTTATCCACTCATTTTTCGTATCTTTAATGTTTGTAGTGATGTCTCCTTCTCATTTCTACTGTTAGTCGCCATACTTCTCTACTCCTGTTTCTCCCCTCAACACTTTGTCTTGCCATGAATTTATCATTTGTCTTTTCAAAGAAACTATTTTGGGCCATATTGATTCTCTTTATTTTCCCTTCCTTCCTGCTTTATTATTTTATGTGTCCTTTTTTATTTCCTTTCCCTCTTTCTTGGTTTGCTTGATTTGCTTCAATGTTTCTAGGATTTTGAGATGGGCACTTATGTTTTTCTTTTATAATCTTTACTCCCATATGTTATATCTACTTGATATTAAAATTTTGTATCTAAGCATCATTTTAACTGTATTCCACACATTTTTATATGTTGTTTTATAACTTTTTAAAAATTTCATTTGATTTACTTTATGATTTAATCTTTGGCCAATGCACTGCTCTATTCACAAACCCTTGAGGACTTTATGATTATTTTTGTTATTGCCTTCTAACTTGTTGTTCTGTATTCAAAGAACATACTGTGTTATTTCAGTCTTATAAAATTTGTTGAAACTTCATTGTTCTTTAAGTTTCACCATTTGGCAAATTTTCACAAAGGTTGATTTACCCTTGAAAATGGTGTGTATCTTGAATTCATTGAGTAAAGATTTAAAATATTAATTAGATGAAGAGATTAAGTACAGTTGGATAGTCAGTTGTTTAGACTTGGTTTCTGTATTATTTTTGTCTGTTTCATTAGTTGTTTGGATGTGGTAACATCTTCCAAAATAATTATGGGAGATTTACATATTTCTTTTTAAAATTTTATCAGTGTTGATTTATGTATTTTGATGCTGTATTACCATGTGCATTTGTACTTAAAGTAAATATACAAGTATATATATGTATTTATACCTATATATGTACCTATAGCTACATAAATGACACACACTTGGTATTTCCATTTTTATTATTCTGACAACCTTATCTTCTAGTTGAAATATTTAGTGCATTTATAATGTAATGTACTTTAATGTTTGATATCTATTTGTTCCACTTCTTCAGTTTCTTTTTTATTGTTATTTCTTTTTCTCCTTTTTCTTTCCATTTCCTTGGAAACGTGTATTTATACCATTTTATCTTTTTTAGCTTTTTAGTTAAACATTCTTTGACTAATCTTTCAGGGGTTATTAACATCAGTGCTATATTAAAATTCTAATAGTACTAGAATTAGTACTTTTAACAGTGCCCCTATTTTAAATTCTGCTAACTTCTTTTATTTTCTCTCCTTTTATTTTCACTTGCATTTTTGACTGTTTCTATACATTGATTCATCCTGTACTTTATACTTTATATTACTATTATTATTCTCTTATAAAGACAATCTTCATTTAGTCACTCACATGTTTACTTCTCCTATTGCTCTTTTTACCTTCTGTTATCTGCTTGTTTTCACCTGGAAATGATGGAATTCCTTTCCCTCTGGAACTCTCGCTGAATTATGAATCTTTTACCAATGGGAAAACATTTTGAAAATCTTCATTTTGTTTTCATTTTGAGAGGCTGTTTTCACTGAGTAAAAGCTTTTAAAATAGACTCTGTGAAGCAGTATGAAGATATTCTACTCTGTTCTGTTTCTGTTATTCCTGTCGAAGAGTGATTAGCCCTTTAGTCATTTATTTTTCTCTACTTTTAGGTGTTTTCTCATTGTATTTTGTTTTTCAGCAATTTAACTTAGATATCACTTTAATTTTACTTATTTTGTTTCAAGTTGGAAGTGTATCTTATTTTTGATTTGATGTTCTTTCATTGATTCATGAAAACTCTGGATTTTTTTTTTTTTTGAGACAGGGTCTCACTATGTAGTTGAGACTGATCTGGAATTCACTATGTAGCCCAGGCTGGTCTCGATCTCACAGCGATCCTCCTGCCTCAGCCTCCAGAGTGCTGGGATTATAGGCATGCGCCACCACGCTTGGCTTGAATATCTTTTCATGTATTATTTTTCCCCAAATTATTTTCCTTTCTTCAGTGGCCTGGATTATTCATCTGTTCAGCTTCTTTATCTTTCCTCATTTGTCTCCTATATTTTCTGTTTTCCATGCTATAGTCTCCCCAGTCTTCCATGTATGTTAATTGTACCTGTGTATCTTAGTTTCTAATCTTTTTCAGCTTTCTTATTAGATATTTTTCCATTAAGTTTATTGGTACATTTAAAGTAAACAGAATAGTTACATTCATCACTGGGATCTTGTACCTTTACATGATACATCTTGGTTCTTATTTTTTACCCATGCCCGTGCTCTCCCTTCACCCCCTTTACCTTTCCCTATTTACAAAGACTTTGTTTCCATTTTTTTCCTTTTTTCACATTTTTTATTTTCCTTTCTCATTAGATTCAAAAGCTGTTTATCATGCTTTAATCCCCAGTTGCTGTATTTTTCAGTATTACAATTTCCATTTGTTGTTAAAAAGATTCATGTTCTCTGCTGACATTCATTTTCTTCTTAATTTTTTTAAACATAGTGATTACTGTTTTGTTAAGATCCATTCCTAATAATATTTTATCTATTATAGATCTTATTCTACTGTCTTTTTTTCTTGTTCTTTAGTCAGTGGGTTTTTCTCTTTTATGCTTGGTAATTTCAGATGTCATGTCAGATATTCCTTATGAGAAACCTTTAGAGAAAATTCGAGTGTCTGGATTTTGTTAACTTCTTACAGAAGAGATTTTCCTTTGCTCTGGTAGTCAGTTACACTGGGGACAAGTCACTTTAATCAGAACAGTGTATTGTTTTATTTTCTGAGGATGGAGAGTGGTAATCTCCTTTGGTTGTGCTCTTTTCATTAGTCCTTTTTCGTAGTTTGCAATCTTTCAAATAGCCCACCTGACATCCCGCGTGTTTATCATGGTTCCTCCGTCGTGGTGCGCCTTGAACACCAGCTTCTGTTTGCTTCACGTTTTGATAAAGTCAAAACTCAAGCAAAAAGTTCAAGGCCAGCCAGTCATCAAATGTCTTGAAGGGAAAAGCCTACATGAATACCAGGCTCATGATCTGTGGTAGGTCCTAGCTCCTCAAGTCATCCCTGTATTGATAGCCATACAACGTTTTCAACAGGTTTTTATCTGTCTTTTTACATATATCCCTCTCTGTCTCATCATCATGTGTAGTTATTTCATGGGAGCAGAGAGAGTTGTGTTGATAATATCTTGTTTATCCTAATTGTAGGAAAAGTTGCAAAGTCCATTTCCTTAGTTGGTACCTTACACGGCCCTTTAATAGGACAAAATGAAGTTAAGATAGATAAGATTTACTCACCATAGAATTTGTAATCTAGTTTATAGAAAAGTTCATAGAGAACTTTTCCAGTAGTAGACTATTATAATATATTTATACACTAAACTAAATTATGGGCTCTTGGAAATCTCTGAGATGATGAGCATCTTAAAATTAATTTTTATGTCCTAAGTGAATGCTTGGTAGAATTTTTCAGGTAGCATTGTTATGAATAGAAGTATTATAGTCAGTTAGGGTAGAAGGTAAAGATGGCATGGGCTGCAGCATCTGTGTAGGATTACGAGGGATTCCTCAGTGGATGCGTATGATTTGAATGGGATGAGGAGAGAAGAAACAAAATCATGTCAGAGAAGAAAACATGTTCCAAGCCTTAAGCTAAAGCTGCAAGACGTAGGGGCCAGTGAGGATACCAGTCTACTGTAAGAAAGAATGTGTTCGAGGTGAGAAGTCCTGGGTGGATAAGGTAGAGCTATGCAGTGGCAATGAGAAATATTAAATTATGGGATATTGACTTTCTTCTATAGGCAAAGGGTAATTTCACAGTGTTTCTATGAAAGGTTAACAGAAATTAAACCAAAAAAGAAATAAAAAGATATCAAAATGTGATAAATTGGTTTTGTACAGATTTAATGACAGACTTCTTTGTAATTCTAAAGTGTGCATTATGAATTTCCCACACACTTTTGCATGTAAAGAAACAGTGCTTCTTGGAACATGCTTTGGGAAATAGGAGCGTATGGACATCAAGGAAACTCTGCCTGGACTGTTGACCTAGCACAGAAAGTCTGTGGGCTTTTTTGGTAATGTTCACAGTTCTACCACTTGCATCTCAAAGATTATCTAATGATGAGATATGCTCAATATATGTTGTGTTGATTTTAGTGGTAAAGGAAGAATGAAGTTAGGGTGAAATTAGAATGAAAGTTTTTGGCAGTTTTGCTTCTAGAAAGATTAATCTAATAATATGGCCCAAGATGAGCTGCAAAGAAAGAGACTAGATGCCAGGGATTTAGCTCACTGGTTCGGAACGCAAGGACCCGAGTTCAATCCCCGATACCAAAAAAAAAAAAAAAAA
>NW_022900944.1:18593770-18648189 GCF_012274545.1 Fukomys damarensis
AAAAAAAAAAAAAGAAAGACTAGAAGCTGACATTCCAGAAAAGAAGCAGTTAAAATTGTCCATACTAGTACATAAATCCTAATGATATAATTGACAATGTGAAATAGGAAGAAAAGGGCTAAAAGTGTAGGGAAAGTGGGAAGGGCAGGGAAAGGTAATAAGGGTAAGGAAAAAAGTAGGAGAAAATGAAAAAATGGAAATAAATAAAATGTTTGTAAATGGGGAGGGTAGGAAGGGCTGAAGGGAGAGCAGGGGTATGGGGAGAAAATGAGAACCAAGACCTGTCATGTAAAGGTACAAGATCCCAATGATGAATGTAACTGTACTGTATTCCTAAAATGTACGAATAAACTAAAAAAAAAAAAAAATTGTCCAGACCTATGTATGATTTGTTCCTGGATTGTGAGGATAGCCTTGCAAATGGAAAATAAAATGAATGTTAAGTGATATTTGGTAAAGAGACTGGACAAGATTTAGTGATGAAAGAAGAAGGAAGTTCTCAAGGCATTTGCCAGTGTGAGTGGATCTGAGATTGACTCCTCAGTGTAGAGAAGAAATTTGTAAACAGCTTCATTCCCTTCCCTTCCTGCAGCCTAGTGATCTGTTTGATGGTGGAGTCATTCAGGAAGTTAACTAATGCTTTGAAGTCCTTATGTTTGAGAACTTTCTATGAAAAAAGTTACTAATTTTCAAACAGTAAAGTTAACATTCAGAGAATATTTGATGCAAAATTAGCAAAAGAGCCATTTTGGGAAATCATACCGATGGCAAATATATTGTTCAGAGATTCTGACAGTTCATAAAGCATCTTCTCTTCCAATTCAGTAATTCTGTGATATCTGCATATAAAGTGATACTTAAAATATTTGAAATTTATGGTGTTTTAGGAAACTATTTTGAGCTACTTCTTTTGCAAGACAAAGTAGAATGTCCCAGGTTTGTCAACAAGTAGGACTCATGTTTGAGTTATGGAAAGGGATGATATTCAACATGTAGATCTTATCCAGTCTAGACGTGCCTAGAGTAAAACCTAGGTCAGATTGTACCCTGGCGTTCTGTGTTGGATCGAACCCAAGGTGCCCAAGAGAGCCAACTTTCCTCCTCAGAAGAGGGGTTGCAATGGGATGGGATAAGAGCATCTCAGACTTCAGATTTATAGACTTAGCTTTAAATCCTATGAGAAATTTAGTTAACTTTTATATTTTATTCTACTTCTACATAAAAGGGGGAATAGTAATTATCTCGTAGAGAAATGGTGAGGGGTAAGTAAGATATAAAATAACCAGTTGCGTGCACCCTGTGCGTGTATCCATTGATGAGTGAGTGCTGTGTGGTGATCTCTTAAATCAAACTCCCTATTCACCAGCCTTGCTTTCCTCCTGGAGATTGCGTGGAACAGAAAATTCCCAGAAGTGGTTCTTTGAGGGATGTGATGGAATTGGGAATGGTAATTAACTGGTGTGCTGATAAATACCACAAGACATTCAAAAACATTTTTAAGAGGGTTCCATGTAAAGTATGGTAGTTATAAAGGTGAAGTGATGGATGGGACCAGAACAGAAATTGTCCTGGAAAGAAAAGTTGTCAGGGCCGGGGATTTAGCTCAGTACTTCCGGCACCTGCCTGGCAAGCCCAAGGACCAGAGTTTGATCCCCGGTACCCCCCTAAATAAATAAATAAATAAATAGATGGATAAATAAATATTTAAAAAGAAAGAAATGTTCTCAGTGCATAGGTGGTAATATCAAGAGTCAGAATGAAGTAAATCTAAATAGTAAAGCACTGTTTTTGCAAATTATAACTAATACCTCTTTTCCTTTACACCAGTGAAAAGAAGCTCATTACTGATGCCCTTAATAAAAACCAGTTTCTGAAGAGACTGGACCCTCAGCAGATCAAAGACATGGTGGAGTGTATGTATGGGAGAAGCTATCAGCAAGGCAGCTATATCATTAAGCAAGGAGAGCCAGGAAACCATATTTTCGTGCTGGCTGGTAGGTTTCACAGATTTTCCAGTTATCATATGTACTGGTCTTAGAATTTTTTAAAGCATTTATAAAACTCAAAACTGCCTGCTCTGTAAAAAATATAACAGATCAAAGTCATGAAATGGCAATATTGATGATCTAATTATAATAATGATACTATTTACTGTTTTTTATATATCAGGAATCCGACTGGGCACTTAGTAGACAGATCTCACTTTATTTTTTTCATCAGTTCTGTAAGGCAAGGGCTCTTATCACTATGGAGACTGACCCGGAAAAGTTGAATCAGGTATCCAAAGTGACACGGTTTAAGTGGGGGAAGTAAAATGCAAACTTGGCAATCTGACTTAAGAATCCGTACTTTTAATCACAGTGCCACTCACTTCCAAAAGAAAACTGTTTCAGTGCCAGTTATTTAGCTCAGTGGTTCTGCTTCCTTCCTTGCAAGTGCAAGGTCCTGAGTTCGATCCCTGGTACAAAAAAAAAAAAATGATGGCGAAAATAACACTTTCTGTTCAAAATCCAGCTATTAATGTTTATATATATATATAGGATTCAAAGAATGATTTAGGTACATGTAACCAGTTGACAAATTAATAGAATGCTTTACAAGTAACACCAGGAATTTTAGAACCATTGAAATGGTTTCCTTTTCCTGTTATTACTTGAACATGTTTATATGCTGGGAAGAGTATGACAGATAAGCAAAGGATTTACTTCTAAACTGCACAGCTCTTATAATATATATATAGGATTCAAAGAATGATTTAGGTACATGTAACCAGTTGACAAATTAATAGAATGCTTTACAAGTAACACCAGGAATTTTAGAACCATTGAAATGGTTTCCTTTTCCTGTTATTACTTGAACATGTTTATATGCTGGGAAGAGTATGACAGATAAGCAAAGGATTTACTTCTAAACTGCACAGCTCTTATAATAGCTACTCATTTTTTTTCTTTAGTTATAGAAGCAAGAAATTATCTAAACAGGGTTAGGGTTGTTAAGTGCTTCATCAAATTCTGAATGGTCTTAGAGAACAAAGTTAAACTGGTTTGCCCAGATGTTGTGGTACCCTGAGATGTACTGTGATCTACTTTACATTATAGTTTCTGATAATCTAAGCAATATTTTCATTCTTATTTCCTTGGGCTTTAGGTATGGGGCAGAAACTGCCTATCCAAACAAATTAATATGCATGTGCAGTTCAATTTGTACGGTGAAAATATTATTTTCATAGACTGATTCTTAAACCATGTCTGTTATATAATTATTTGTTGTTTTCCATATAATCTTTATAGGCAACTTTAAAATTAAATGGTCATTCCCAAGTAATTATTCTACTCAAGTAGTGGATTACAGTTTTAACTTAGCTGGTCTTCAATTTTATAATCTTGCAAATTTTCTCTCAGTCATTTCCTATCTATTTAGCTGGGCTAGAACATTCTGGCAAGAGAAATAGGTCATTAAGTCCACAGATATTTGTGGAACCTGCTAGGAAAGGGTGAGACACTTGTTGTCTGCCCATCGTGTTCCTTGCCAGTGGCTCTGATGAAAGGCATGGGGAGAGAAAAGGTTGAACAGACATCAGCATCAATGCAGCTATTGAGATCAGGGCAGTGGCACATGTGGAAAGGAAAATTGGATGGTTTCTTATAGGAATTAATTAGAGCGTCATCTAAGGACAGACTCGCCTGGTTTAATTATCTGGCTGAGGAAATTAATTTGATAATTAAAAATCTCCCCTTTATAAAATACAGCATGAATAGAAAACAACACAAGCATATTTAGTCTAAACTTTATATTCCATATAATTCGTCAGCATCAAGTCCCATGAGCCATAACCAATTAGAAAAAAAAAAATCCTTGGAAAGCATCAAGGTCCATGATATGAACTGGACAGTACCACCAAGTGACTTTGAGGGACAGAATTTGCTACAATGAGAAAATTGTATATCTAATCTGTTATTTTTCCTTACCAGAATATAAATTCCACCAGAATAAATATTTTTTCTCTGCTGTGTACTGTTGTTCTGGCACCTGGAACAGATCCTGGTGTGATGACAGATTTGTTGAATGAATGGATAGACAGAGATGCCCCAGCTACTTAATGGTGAATTAGGGGGAAGAAAAGCTAATTCTTTCCAAGAAAAGGGTTTTACCCAAACATTTTTCTTCCTTGAAGAATCTAAATATTTTTGCATATCATTTGGGTAGGATAAGATTTTGTTTGAAAGGAGTAAAAAGGAGAGTTGCCAAGGCAAAAGAATTGTGAGAAGGTTGCCTGAGGCTCTCCTCTGCTTTCCTTTAGTCTTTCCCTATGTATAGGCAAGTGTCAGTCACTCTGATGGGTGTTAGTTACATTTTAAGGAATGAGAGGTCAGGTAACAGTTGAGGACCATGAAAATAACTTCCCCAAGGTCGTGCAGCCCATAGCTAATTTTCAGGACGTGCTATGACTGCTGCATTTTTCAAGACATACTGTGCTTGCTGGGCTCCTAGTAGAGAGGGAGTAGCTTCAAGTATTATATTTTTCATAGGATAGAATGAACTTTAAACAAAATAACTTGCGATCCACCACTTATGGGGAAGAGCTTTGCTGCAATGATAGTAATATTAACCAGAGCTAATGCTTACACAGCATCAACTACATCCTTCCCATTGTGTTATGTTCTCTGCCTATATTAACTTATTTGATTATCATGGCAAATGCATGAAGTAAATATTATTATCCCCATTATCAAGGAAATTCAGGCAGAGAGGGTAACCTTCTCAAGGTGAGTAAATGGCAAAGCTGGTTTGGGGTGGTAATTTTAGCCACAATATTATAAGAAGAATCACACAATATCTTACCTGTATGATTTGTATATTTCTGTTTTTATTTTAATTTGTGGAATCCAGGTAGATTTTGACTATTTGTGTTTTTCTTAAATTTTACTTGATAGAGGGTCAACTAGAGGTATTCCAAGGAGAGAAGTTTCTGTCATCCATCCCTATGTGGACCACATTTGGGGAACTAGCCATTTTATACAACTGTACAAGGACCGCCTCTGTGAAAGGTAACAGGAGATGAAAGGTTCTGTCTTTGAATTGTTATGCAATGTTAAGGTCATCTTATATCAGGTTTGCATCCTAATCCAGAGTTTCTCTTTCCTATTTTGTACCATGTGCTCATTTTAATAGAAATACTATAGGACTATTTTTTCTAAAATGGAGTACTATTCAGCCATGAAGAGTGAAAGACTAGAGACATTTATAGCTAAATGGATACACATTGAGGCCATACTCTTAAGTGAAATAAATAGGGCACATGTGCAAATATCAAATGGTTTCTCTTGTGTGAGAAACTAAAAGTATAAATAAGGATCAAAATGTCTAATAGTATGAAATAGGAAGAAAAGGTTTAAAGGGGAACTGGTAGGGGAATGGAAAAAATATGAGAAAAGGAAAAAATGGAAATAAAATCTTTGTAAATAGGGAAGGGTGGAGGAGTTGAAGGGAGGGCAGGGGAATGGGGAAAAATAAGAACCAAGATATATCATGTAAAGGTACAAATTCCCAATGATGAATGTCATTGTATTTTGTACCTAAAATGTACCAATATACTTAATGAATAAAAATAAATAAATAAATGAAATACTATGCCATAAGAGGACTTATATGAAATTATTTATCTAAATAATTCAAGTAAAAAACAACTCATCTCAGATACCAATCTGTACACCCTGAAAATGGCTATAAACGGAATGATCCCCTATTTCTCTAACCACCACTGTACTTTCTATTATATGGACGTTTGTCTTGGCTCATAGAAAGTTTGCTTTCTAGTTTTTATGAAGTTCTGACCATGTTATAAACAAGAACATTTAAAAATGAAATAAAGCCAATGAAAATGTATGACTATCATACAAAAGGGATATAAATCATAGCAATGAGCATTTTAATGAATGGCTTTAGGATTAGCTTAATTGTTTCTTCTAGAAATTCCAGTTCTTATTGATTTTGTTGATGGCAATCTTAGATTTTCTTCAGAATAATTTAGATGTGTTATCGCTCAGTATTTGAAACTGTGTCACACGTATTAACATCACTAAGGTAGTTGCTAAAAATGCAGATCTTTCCTCCCCTCTGCACCTGAAGAATATTCTGACCATGAAGCCCTAGAGTCCTTATTTTTAACAAGAATATTCAGAAGATTCTAATTTACTCTAAAGTTTGCTAAATCAGAGCTTTGAGTTTTGATCTATTTTCTGAGCTCTGATTACATTTTTTTAAAAGTCTCACAACCACAATTTGATTTCAGTTTGTTTTTCTAAGAGTTGCCACTTCTATTCCATTTCCTTTTTGGATTGTATCCCTGCTTTCAGGGCCTTTCTTACACATTTTTTTGTCCCTAAAACTTTCTCTGGTAATTTAAAAATTACTTGTATGCATTTATACTATAGTAATCCTAGAGATCCTTAAAATATATTAGATCTCTTTTGCAGCAATGTCTAAACAACATAAAAAGACACACAAAAAGCACAAACACACACACACACACACACACACACAGAGAGAGAGAGAGAGAGAGAGAGAGAGAGAGAGAGAGATCTAACTTCCAGTTACTTGCTTAGAATTCTTCACTCACTGATTAGCCACGGGTTGGCTGACCGCTAACCTTACAGCAAGAATCTGAAATTCATCTCGATGATGTTGTGTATAATCAGGAATTGCAAACTCATTTGAACATCATCCTAAATAAAATATAATTAGAAAGGAAATCTTCTGCTACCCACTTCCAAATCATAGTATATTTCAAAGCCAAAGTAATTTATAAAATTGGGCACTATTTATTTTGCTGCTTCGTTTTTCCATTTGCATGTTTAAGTAATGTGTTTTCCAAGAAATGCAAGTTGATTGTCTTATTTGATTTTCTCATTGGTGAGAAAAAATATTAGACCCCCAAAGTTAAAGGGGCAAAGTTTATTTGACTTACACTTTGTAGGGGTTTCAGTTCACAGTTAGCTGTCTCCAAGGCAGGGGCTGCATGGCAGAGGGGAATTACAGAGGAGAAACAGTTCGGCAGGCAGAAGCCACCAAAGCAGCAAAGTAGAAAGCCATGAGCTCACTTTCTGTTCCTTCTATCTTATCCAGGCTACCCACATGCAGGGTGGTAGCACTCAGCATGGGACAATCTTAACCCTAGCATCACCCCATGAATCCACCCCAGCATCACATCCTTGATCCCAGCAACATACACTCAAGATCCAGCCTTCTCCAAAAAGGCCCCTGAGGCTTTGTAGGGACATCTAAATACAAGCCATAACACTGATTAACATTCTTGAGTGCTGTTTTAATGTGGTGTGAAGCAATGTTTTATTATTTTCTTGATTTTTCTAAAGCTGTTACCAATGTTAAAACGTGGGCACTAGATCGAGAGGTTTTCCAGAACATCATGAGGAGGACAGCCCAAGCTAGAGATGAACAGTACAGAAACTTCCTCCGAAGGTAAGGATAATACAGTGGGTGAAGAGCACAGCTGATGATATAGCCATAGGTGCATAAATTGGTTTTATTGATATAGTAATTTCTTACAGATTCTCTAATTCAAGCATTTTTAACATTATTAAACCAAGGGACCAAAGTGCTCTCTTGTGGTAAATGACATTGCAAGAGAATATGGAAAAAATTTTATTTACTTCTCATATATTTAATTATTTTTATGTAATTATATTTAATTACTAATAACTTTGTGTACTGGTTTATTTTTTTCTCATTAAGTTTTGCTATTTTCTCATTGCCGAGACAAACTACCCAACACCCAAAATGAAAGGAGGAAAGGCTTATTTGGCTCACAGTTTGTAGAGGTTTTAGTTCACAGTCAGCTGATTCCGGGGCAGGGTGGCATAGCAGAAGGGCATCACAGAGGAGAAACAGTCTATTGCCAAGCAAGACAGGCAGAAGGCAGTAAGCAGTGAACAAGCGACAAACCGTCACACTTGCCCTCTTTCTGTCCCTTATATTTTATCCAGGCTACACACCCTTAGGGTTAGTAGCACTCACACCCAGTGTGGGACACCCTTACTCCTACCCAGAATTATGCCAAATCAACCAGTGGTCTAATTTAGTAATCACACATCATTAATCCCAGCATAACAGACTCTAGATCCAGCCACCTCTGAAAACCCCCCACCAGTGACTGCAGGAGGCTTTGGGGGGACATCTAGATAGATGCCATAACATGGTAGTGTATAGAACAGAAAAATGTGCAAAAAATCCCCAAAATTTCACCTGGATTGCTCACTTGTCATTGAAAGACGTCTGGAATTTGAAAAGAGGATAGCAACCAGATAACCCTTTTAGTAATGCTTTTCTTTCAATAATATTAGAATCCATTTATTTTATTATCCTTATTTTACCTGAGGTATTCCTTTTCTCATTTGCAAAGCCACACTATCTTCCAACTTACCGTTATTTATAGCAAGTTAACTTTTCAAAAATGTTGCTATACTTATGGTTACATGTGTCTTTGGAACATACTCATTTTATGGAGTGTTCTGTACTTAACTGACTACAGCAATTTATATA
Source organism: Fukomys damarensis (assembly GCF_012274545.1). Classification (NCBI taxonomy): domain Eukaryota; kingdom Metazoa; phylum Chordata; class Mammalia; order Rodentia; family Bathyergidae; genus Fukomys; species Fukomys damarensis. The sequence goes on from NW_022900944.1 coordinate 18,602,330, forward strand.
GAAACAAATGTCTGTGAAATTTAAAAAGAAAGCTCCAAATTAAAGAAAAAATTTGAGTGTAAGTTAATTACTCAAACTATTTTTGTATCATTGGTGAGAGTTTTGACAATCTCGGGATCTGAACTATAATGAAACCGTAACACCTGAGATGTTCTACTGAATAATAATGTGTTCTTTCACTGTTTAGTCCAAAAATAGAGTATAAACTCTTCTGAAGTCTCATATTTTCTGTTTTAAATGGAAGGAGTTTAGGTGATCTACTAGTAGCTACTCCTTCCTTCTTTCCTTTTGTTATTTTATTAGTTCATTCAATGTGATTTATTGACAGGTCTAAAAATCATGAATTCAGTGAAGAACAGTGTAAATCTGATCCCTGTCTTCCTAGAGGGGATGTAGACTAAGATTTCTCCTAATACTGGTTTCCCTACAACTTCTATAAGGTGAAAAATTTACTACTAATAATAGACATAACAGTAATAATAGTAATAACTAATAGACGTAAGTTTGGACCAGCAGTAAACTTTCTAAGAAGTTTGTGTTAATCAGTGATAAGTTCTGGTTACTTTTTTACCATTTCAACAACAGAGAAATGCATTTTTTTGTTTATAATATACAGTAAACATTTTTCCATTTACACTTTTCATTACATATGAAATATATAAATATATGATATATATATATATATATACTATGTATGTAGGTTATGAAAGATCATAACACCAGTAGTCTCACTGCTAGGTATGTAGGCAAAGGAGATGACATCACTGTGTTAAAGAGGAGTCCATCTTCCTATGTTCCTTGCAGCACTATTTAAAACAGTCAGGAAATGGGCCCAGGATTTAGCTTAGTGGCATCACACCAGCCTTGTAAGTGAAAGGTCCTGAGTTCAATCCCTGGTATCACACAGACACACACACACACACACACACACACAAAAAAAAAAAAAAAAAAAGAAAAAAAAAAAAAAAAAAAAAAAAAAAGAAAGAAAAGAAAAGGAAATGGATACAATTTAAGTGTCCATCCAATAATGAATGGATTAAAAAATGTAGTACACGCAAAGAGTGGAATACCATTCAGACATAAAAAAAGTCAGATTCTGCCATTTGTTATAATATAATGGCTAGAAATGAAGATCACTATGTTAAGTGAAATAGACCAAGCGCAGAAAGACAAATACTGCATTATCTCATTCCTACATGGAATCTAAGAAAGTTTGTCTCATAGATGTTTAGAGTAGAGTGGTGGTTACCAAAGGCTTGGGAGAGTAGGAGAAGGGAAGAATGGAGAAAGGTTCATTAAAGTTATACGGCGAACAGAGCCCAAAATTCTTATGTGCAGATTGGGTGACTACACACAATGGCAATGTAATGTACATTTCAGTTAACCAGAGAAAATAATTTTGAATATTTTTATCATACAGAAATAATAAATATTTGAGGAGATAAATGTTCACCCTCATTTAATCTTTGCTCAATGTCTACATGTATAGAAACATTCTGTGGCACCCCATAGATGTGTACAATTTTTATTTATTAGTTAAAAATAATTCTAAGTGAAAAATCCTAACAAAATGAGTATCTGTGAAGCTGCTGCTGAACCTAAAGAATAGCAAGTTAGCAGCGTTGTCGACATTCTCATGGTCCCCACAGCGCACTTTCAGCGTCCTGCTGCCCCTCTCCGTGGAAGCAGCCTGTACCAAGTTTGATGACCATTCCTTTGGTGCTATTTAAAATTTTGCCTATAGCTTGATTTAGCCTATTTGCAACCTTCATCAAAATGATGTTATTTTTTCCACTGAATTTTTGACTTGGTATTTAAGATTCATTTCTCCTGCAATAGAGCATTGTTACCTGACTGTTGCTGTGTATTTATCTTTGTCCCACTGGGGCTTGTCCCAGGGCTTGCAGTTACAACTGATTCTGGTGCAAAGATTCTTATATGTGTCTCTTGTCCTTGTGGCCTCCTGGTACCTGTGCAAGACAGCTCTAGACCGAGCTCCCTGCATTTACAAAACCAGAACTAAACACGCAGTTTTGAAGTAGAATTACTCTTTCCATATGAGTGTTACTTATAGAAATTGGACCAATAGTCCTGAATAAAAATGGCTACAGCAGAAGAGAAGTTTTTTTAAGAGAACGACTTAATAATATCGATTGATTAATCATACTGAAATTTCTAATTCTTTACAATAATAGAGCTCAGTATTCTGTTTCACTCTCTGCACATTATTATCTGTAAATATTATTTGTAAAAAAATATTATTTGTAAAATGCCTCTGGCTCCCATTGATTTCAAAAGACAGTATGCTCTGACTAATAATCCAAGATTCCCACTTCCCTCTGTGTTCGGTCATTACCTAATTACAAGGATTGAGATAAAACTCTGATCCTCCACTGGAAGCAGAGCTGCTCACCTGGGCTAAGAGAGGAGATATCGAAACATGGACAGGAACACATTTCCAGATGTGGTTCGCTTTGAAAACCAAGAAATCTAAAATTATTTTTCCTTCAAATAGAATGTGATTTCCCCTTCCTAATAGGGTATCATTTGCATTTATTTGCCTATGATAAAGGTTGAATTTTCCAGTTTGTACCAAATGCAATTACTTATGTGTTTTCATTTATTTAAAGGTTTACTTTTTTAAATTTGGATTTTTGTTAGTTTAATCTGTTTGCAGTACATCGTGATTACCTTCCTTGTGGGGAGATGTAAATAATATATCTTCATTTTATGTTCCCTTCACCTCTATTACTTCTCCCTACTGATCCCCTTCTCATTTGCAAAAGAAGATTGACTCTGGAGAAATTAAAGTGCACTGTAATTTTTAAATGAGCTTAAGAATTTTAGAACCTACACCTACCCGTGTGTATTTATATTTTAATTCAGCAAGATAATTCAGATTTCTTTTTAATTTTGAAGTGTATCCTTGCTGAAGAATTTACCTGAAGATAAACTAACCAAGATCATTGACTGCTTGGAAGTGGTAAGAGATTTTTTAAGTAAAAAGTAAATTTCATTAGAAGATTTCAGAATCTAGTTGCCACATTAGCACTGTAAATGAATAAAAAGGAAAAGATTGTGGATCACCATTCTACACATACCAGGAGGCCCTTTCTGTTGTGAAAAATCTTAGGCGAACTCCCTCTGAATTAAGGGACTGGAGAGGTTAGCCTTTTTAGAAATGTATAAAAGGAAATTGGATTTGCATGTGCAAAGTGAAATTTGATTTACATATTTTAATCTTTTTAGTATATTTTATAAAACTAATCTGCCTTTTCAACAGGCATTCGATTTTCTACAATTAACATCACAGTCCCTTCCAGAGCTTTCTCCGTATAATTGAGGCATGATTAGGAACCGGAGCACAGAAAGGGCATGTTTGTGCTTTTGGTGACAGGAGTATGAATCAGACTTTGGAACATTCTATGCTTGAACACTCTAGGCTACTAAAATAAATTTTAAGAAACTGTACTCAAGAAGCACTTTACGTATTTTAATATCTAGAGGGAAATGGTGTATTGGAATGTGTTCAAAAATTCATTTCATTTTAGGCATCACCCAGATGGTTGGTTCTAGTCCAAGCCTCACCAAGTCTTTTTGTGAATAACGCTTTTATGACATGTACCTTGGATTCTAATGCTATGCATTTTATGAAAAACCTCTTAAGAATGCAGAGATTAAAATTCAGAGAAAATAACCCCTCACACTTTCTTGGGGGTTCAACTTCATGGAAACCAGGATGGTTTTTATGAAATTTACAGGAGGTAGGAAATGCTAGAGAAGTCACCTCTCGCCTTTAAGCATTTGTAGAGCTGTTTTCAGCGGGAGGAAAGTTTTAAAAAGCCCAGCAAGACTGATTGTTGACAGATTCATGCCTCTGTCAATCACAAGTTAAAGTGTAAACTAGTATCTGTTGAGAAGGGGGCAGGGACCATTCTGTCCTGAAGGGTAAGGGACCCCAGAAATGTTTCTGTGTACAATTTGCGAAGCTTACCCAGCAGTTTATCAGGGACAGCCCATGATGACACATGGCCTGGCCTCATGGCCCCAGGGGTCTCAGATATGAAGTCATTTTCAAGAAGAGAGCCTGCCCTGCCCCTCTTGGGATTTTCCCAATGTAACACAAACCAATCACAGATGTTGCAAATTAATAATTCATCCCAATTTCTGAGAGTGTGCATTAAAGGTAGAGAGGCCCTATTTTTTTTTGTTAACCAAGGAAATCTGTTTTTAATATTAGAATAGAGTCAGTTTACTAGAGGGTAATTCCATGCTGACAGCAAATATGAAAATTTAGTATCATTAAATAAATGCTAAATTAGACATATTCATGGCAGCCACAGGCAATGAGTACAGATTATGTAGACGGGGGCTCCAGTGCAGTATTAATTAACACACAATTCAAACTTGAAAGTCTAAGCTTTTAAAACACCCTAGAAAAGCTTTACTCTGAGCATTTGGAGAGAGGGGCTCAGTTTATAAAGGGCTCTTTATTCATACCTGGCAAACAAATGTGTCTCTATAGTGTGCAAAAATTCTCAGATGTGAAAGTGATTAACAAGAGAGTGCTAGGATCTGTTTAGCTCCAAGTGCATCACTTGCCAGCACAGCCCAGCCTCGGGACCCATTAGTGTGGTCCAGTTCCCAGTGCACAGGAGTTAGGACAGAGGACCCACGGAGTTCTGGAACCATCGATCCCACAAACCGCTCCATCATCTTAAAAAAAAAAACAAAAAACAAACAGGTAGAATCTGTCATGTTATACAGGACTGTGATTTGGGAGGTTTTCTCTGTGAGTGTGCATGGAGTCTGGAACTTCCTGTCACCAAGCAGTTGGGCTGGTTTCCGTCTGTAATGTAGGCTGTTGCACTTCTAGACAAATAGCCCCTGCAGTGCGGTGCTCAGGCAGCTTCTCCTGGCACTCAGAGAGCATCCCGTTCCGGAGGCAGTCACTGCCTTGAAGGCCCTTCTCAGGGTAAAGTGCAGGGACAGATGATAACACAAACTGCAGTGTGGTTGGTGCATCTCTTGGCATGCAGTACTAAAGATGAGAGAGGACGGAGGTTCTGGTCCCACATGCAGGGATCAGTCCAGAAGTGCCGAGTCCAGCTGTGCTGTCCTGAATCACACACACTGGGATTAATCTCAGAATCACCTGATGCTTTGATGCAGAGTGCTGGTGTTTGACTTGGCCGCCTTCTGCACTGCCAGGCCGACTCAAAGCCACAGTTTCATAGAGTGGGTGTGGTGGAATAGTACGGAATACCCTTGTTCTTCCCAAGTGCCACTCCACGCCCACCAAATCAGAGACTGATAGGAGCCCTCCAATCCTCATCAGTAGTTAAGTGATGGGATTTGTATGCTCATTAAAGTATTTTATTTCCCCCAGTACCGGGAATCTGGGGCTAGAACCCAGGGACTTTGTACTGAGCGACCTGCCCTCCAGGTCTTTTCTTATGAGACAAGGTCTTCCTAAATCATTAATTTCCCTAGGCTGGGCTAGAACTTGTGAACTTGGGATCCTCCTGGCTCAGTCTCCCAGAGGGCTGGGATTACAGGCCTGTAACACAATGCCCAGCTCACATCAAGTTTGAGAAACATAGATTTGTTAATGAATATAATGCATATGTTCAGAATTTCCCTCAGTCTGCCTCTTGATTCAGGCATTTTCTATTTTTAATCATTTTTTCCAAAGTCTACTCTTGGAGTCACTGCTAACACTTGCATAAACCAGAGTTTTTCTCATTTGAATGTTGACAGCCAGAGTGAAGAGAAAGTGGAGATTCTTGTGTATTCTGATGAGGTTTATGGACCAATGGACTGAATGTGAGGCAGCTGCGAATTGTAGAAGTTCACCTGTCCACAGTGTCCCCTTGAAAGTTAGGATCTGTGGTCCTTCTTCTGTCACTCTCAACTCTCAGTTAATTGTAGTGAGCCTTAGTGTTTGCTCACTTGCAAAATATGGAGGCCGTGGGCCATTTCATTGGCAATGTGACAGAATTCTGAACAGTTGGCTTGGCCACCTGGCCTACCAGGAATACTTTCTGTTGGTTTTCACTTTGTATGATCTAGTTACTTGGAAATTACAAATCCGAGGCTACATTAGTGCTGAATGGCTGGTAGGGTCCACCTGATCCAGTCGTGTTTGCTTTAGAATTTCTAAACTATTTTAACTCTTTCACTAGGAAAACAAAAATAGCTGGCTACTACCTAAATACTTGTAAACAGTTTTTAAACAACAAACTTGGGTACACTGGTATGAAAGTGTGTGTGTGTGTGTGTGTGTGTGTGTGTGTGTGTGTGTTCAATAAGCATCTGGTTGTATAGCATCAATACTTCTGTGTAATGAAGATCTTCAGCTGCAAACTACAGACTGTAAGAAATTCTGATCTCGCCTCTATTTTTCCTCTATCACCTTGGTATTTTCTTCTAGTTTTATATATTCTTAAATAAGCATTTTCCCTACAATGAAAAATAAAAATAAAATTTTCCGTGCAATGAAAAACAACATCTTTAGCTTTTGCTGTTCGTTTATATGATTTCTTCTGATCCTTACCAGTGTTTATCCTACAATCAATTTTCTTATTTTCTTTACTTTTTTTTTTTTTGCCATTCAGTAAGTAATTTCTCTAGAGGCATCTAACATCTTTTAAAGCATCTTATTCAGATTATAGATTTCAAAGCATTACTAGGTCATGGAACTAATTTAATAGGATTTAAAAAATAATGAGTAGTGAATATAAGTACTATTTTGAGAAATGTTTCCATTTGATAGACATGCCGGTATGTGCACACACTCTTGGTGTGTGCATTGGGTGTAGATGTTAAATGTATTTCATACTTCAGGTCAGAATAAAAAAATATATGAACACCGCTGCTCTGCAGGACAGAATCTATGGCTTCTTGCTTCTCTGAGGGACCCCTTTGCAGTGTAACCACAATGACAATAACCACACTGTTTGCATTTCCCTTTTTGGTCCTGGTGACCACCCTGGCTTGACTGGCTGCCCTCCCCAGTTGGCAAACACTGGGAAGTCTAGCATCACAGCCAGTACTTACCACTATATATTTTTGGTCTGACCTATTTCCACAGCCTTTTCTGATCTATGAAGTTACTGTCAACACACTGGGAGGTATTATTTATCTTCCTCCCATGGTTTTGGGTGACAAAGAATCGTCCCCGGGAAAAGTACCACTAGGAAGGTTGTCCCTTGGAAAAAATAGAGCTCTTTCTCAACGTCCCCTTGAAAACTTTTCCCCTTTGGACTTATCTGGTGGACAGGAATTAAAACCACCCCTGTGCACACATGAAAGGCCTTCTAAAAACTGAAGACCAACCTAATAGTACCTCAGAGCTTCCCCATGTCCCCTCTGCTCTGAGGTACTTGGGACTGAGATTGAGGTGGGGACCAAGAGATGAAAGAGCTAATTATCAAAACTGGGAACAGCTCACAGGACTCCAGCAGTGTGAGGAAAGAGAACCAAACATTAGTTACATATTGAAGACAGCTGGACTACAGGACTGGCCTCATCTTTAAGGGTCATAGTCATGGAGCTTGTCTATAGGAAAGCTTTGTGTTAAACCAAAGATGAGAAGAAAGAGAGGGTTGGAGTAAGCAAACTGTGAGGCAAAGAAATGCAAAACATCATTGTTCATATAAAACAGAATTTTCTCTCTTGTTAATGTAATAGCCCAAGGAGAATGGTCTCAGTTGGGTCCACACAGTTGCTCAGAAACCCAGTGACGGCCACTTGGACATTTTCAACAGGGGGTTCTCTGGGTCTCTCTGGGCCATGCCATTAAAACTGGGTAGATAGTATAGATGTATGTGCATGAAAGGGTTCATGGGCTGGGTCTGCCGGTGACCCACATCATCTTCCCCAACTCTTAGACAGAAGGTAATTATCTGGCTGCAACTAACAGCAGGAATGTAACCTTCCTGGATAGCCCTGCATTCTTCTGCAAGACTCTGGTGACCAGGGCATAGCCTCTTCTCAAGAATTCTCTCTCCCAGGGTGCCTTTTGTGTACCAAATGGTCCCACCAGATAATAAATACATTATCCTACTTCATCCTCAAATAACCAACAGTGTGGTAGATATACAATCATTAGATTACAGCCAAGGAAGCTGAGGTCCAGAAGCTGTGAAAGACAACCAAACATTATTGCCTTCTTCACTAACATAGCAGGAGATAATCCAGCATTTACTGTGTTTGAGATGCTCTTAGTGCCTCAGGAAAAAAAAGAAATAAAACAAAACCAAAAGCATTTCTTTTAATAGATTTATTGTGGTTTCACCAGAACTTCCAGCCTTTAATCCATGAACTTATGCATTGATTCTCTATCCGGTAGTGAAAGGGACTTTACAAATAAGTTTTGAGACTTTAAAATAGAATTCTGGATTGGATAGGTGGGCTGAAGATAACTACATGAGCCCTTGAAAGTAGAACTTTCTTTGTCTAGAGTCAGAAGCGGAAGTCAGAGAGACTCCTTGGGTGAGAAATCAGCATGTACTTGCTGGTTCTGAGACATAAGGACTCTGTGTAGGGTCCACTGACCTCTGGGAGCTAAGGGACCACTGCCACTGGCAGCTGGGAAGGAAACTGGGACCTTACCCAACACGTGAACTCTGCCAGCAGCCGTGACAGCCAGTTTCCTTCTATTCCTCCAGAGGGGAACACAGCTCTACTGATACCTCAAGTTTAGTCTTGAGAGATCCTACCAGGAGAAGTCTAGTTAAGTCACGCTGTACCTGCATTTTCTAGCCAATAGAACCTGAGATAAAGAGAAGGTTTTTTCCTAAGCCACTAAATTTGTGGTCATTCCTTTCAGCAGCAATGGAAAACTAATGCAATTCTCTAAATCTTTGAAGATAAATGTTCTTATTTTAAGTGTATGGTTTGATGAAGGTAAAATTCGTGTATAACTGGTTGTATTCATTGTATAACTAGTGTATAACTTGAATCTAGATCTCTTTGGCTTTAAAGAACTCTTTGTCCCACTAGGACATCATGCTACTTTCCAAAAGATGTTGAAATATCTTCTAAAATATACATAGTGTTATGCAAAGAAAAGGTATGTTTATCAACTCGGATTAGAAGTCCCATTTGATCCAGCTATTTCTCTGCTAGGTATCTTCCCAAAAGAATTAAAGGAATCATACCCCAGCAATATATGATCACCCATGTTTATTGTGGCACAGTTTATAATAGCTAAAATTTGGAAACAGCCTGATTGCCCATCAACTGGAGACTGGAAAAAGAAGATGTGCATTTGTTTTTATAAAATGGGGAGTACTACTCATCCATAAAGAATGAGAAACTAGAGACATGTATAGCTAAGTGGATGCACACTGAGGCCATACTCTTAAGTGAAATTAATAAGTCACACATGTGTAAATACCTAATAGTTTCTCTGGTGTGAAAAAGTAAAAGTGTAAATAAGGAATAAAATGTATAGTTTATATTGTATAACAGGAAAAAAAGTCTAAAAATGTAGAAGAAGTGGGAGGGGTAGGGGAAAGGTAAAAAGGGAAAAGAAAAAAATATGTGAAAAGGGAAAACATGGAAAAAATGTCTTTGTAAACAGGGAAAGGTGGAGGGGCCGAAGGGAACGCTGGGGAATGGGGAAAAATAAGAATCTGATAAGTCATGTATGCGTACAAGATCCCAATGATGAATGTAACTGTATTGTGTATCTAATATATACCAATAAATTTAATAAAGATAAAAAGAAAAGTTATGTTTATGAGTACAATATTAGGAGTAATATTTATTCTAAAAATGCAAGTTGGCTTCAAGAGTAAATGACCAGAGTGTTTCCAAAAAGAAAACAAAGACAGAAAAGTAGTTATCAATTTATTTCCAAGCCTAAAAGAAAAACAAGACAGAGCTATTATGTTAATTATGCCTTCTTAAAATATTAAACAAGCCCATTTTTGTTTGTATATGTAATTAAGAGATCCATTTGAGTTCTGACTTTGAGACAAGATCAAATTAAAACTGCATAGAGGCAGACATTTTAGTCTATCTTTTGTTTTCTGAGGTGCTAGATTGTGCTTTTGGTCTACTAGGTGAATGAATTGCTTTTTCCCTGCTCAAGAATTCCATAATCATACAACAATATGTGAGAGAAAGAGACATTAATATGTGAAAAGAAATGAGCGATTGAGATTTCATGGAATTTACATATAAATTTATAATATCCTTATGATTTGTGCAATTATGAATTTTTGGAAATTATATGCAGAACATTTCTACTTAGTTTCCATGTGGAATCTTCCTAGCAGTTGTTGCCTTCAGGGTACAACAAATTGAGGCCAGTATTCCTAATACCTGTTAAGGATTATAATTTCAGTTTAGTGTGTAAAATCCCTTGTTCTTCTCTAAATCCCAGCCCAAATTTTCAGAGCATGGCTGCTCACTTGTACAGACTATTTTTAGGTTGTGTAGGTGAAAGCTCACCTGTGCGTAGTAACTCTTACCTTGTCCTCACTTGTCCTTATACCATTGCACTCCATCCCCTAAATTCAGGATCTCAAGTGAATTTTCTCTGTGATAGAAATAATAACAGTGTGGTCAAGAAAGCAGAAGCCTCCTTACTTTTCCACAGTTTATGAAGGCTCTATAAAGAAAGCTTAGTTACAAGGGTGGGTGGATGGGTGTGGAACACTTATTTTAAAGAAATGAGGCATTCTGTTTCCTTTGTATCTCCAGTTGTTCATCTCTGGTTAATCTAATGTTTTCTTTCTCTCTCATTCCAACAGGAGTACTATGACAAAGGGGATTATATCATTAGAGAGGGTGAGGAAGGAAGTACCTTTTTCATTTTGGCCAAAGGGAAGGTAAATATTAATTAAAGGGTAAAGAAAAAAATGTTTTTTACAAAATTAGTTTGCCATAAATACAACAGTATTCTATTAAGAACCTCTGTGTGTTGAATAGTAAAGAAGCTTTACCCAGAATGGTCTTCTGGTCTTCTGTCTGATGGCTGGGTTTGGGGTTGGGATGTGGGAAACTTATGATGGGTTCCAGCTGAGAGACTAACATTTTAGTAACTTTTGAAATGTCACTTGACTTTCTTTGGACTTAGTTGCTTTGTGTATAATGGTTGGGCTATTTGTGAAGTCCTTTCTGGCTCTGCATGTGTGATTCTCAGTAAGTCCAAAGGACTTTCTGTAACATTTTTCCATCAAACAATAGCGATAAATAGCAGGTAGAGGAGAAAGAAAACAGCAAATGATGATGGTCATGGTCAGCCATCAAACTAGAAAACTAATATTGCTCAGAATTTCAATTCATACATAGTAGCCTGAGTTGATATGGATTAAATATCTCTCTCTCTCTCACACATGCATGCACACACACACACACGCACACACACACATATGCAGGTCTTTTTTTTTTTAACCTACCTATTATGCGAATAACGTGGTATGTTGTTTCTGTGTTGAGTCTTACATCCCTCAGAGACAAAAACATTTGTGAAATATTTAAGGAGAGTCAACAAGTAATCCTGTGTGTCTTTAAACTGTTGTAGATTTTAAATAATGCTCCATCTTCCCTGGAAGAATTTATCATCACAGTCTGTAACTGCCTTTTCTAAGCTGATTTGTGGGTGAACTTTGAACTTGACCCCCAGTAAATGAAAAAGACGAAGCAAAAGAGTTTCCAATCTCTGAGGCTGTTCAATAGTAACAGCCACATCTCCTTGCTCCACTACCGCGGCCCCAGGCTTTGAAGGAATTCTGGCTAATGACGAAGCTGCATTTATTATGGTTACTTTAAAATTTTTTATTCATTGTGACATACATAAATGTCATTCAGAATTTTCAATCAGCGTGGGGCAACAGTATTACCCTGTTGAACTGGAATAATTCTAGGCACAAATAGGGGATACTGTATTGAGATCTTTGACTGTGCAGTGAAGGTTCTTCCTGAGATATGCACAGAGGTTGTGGACTCTTCTCCAGCTCACGTTTTGCATTCCATTTTACAGGGTACATAGCATCTGGCCCTCCTCTGGACACCAGACTTAGAACCCTGGTACTCTACCTTATTCTTGGTAGATCTGTCAGTTCTGTCAGATGTTTTGAGTAACAGAAGTTCCCACAAGACCATCATTATTCTCTGAGGATCTCTGAGGAAGGAATCACTGGATTATTTTTAATAATTAACCTTTTTAGGGGAGGTCTGAATGGAGACTTCCTCTCAAAGAGGGTAATCATTGGATTGTGTTAGCAAGAGATTGTTCAGATCCATCCAACAGAGCTGAGTAAATTCATTGTCCTGGTGACTGCAGAGGTGATACTGGCGTGTCCTTTTTTCTTTCTTCATCAAGTTTCTATAGGTCTGAGGGTTTCGTTGGATGGATAGTTGTCCAGATTTTCTTTTTGTTCTTATTTTTGCTTAATATTGTCTAGGTGAAAGTCACGCAGAGTACCGAGGGTCATGATCAACCACAGCTGATAAAAACATTGCAGACAGGAGAATACTTTGGAGAGAAAGCTCTGATCAGGTGAAGCCATAAATTTATGTAACTGAATAAAATGTGCTCAGGCTGTTTTGCATGTGAAACTACCTATTTAGAGTTAAACAACCAAATTAATGGTAACAAACTTCCACAAATAAAATACAAATTTTGGAATAATTTCCAAAAACCCTCACTGTTATGCAGGAAATAAGTCTACTACTTTTGTGCAGCAAATAATTGAAGACTTAAGTTGGCTGGTGAAAATAAGATTTATGTTCTCTTAGAACGTTTAGTTTTAAAAAATCAATTTTAAAAATGGAAAATTATAATTTAAAACAATAACAAGTTTTTACATTCCTATGGCTTGAAATATTGCCCTATTCAGAGTGTGTTAAAAAATTAAAAATTTTAGAAATCAGATAATGACATGTCCAAAGTAATGTTTTAGGAATTCTCATCAGCTTATTTTAGAAACAACTCAAAATAGTGTATTTGAAATGTCTGTCTGAAAGTTCAGTCTTTTGAGGTAAGAGTTGTTTTTTTAACTATTGATCTAATTTATGAAAGAAATGTTTTTAAAGGCTAATCAGGTAGTTGAGGGGACTCTTATAAAACCTCATGTCTGAACAAATTAATTTCCTAAATATAAATAACTGTATAAAATATAAAGTTAAAGTTTTGGGCAACATACTTTTAAAGAATGGTATGTTTTTAAGTAAGTACTTCGAATAACTTAAGACATGACTTAAAAATTTTTAAGACTAAATATTTTTATTATAAATTTGTGCTTAAAGGAGCAGTATTTATGTTCATTCTTCTTTGTCTGAACTTTGGTTTATGAAGCCCCAGTTCTGCTGATTTATATGACAGGTTCACATAATTATAGAGCAATGAGAAAGTATTTAGAAATTACCTGAAGACACATTTGATTATTCAAAAATTTTAAAACTCTTATTTTAAAAAGAAAACCCAAGTGCTATGCTAAGACTTAATAAATTGCATTATAGCTATTATGCAGGCAATTTAAAAGTGGAATTTAAAGACAAGTTGAATGTCTCTTTCCCATTTTCTAGCTAGTAATGAGCTTGTTTCAATAGTAGGAAAATTATCTTTCTTTTTATGTGCTATCATAATGTAATAGCATTATCTATGTTTTGTTCTTAACATTTATGCTTTATTTTTCTCATGCTCCTAAGTGTAACAACTAAAGTTTGGAGGTGCACAAAACTTTATGAAACAGCTCTTGTAAGGAAATACATTATCTGTTTTTGCTGGACCAAAAGTAATGTATGCTGTGTGTTCCAGCAAGCCAAGTATAGTGTTTTCCTACAAGAAACATGAGAATTTATGTGTTATATGAACACCCAGGTTCCCAAGGCAATGAAAGTATATAAAGATAAAATCAATGGGAAGGAAAGCTGGGAACAAACATTTTTATGTGTTTATACATGTTTATACCATTGCTTTTTAGGGCTGCTGCCTGTGACTACATATTCCTTATGTTCTCTATATTTTCATGACTTGACATTAAATAGTTCCCTGAGTTCTTTCAGAATTTTTTTGTGCAAAAATAAATCAATGGCTCTTACAAGGTTACTGTGAAAGGAATATAAGTGTATTTATGAACATTTAATACCTATAAAGGATTTCAAGAGGATGTTCTTAGTGAAAATCATGATGCTCCTGTGTGAAAAGACTACCGTACTTCTTTTTCTCTGAATGCACAGATCTTGGTCCATAATCCAAGATCTTGTCTGTGTCTAGACCTACCTGCCTTCATCTCCACCATCCCTGCCCCCATCTATCTGTCTACCTATGTACCTACCTCTTACCTATCTTTGTGTCTAACTACACAAATATAAGTTGAGCACAGACTGTTCTGCCTTTGACTCAAAGATCTTTCTAGGTGAAGTATTTTCCCTGCTGTCTTCCAGCAAGGATCCTACAAACTGGGGTCGGACTGTAGTTATGTCAGGTCTTCCAATGGCAGCTGGGGGACTTTTGGGGGGATAGTAGAGATGGGCACTAGAGTTCTTTCTGCCCTACCTACTATGAAGGAAAGGGAAGGCACTTTAGTTTGGGCGATGCATTTTTGATGAAGTTGCACAGAAGTCTCACTGGTTACGACTCCACTGATTTCCACTGTGCCTAGGTTACCTTAGATGAATCTCTGAGCACTAGTTATCATATGGAGTGTATCTTTTTAGTGTCTTTAATTTATAAGTAATACAGGTAGGAAAAATAACATAATGTGAGGTTTCTAAAGATGCGCTTTACTTGATGCTTGACCTATTGATATTCATTAGGAAATTAAATTTATTATCAGATCAAACACTGTATAATAATTCATCATATCTAAAAAAACATTTGTAAGATATACCACTATATTATGTACCCCCTAAGAAAGACAGTGCTGATAATTACACTCCAGCCCAGTATGAGTCATAATTCATTCACTGATCACAAAGATTTTAATGGAAAAACATACATTCACATTCTATGAAATGAAAATATTTTTGTACTTAATTAATTAGATGATATAGCATTGAAAACATTTCCTTTGGGCTACATTTTTGATCAGTTTATCATATAGTAATCTCTTGGCTGTTTTCCCTAACTTTCTCTGATCTGTTCATTACTGTGCTGCCTCCTTGTTAGTCATTCTGCTTTGATGGGGGAGAGCTATGTCGTTTTGCCTGTCACAGAGCTCAAAATGAGATTCCATATCAAGTTATAGTCAGTGATCCCTCTGTTTCCAGCTCAGTTTTCTCTGAATTTCTTGCATATGTAACCTTTATTGGCACACATTTGAGAGCCCTTTTTTCTTTCCTGTTTTTAAAAGGAGTTGGATATAAATTACAATGTTACAAAAAGAAAATCAGTCTTTACAAGGCTTAAGTGAGGGGTATGCTTTTATATAAAGTAGTAGATTCTCTAGTAAAAAAGAATGTTTAATTTCAAGCTGTATGAAAGCTGGCTCTTTTGTCTACAGTGATGATGTGAGGTCTGCTAACATTATTGCTGAAGAAAATGATGTTGCATGCCTGGTGATCGACCGAGAGTGAGTATCCCGATACTGTTGGAGAAGGCAGGCTGTTGCCATCTCTGAAGACGTGGCCTTCTGTTACTCTGAGGGCTGATCTGTTTTCTCATTCATCACCACTTGGAAATGCTAGCCAATCCTCAGCTGAGAGTTCAGTCTATTAAAATTCATGGGAAGGAACTGGGCCTTCTGATCTGATTCTGTCTGTGGCAGTGGCAGATGCTGGCAGGCTAAATATTTTGTGTGCAGAGTCTGTACATAAATATCACCAGCAGAGTGATTTAAATTCTACTACTCTCAGAGAAATAAACTTATTAGTGCTTTTATGGGTTTTCCCATATAATATAGCGAGCAATTTCATAATTTATTTCTAAAGTGCCCTTAGCACTCAAAAAAGTTTTGAACAAATCCCCTCTAAAAATATAAAATGTTCATTAGCTATTTATATTTCTAGAGAAGTTTTAACATTTGTAAGTGATATGTATCAACACTGATACCTAAATAAGAATAAGTCTCATTGTGTCTTTCATTCACTTCAAATCATATTTTAACCTGGCCTCTTCTGTCTCTCATTTATCAGTTATTTATTGGTCATAAGATACAAAAAAGGAGACCCAAATATACCAAAGCTAAGCTATTGTCAAAGAAAAGACATATGTGGTCAAGTAAATAGTGCATACTCATGAAATACTAACAAAAAACCATAAGGTTACAAAGGAGTTACAAGGGAATATGTAGTTGACTGCTGATTAAGTACAACATTTGTTGAATGTAGACTCACAGAGATGTAGAGTTGGAAAGAACTTTAGAGCATCAAAATCCTTTTTATCATGGAAAACTTCAAACACTGAAAAATGGACATACCAGTGTCATGAACCCACATATAAAAATTTAACAATTCTTAATTCGTGTTTCATATATACCCCTTCACCAGTTCATGCCATCTTCTGACTTTTCAAATTACAATTATGAAATTATTTTGTGTATATATTTTTGTAGTATCTCTGAAAGCCAAGCATTATTTATAAACTTGGCCCAATAATATGAACATGTCTAAAAAGTTCACAATAAATCTTAATATCACTTAGTGTTGTTTTAATTCTCTTCTTTACAAGTAAAAAAACCCTATAAGGTAAAAAAAATTGCCCCAGTGGGGCCATCTGTGATCAAGTAGGGGCTGTTTCCCAGGGTCCTAATTCAGTCCTGCATGCTTTCATACATTCTTGGTGGCTCCCAAAACAGCTGCTCAGAAATCACTATGCAGACAAGTCGTCAAGGTTGATTTTATTTTTCAAGGGTGCAAATGGGCCTTAAAAGAGTTAATAGGAGTTTTCTGAGCAAAGGGGAAATGTGCCCTCACTGTGGATGAAGTAAAACTGCAAAGCAAGGGCATAGAGGTAAGAAAGTGCAAAGTATGTTCAAATAAAGGGAATTTTGGGGTGCCAGCTCTCAAGTGTTCCAATATTATTTTATATGCATTACTTAATATACATTACTTTATATGCATTATTTTATATGCATTACTTAAAAGAATATGTATGCACCAACTATCATTAGCTCAGTGGTATAATTGCTGGGACAAAACGATAGAAAAGAAGAGCTCTTTTATTTTTTCTTCATTGTAATCACATACATTAGATACTTATGTAATACCTCATAATCCGTAAAACTTGCAATAATATTACATATTTTATAAATTATTTGGAAGTTTATAATTTTAAAATGTTTAATTCACATATCTATCACGGATAGTCTATAATATATATTTGGTACAATAAAATATTTAAGTTTTGTGGATTTATTCTGGGGAGCAGAGATACTGAATCAGGTATCCCTGGGGTTGACTTACATCCTGAATTTTCTGGATCGGTTAGGAAACATTATATTGGCATCTCCAAAAACTATCCCAGATTGAATGATGAATGATAAGATCACCAAGCTATGAGTTAAACTAGAGTAGGTTAAGATCCTGCAAAATGCTCCCATAGCACACCGCATACCCTAATTGTGCCACTGTTGACTGTGTTGTTTAACATCTGTCTTCCCCCTCTCCTGTAAGCTTGCAGAATGTAGAAACATATGACGCGTGCACTGCAGCTGCAGTGCCAGCATCTGCCATCCTCAGCACATGGGCAGCGCTTGCCAGATGGTGGCCCAGTAAAGGCTACCATCCATGCAGTGCAATACTGTGGCTGCAAACCTGCAGATCTGTAGTTCTTCTTTCCTAGTTCACGATTTTAACAAATGCTTAATACATTCACAACGGGGCCATAATGTGTATGCCTTGCTGCCCTGTGGCTCTGATTTGAATTCTGTTGTCTGATGTTAAACAGCTAACCACTGATGATTTGGGCTGCTGGGTGGGCCAGTCGTGCATGTACCACAGGTGGTTCAAGCCAGTGGAAATGTGCTTTTAAAATGATGCCATGCAAGAGGGAAAGTTGAATGATATTTCCTATTTAGAGGGGTTTTATTTTGTTTTGTTTTGTTGTTGTTGTTTTTTGAGACAGGGTCTCACCATGTAGTTGAGACTGACCTGGAACTCACTGTGTAGCCCAGGCTGGTCTCGAACTCACAGTGATCCTCCTGCCTCAGCCTCCTGAGTGCTGGGGATTACAGGCATGCACCACCTCACCTGGCCCCCCTTTGTTTTTTAGACGGAGTCTCACTATGTATTTCAGGCTGGCCTTGAACTTATTTGTAGCCCAGGCTGGTCTCACACTCACCTCCCTAGCGCTAGGATTACAGATGTGCACCATCAGGCCCAGCTAACATTTATTTTTAAAATTTGGTAGAGGATGTGAAATAATAGTGTCGAAAGAGTTCTAAGCAAATGGCAAGTGTTCGTTATTGGTCACAAATCTATTCTTGTTAGATTGGACAAATCTCAAAGGAGTTGATTGCTTAGCCTTGGGCTCGCTCTAACCTCTGACTGAAAACAGGCTGTTTTAAAGTTACAGCTAGAATGTTGTAGCTGTTGGAACTTGACTTTAAGATTAGTTAGCAAGTCTAGGGACTTGTGGCACCAACATCACCTATGCTAAAAAGTAAGATGTTTTGAAACTGTGTTTCATTTAGCCTAGTAGCAAGCAAATAATGGTGAAAGAAGGAATAAATAAAACAAAAAGTACAAGTACTATTTTCTTTTTATTTGAAGATTTCAGCTGTTATGGAAATTAGAATTTTTCCTGGATATGTTTTATCTCTCACCGCTCTGTAGTTAGCAAAGGTCTGTCCAGACAACACGGTGGAGGAGAGTGGGGAGCACTACTACAAGGGTTCACCTGTGTGCAATTCACACACGATAACTTAGGGGTGGATTGGCCATCAGTTAAGTGTGCAGGTGGTTTTTTACCTTTGAGTATTTTGAAGTAAATTCTAATTCTTTTCATTTGACTGCATACCAGATCCTTAAAATGTTACCAAAATGATTAAAGTATGGCCTTTGCTTTCAAGGACACTGTTTTGTAGTAAGGAAGAGAAATACCTTAAAACCCCCTAATCAAGGTCGCTTGTTGAAAGAACACACAGGAAGTGCCAGAAGGACAATCAAGACAATTATCTTTCACTAGTGAGGAATGGAAATCGTTTTTCTCTTGGGCAGTGGAGTGTGTAGAAATTTCAGGGACAGTGGCTTGGGACTGGAGTTTAGATCAGATCAGGTGGGCAGAAGCTCCATAATCTAAGAAGGGTGAGCAAGGGCAATGGAAAATATTGACTGAGCCTCAGACAGAACTAAGTTAAGACTAAAAAACTGGATTTAATTATGAAAGGGTGTGAAATGTGGAGAGTTATCAGAGACAATGAAGAAATAAATTTTATCCTTGATCTTTAAAATAAAGAGCTTAGGGCCGGGGATTCAGCTCAGCGGTTCAGTGGCCTGCCTTGCAAGTGCAAGGACCCGAGTTTGATCACCAGTACCTAAATAAATAAATAAATGAATAAATGAATAAATAAATAAAAATAAAATAAAATAAACAGCTTAATATAAGCAGTGTTAGAAAAATCTGTAACCCCTGAAACCTGCTGATTTTGGTAGGTGGATCACATGTGCTTTTTCTCCTGTCTTTTAAAGACAAAATAAAACAAGAATTTGTTGGTAAACCAGAACTGCGAATCTGATAACTATAGACAATATTTTCTCATGATAGCTCTCTTCGCTTTCATAAAAGATTGATTATAGGGCTTTCATCAACTCATCTACATATGATAGCACCTTCATATTCCATAAATTATTGGAAACAACATACAAAGCCATGAGTAACCACGCAAATATGATTTATGAGTTTAAGAAGAGTGTCAAGTTGCCTCGGTGTCAACATAGAGCATCTTATTTTATTTTATCTATTTAGAACATTCAGCCAAACCGTCGGGACATTTGAAGAACTCCAAAAATACCTTGAGGGGTATGTGGCAAACCTGAACCGTGATGATGAAAAAAGACATGCGAAGTAAGTGGGAGAACATTTTTCCACCTAGATTTGACTTCTGGCAGATAAAAGAGGGGATATAGGAGTAGGATTCCCTGTAGTAGCTTGTAATAGTTCTGCAAATAAGACAACACTGAGCACTAGAATGAGATTATTAAGTTTATAAGTAGTTAGCAACTTTATTTTGGGTGATGAGTAGGAATTTTAGGGAGAAAATCTGGGTAACCTAGCTCAAAGGGACATTAATACTTGGGTATAGCCAAAGAATAGGGATATAGTAGGAAATTTTCAAACTGTATGGGAGCTACTATCTAGTGACGTGTGTGTGTGTGTGTGTGTGTGTGTGTGTGTATGCATGTGTCTGTGTGTGTATCTCTGTGAGGGGGTTTTGTAGGGCTATAATTCAATAGAAAATTTATTTTAAGTGAAAATTATTTGCTAGAACTTTTTAATTTTTATTTTATATGTTTATCTTTTGCAGTGCTAGGGATTAACCCCAGGGCCTAGTGTATGCTAGACAAGCGCTGTACACTGAGTTACACTCCCAATCCTTAAAACATTTTTGAGGGAAAGCTTAACCACATGCTCACCAGATAGTTCTTTCGAAGCTGTATCATCAAGATTTCCAGAAGACTGAAGTTTGAGTTAGTGCATTTGACCAGTACTTACTACATTATTTGCAAAGAATACATTTGCTATTTTATACTCAAACCCTTTGCCACTCACAGTTTATGACTATATAACTCAGAGAAGTAAATCTTAAAGAAAAAAGAAAAATAGATATTTACAAATAATACATAGACACAAGAAATGTGCTTTTTGTGCTTTGTGAAATAGCTATTCTGGGTAAGCCACAGAAAATTTCAAAATTGAATGAAAGTACCAAAAAATGGCACAGATTGCCAGTTTCGCTTTTTCTGGTCTGTGTTGCAGTTGACATGGCTTTGTGCTGCTAGTACCTCCATGGACTCCTTTTTTGAGTTGTGCATCAATGAATGTATTGAGGCATATTTCAGTTTGACTTTTGGCTATTTCCTGGTGTGTGTGTGTGTGTGTGTGTGTGTGTGTGTTGTACATTATTTATTTATCTCTCCAGATGTGCCTGAATCTGGTCCTACCATACCAAAGTTCAGATAGCTCTTGTGGCAGCTCTAGTCTGTGCTGCAGGCAGAAATACTCCTGAGAGTGGAGTTAGTGGCACTTATTCAAGTGCCACACAATGGCATGAGTGTCAAGTTTTGCTTCTCTCATCCAGGCGGTCCATGTCTAACTGGAAGCTGTCCAAAGCACTGTCTCTGGAGATGATTCAGCTGAAGGAGAAGGTGGCCAGATTTTCCTCCTCATCCCCCTTCCAGAACCTTGAGATTATCGCAACACTGGGCGTTGGTGGGTTCGGAAGAGTTGAGCTTGTAAGGGGTTTACGTTTCAAGCATCTGAGAGAAGCCTTTTGACTTTCTTGTTTTATATTCCAGCTGATCTTGGAGGAATATGTGAATTATAATTGCTATCCTAAATATCATTTTGATCTGAAATCAAGAAAGTAAACTTTTCATTCTGTATACTGTATAGTAGCAGGTCTACTAGTAAGTAGCTAGTAATAATTGGCTGAGAGTTCAAGCCTCTTACACCAGTCCTTTGGTGAATTTGTATTCTTGGTTATGATTATCAGAGAATTAGCAAATAAGCATTCACAAAGGCTATAAAAAGGAAAACAATATTTCTGATTAGAAAAATGTGTATCTATAGATGTATACACGTACAGACACATTAACTCTCCATACTAAAGAATAGAAGAACGTTTTCAGAAGAAATTATCTAGAAATTGAATCCCGAATATTATGGTTACATTCCTTAAGCCTCTCACTACCATGTCTGTGTTTGGTTTTCATTATCCTATTTTTGGGTTGCTCAAAATTTTCCATCTGAAAAGAGAAAGAAGATGATGCAAAAGGCCATTTGAAGAGCAGCCCTCTGTAGTGGTGAGCAGGGCAGCTGGAAACTTCCAGGCTGATTGCAGTTGTATTGTGCACATCACCACCTGTCTGTGCTTGATAATCAGCTTTCAAGGAGTAGCAGAAGCAGCACTATCAGATTAAGTGTTCTGAGGAAACTATGCAAGGGAAACCTGTAGCCTTATTGGATGCAGATGGCTCAGAGCCCTTGGCAATTACCAAGCCCTTCTTTGCCCAGTAGATTTTCAGCAATTCAGGGTGCACTGACCTCTGGGAGCTATGTGGACGTCTCTGTCTGCTGATGGCTCCAGGCAGGAGCAGATCTGACCTGCTGCTGGAGATTCTGGGTAGTACATTCCATACCTAGCCCATTCCTCATTTCGGATGGGTGTGGGAAAGTGGTTTTTAATAGGTTGACAAATATTTGTAATATGTCTTATGCCATATAGAGAGGTAAGTGCATTAGCCATCTGCAGTAGTGTTTCCCAGCAAAGATTATGACAAAAGGATTGAATTAGCAATGCTGTGATCTGTTATCCTTGATAACAATGATTGAACCAGGAATTCCACCACTGATTTAAAAATTGTAGGCAGTGAGCAAAATCCAGAGTGCAACTATTTTTGCACAGCTTAGTTACTTGATGAATGTAGTCTGCTTATGGGGTTTTTAACCTATCAGAGAAAATACCTTCTTTTAAAATCTTAGCTTCCTTTTAAAGGAAAATTCTGATTTTGCTTCTAGACTAGTACTCTCCGACAAGACACGTGTGTCTTGATGGAGATGCCCTACATCTGTGCTGTTCAGTTGGGCAGTAGGTAGGGCATTTAGCTCCTGAGTATGGGAAATACAACTAGTGCAATTGAGGAACTGAATCCAATAAATTGGACTTTAATTAATGTAAAATTTTCTAGGCGTGGTGGTGCATGCTTGTAATCCCAGCACTGTGGAAATGTGAAACAAGAGGATGGCAAGTTTGAGCCTAGCCTGGGCAAGTTAGCAAGTCTTTGTCTCAATAAAAGAAATCAATACAAATTTAAAGAGCTGGGGATGTAGCTCAGTGCAAAGGCCCTGCATTTAATCCCCAGCACCACAATACATAAATAAATAGCCAACCAACCTCCTGTGATTAGTAGGTATTCTAGTGAATAATTAAGACACAGAACTTGATTTAATACATTTGCTTTGAAAAATCAAAAAAGGTGAATAGTAAGATTAAGACATAAGATTTTGAGGCAATTCATGCCAGAATTTTTCATGTTGCACAAGCAAATCAAATAGATATCTAAAGATTAAGTCTCTATCCAAAATTTTTTTGTTTCAAAAAAAAACAAACAAACATATACCTGAGCTGTCTTGGAAATTATGATTGAAGGGAAATGTGTACATATAAATAGAATTCAGTTTATTTTGGGGGCAAGGGCATAAAAGCTTACACACTATTTAAATACAAAATGATTTTAGCTCTCATTCATTCGTGTTTTAAATAGAGATTGCAGATCTTCCCTGCTAAGTCCATTCTGAGTGTCTTTCTGTTTCTTACATAGGTTAAGGTAAAAAATGAGAATGTTGCCTTTGCTATGAAATGCATAAGGAAGAAGCACATAGTGGACACCAAGCAGCAGGAGCACATCTACTCTGAGAAGAGGATCTTGGAAGAGCTGTGTTCTCCCTTCATTGTGAAGTAAGCGAGCATTTTGCCTCCCAGGGCTCTGGCGTTGCAGGCTCTTCTTGTGAATGTTGCTATGTAAGAGGACAGAAAGAAGAGAAGGAGGAGGCTTCCTTCTGATTTCTCCAGTGAGACCTGAGCCTAGAGTTCCCAGTTGTTTCTCCTCTTGAGTAATCCTTACAAAAGTACATTTGTATGTGTATGATGTGTGAGCATAGAATTATTGCAGAATAATTTGAAGTGATTATTTTATCCAAAGCTAATGTAGACTTTGGGATTAGGGAGACGCATATCAGCAAGAAACCCCTCAGAAGGTATGCTGATGTTGAATTTGTGCAGGCAGTGATACTTGGATATAGGGTGGCTGTAAGAAGGAACATATACCCTGGCCCTAGCAATGTCTAGGTACCAAAGGATTTAATAGATATTCTTTTTTTTAACTATAACTGTCACCAGAGTTTAGAGGAGAAATAGAGATTATTCTAGGCTATAGCTCTCTTTACTTGTGAATTCATGGGTTAGTGTTATAAGGTAGTATGTAATGCTCCAAAATGTAGTTTTAGTGATTTCCGGCTGATTCTGTCCCTATAATAAAGAGAATTTTTACTTTTTGATCAAGTACCTTAAGAGAACCTTTTACCTATCCGTAGTCCCAGACATTATATTTTTCTTAAGATTAAAAAAGAAGTCTGAACCCAGTCCCTGCTGGTAGTAGTCATTAAATTATTTTTATTTTAATGATGGCCCCAGAATGCTCTTTTTAAATTAATATTCATAGCGAGCTCTGATGAGCAGCTTCAGGGCATGGATTAGGTTGTATCCATTTTGGCATTTCATGCTCTTTGTAAAGTGGCATATTTTTAGAAAATAATAATATGAAGAATAAATATTAGTGGCAAAGTTTATTGGACTGAGAGATGAACATGCACCAGGCTGTCTTCTAAACCATATACATAGAGGGAGTGAAGAAAATAATCAGATTTACCCCACTGGTCTAGCAGGATCAACGGAATATATTTTGTATAAATACCTTTCACCAGTGAGATGAAAATATACATGATATACAATCCAATGAATATGTATGTTCAGTGAGAAAGCGGAATTGCATAACTAGTAAGTGTCTGATCTGGGATTCCAGCCTGGGCCATTGGTGCAGAGCCCACTGAGAAGCGCATTCTCAGAAATGCTTCTCCCTGTGC
The DNA here is from genome assembly GCF_012274545.1 of Fukomys damarensis. Lineage (NCBI taxonomy): Eukaryota > Metazoa > Chordata > Mammalia > Rodentia > Bathyergidae > Fukomys > Fukomys damarensis. The sequence continues at coordinate 18,627,093 of NW_022900944.1, forward strand.
AGATCCAGTTGTTCTCCTGTCAGCCTTAGCCTACACGTGGCACTAGGGAGAAAAGAGGAGACCCAGGGGCACACCTTGCATCCTGTGCTAAATATGGTCTCCTGCCCAGGCCCCACTCCAGGACAGAGGCTCTCTCCTCCAGCTTCGGGGAGTGTTGCCAGCGAGGGATTTTTGCTCAGCCCACCTTCCCACCAGGGTCTCTCTGGACATTCTCATCCAGGGCAGTGGGGCTCCTTGAAGGTGGGGCCTCCGTGAAAACGACGTCAGGTCCTAGTTTAACTCTTTCTGCCCGGTCTGCTTCCTTCCTCACATGTGTGTTGTCCCTAAGTGCCCTCCCCACCAGAGGTACTGCTTACAAGTCTATCTCAGGGGACTCCAATACCAGTTAACTAGTAGGGGACAAGAGCACAGATAACTATTATGCAAGGTGACACAGGTAGAGGTCGATGGCTTCTGAGGGTATGGAGAGGCCATATTTGGTGGGTGAGCGGGATCAAAGGTGCTTTATTAAGAAGGTAATGAAACTGAGATGAAGAAGTTCAGTCTGTGGGAAGTGAGCGGGCAGGCTGAGGAAAGGGATTCCATGTAAGAAGGTGGTAGGAAAGATGAAAGAACTTTTGGCAAGAAGCCCAGTGTATGTATAGGATATTTGTACGGACGTGAGGGTCATTGTTCAAAATGACACTGTTAAATAAATGTGAAGAGATTTTAAAACTATATTTCAAATAGTAACCATATTTTTAACCTGTCTTCACAGATTATATCGTACTTTCAAGGATAATAAATATGTATACATGCTTCTGGAGGCCTGCTTGGGTGGAGAGCTGTGGAGCATATTAAGAGACAGGTAATGAAAAAGAGTTACAAGCAACAGTTTTGTCTACTCACATCTGGTATACAGGAAGTTATATTTACAATCAAAGAGCATGAAGGAAATTGTTAGGAAAAGATGTACTAAAATATGTTTTCTCTTGATAAAGTAATATAGTGATATTTTATTAGCTCACAGTATACTTGTGCCATGAGTGTCCTATAAAGTGGTCCTCATTATATTTATTTTAGAGATTAAAGACTTCCAGCTCAGAAATGGTAAGCTGTTCAAGGTCACATGGCTAGTACTAGGCAGACTCACAGTACAAATTCAGATTCCAAATCTCATACAAAAGAGATATTTTGGTGAGTGGCAGAGCCCTGACTGAAAAGCACAAGAAGATTTTTACAAAGACTCAGTTTTACCAAAGGGGTGATTTCCACACAGTCAAAACTGCAAATATGTACTGTGTGCCACATCTATGGAATACTTCATAGTAGACAGTACGGGGGTTTTCTAGACAGTATAGATTTTTCCTATCCAGAGGACTAACAGTGTAAACATTGTTCTAACAAGTTTAGAATTTCTTTGGGGAAAATTATGTGATTTAAATTTTTTTCATTAATATGAAAACTAAACATGACAAAGACATTGGCAGTTTAAAATTAAATGGCACAAGAGTGCTGTAAATAGCAAGCTCAAAATAAGGGAGAGAGAAAACAAACCTGGTGATAGAGGAAGAGTTTGAACTACACTCCAAAGATGACCAAAAATTTAGAAAGGCAGCAATGTGGGCAAGGACATCACAGAAAAGTTGGCGTAGTGTGAAGCCTCTCTGTGACTGATGAACAGAAGGATTTGCGTAGAGGATAAGAGCAGCAGAAGTTGGCCCGGGGATTTAGCTCAGCAGTTCGGTGGCCTGCTTCGCAAGTACAAGGACTCAAGTTCAATCCCCGGTACCTAAAAAAAAAAAAAAGCAGCAGAAGTGGAAATGGGAAGATGGGGTTGGCACTGGATTGGTGGCATTGCTGCCGGCCAGATGATCGACACATTCTTACCTGGGGCAGTGTTCCCAGCCCTGGGTACATGTGACAGTCACACGGGAAGCTTTAAAAAGTACAAATGCTGCTTCCTAAGGCCAGAGAGAATAATATTTTTAATACTTCTCAGTAGTTAATACTTCTCAGGTAATTCAGATGTGCACTCCTGGCTAAGAATCACTGACTGAGGCAGGCAAAGACCACTGCGCTTCTGAGTAGAGGGTGTTGTGTTAAGAATGTGTCATTAGATGGACTTGAATGGGGAGAACCTAGAAGGGTGAGGAAACTTTCATGAAACCTGCAAAAGCAGCAGCCTCTTCCGTCTTTGCCTCGCTAGGCAAATCTACTTTGAAAATCTAAATCTATTTTAAAGAGAGAGTTCCAACCACCTATTATACACTTGCTTAATGTTGATAATAACCCTATTAAATAATTAAGCAAACCCAGTTTACAGGCATGGATCCTAAAGCTTACACTAGCTAAATAACATGTCCAAGAATACAGGAAGTGGAGGAATCAGGAATCTAACCTGGCTTTTCTCCCTTCAAAGCCATGTCCTTCTGTTATTGTTCCCGGACAAGTCATCCCTACAGTTTAAAAACTCAGGGTGTAAAGCTATGCACCTTGTCAGTGCAGGGCATCTTTAATAAAAGATCAAGGGGCACGGAATAGGAAAGAGATATGCCCCCCGTTATTCTTCCTGATTACTGTTACATGCTATCCAGCAGGGACTGAAATCCCGTGAGTCGCATTTCAGTCAAGCGTCAGTTATGGAGGTCTGGTTCAAGCCGGCCACTGAAATAGCTGCATTTTCTCCAGTTTGCCATAGATGTCTTTGAAGAGGCTTCCTTTTCTTATTTTTCTGTTTTATTTGCTCAGATGTGACTAACAAGTGTTTGGATGTCCACAATTTAATTTCAGTGAAGTAGTTCAACTTTGCATCAGGTATCACCCTGACTTCCTTTATGATCAGCAAACAGCCTAGTTGGTGGCGTAAAACAATTTCAACATTGATCCTCTCTCTATGAAACATTTACATTGCCTACATATACTAGTAGGACAAGTGATAGCTAGAGCAGCACAAAGATGTACATCCAGAGTATTAAGAGGGAAAATCATTTCATTTCAGAGGCAGCTTTGATGAACCCACCTCCAAATTCTGTGTGGCTTGTGTGACAGAAGCATTTGATTACCTGCATCGACTAGGTATTATCTACAGAGACCTGAAGCCAGAAAACTTAATTCTAGATGCTGAGGGTTACCTCAAATTGGTAAGTATCATTGTGAGATATTTCTAAAACAAAGTTGTGTCATAGTTGCAATTTTCTTCTTAATTTTGCTACAGTTCTTATTTTCTCTTGCTCAGCTAAGGCTCTGAAATTGGCATACTTAATACTGGGAACAATATTATGAGGATGTTATTTTTGGCCTAGGAATTTAATGATTTCACCACAGTTATGCCTTCTACTAAAGGTTCACATAGCAAAATGCCCCTAAGAATTGGATTTTTAAAGTAGTTTTGTTTAATTGAATTAGGGTTCAATTGATTCCTATGACGTTTAGGACTGGCTATAAGGAATAGGGAAAGAATACAGCATGATTCCTGCCCCCAAGACATCCGCTGTCCACATAAGGAGAGAAGATAAACTAACCATAGGACCATGGAATTATTTTGAAAAATTTCCAGGTGATTCTAAGGGGCAACTAGGGATGACTACATGAGGACAAAGAGTTTTCTTGCTTTCTGTCTTTGTGATCCATTAATGCCTAACAGAAATGTCTTTGTATCTCACACTAAAGAAAAAATGGCTACCAGTCACATGAACTGAGAAACTAAAATAGACCCGGATGGGCATAAATGAGGAGAAATCACTGCACTTTGGAGTGCTTCTGGAGGGAATCCTACAGGATTGTTGACCTAGACCAAGTCTTCCTGGGTCCATTTCCATAATTTTTCAAGGACATTAAACCATCTGTGAGCTTAACATATAAAATATTACAAATTTCCTACCCCAGAATTTTTATACAAGGAAACATTACAGTTGTGTAATAAATAATTACTATGTGTAAATTTACTGTACTAAACCTTTTACAGTGACTCCGCTTAACTATCTACAAGATAGATTTTAGCATCCACATACCCTCCTTGCAGAATGTAACGGTAGGAATTAAACTTCTTATGTGTAGTGCTAAGAGACCTCTCCCCACAGTAGAGTAAAATAAAAGCCCTTTCATGTGAAATCTGGCTAACTTCCAAGAAACATTTTGATCCATTCAAGCTTCATTTTATCTATGAAAGACAGCTTTGAAAACTGGTGAGGTACTAACACAAGGCCACAATCATTCCCCTTATTCACAGTTCCTTCATTTACTATGCCTCCTATGGCTCTTTAAGGAAACCCTTTGGTATATTCTGGAAGTAAAACCATCATGGGGGATAAAGGCCATCCATTGGCTTCTTCATCTCTTCTTTCTCAGAGCTGTTTTTTTTTTTTTTTAATTCAGATAGTATAGTTGGTATTTGTAGGTATAGAGATCAGTGACTCTTGTTGGCCATTGTTATGTGTCCTGCTAATTCGCTTACTAGCCAGCTACTTGAAGAGTAAGAACTAAAGCCTGTAGAGATTAAAAAGTGAGTTTTAATATTTCCATTTCTAACTATATATTATTTTAGACATCTTGAAAGCTTCTTAGTACCAGATGTCTGAAAATCCTAGACGGGACAAGAGGAGCAGTATTATAAATGCATGGCTGATTGTCCAAGATAGCACAGAAGTCCCTCTGGGGCTGGGAACCGAGCCTAGCTGGAGTAGGTGGTGTAGCTCAAGCCTTGCAGCTGCCAGTTTATGCACACCAGCAACACCGTGTAGCTCAGAGGTTTCATTTTCATAGCTGTGTCCTAGGGCAACAGGGGACCAAGCTTTGGACCTGGGAAGAGTGGGAAAGTTGAAGCAGACAGCATTGTATAGAGCCAGGAATCACAGAGATTAAACTCCTGGAGAAGAAGAAAATAAGAAGCAAATATCAAATTTATAAAGACAGAGTACATGCGAAGAAACATGCTTTTCTCATTATTGGCTGTTGCTAGGAAACAAAAGAGTCACCTCTAAGAATTCTTGACCACAGGCTGGTCTTAATGAAGATTGGAGACCCCATCTTCAAGTATGGAAAATGCAATCAAGAATTTAAATTAAAATGGATCCATGTTGGTAACACGTCCAAGTTCCCATGAGCCAATGTATACTGCAATCTGGAACAATATACTCTTGCCTCAAGACACAAAGAACTCTTGGAGATAAAGTTCCTGGGAACATGAGTTCACATAAAAAATTAATAATAACAACAAAATAAATATATAAGGGAGGAAGCTACCATGAGCATTAATTGTCAGAAACAAGAAAAATAAAAAAAGTGGAAGCAGACTTTTTAAGTTCCTGAAATCGGAGTAATCAGATACAGAATGTACAGAAATGCATTGAATACATTTTAAAATAAAAGGATGAAAATGAGTAAGGAAGAGAGGCTCTCAAAAAAGATCTAATGGGTCTGGCTAAAAAAAAAATCAAAAAAATCTATTAACAAATTAATAATAATTGAAATTAAATATGCCACGGAAGTCTTCATTAATAGTGCAGTACTCCTCTTGAGATTGGTCATAATACTTTATGGCCATATATGAAGGTGCTGGAGAACAACAAAAGATAGACATTCAAGCCTTGAAGAGGGGACACCATGCTAGGTGAGAGCCACATTAAAACAGCTGTTCACTTGGGGCACTCCTGGGTGTATAGGGCGGGTGGTAATGAAAGTTTCTAGATCACATCACACCTGCTTGTGCGATAGTGAAGGTTTTCCACTGAATTATGAATATCTCATCATACGTTCTATTTAACACTGTGTCAGAGTCCCTAGCAAAAGAAGAAAAGGAACAAAAGGACAAAGATTAAAAAGGAAGAAGTGACCTTCTCTATGTGTAGACAATATACATTTTTAATGTAGAAAACGCTAAAGAAAATCTACCAAAGAAGTACTAAAATGAATAAGTGAATTAATCACACTTACAGGTATAAAATTAATAGACAAAATTTCCTGTTTTCATGTACTAGCAACAAAAACGTATGAATCTGAAGTAAAATAGCATTTATAGTCCCATCAAACATTATAGAATATATTATTAAGGAAATATAATAGTTATAGATGCATTATAAAATGAATGTACACAAATATACAATATTCCACATTGAAAACCACAAAAATATCACTGATAAAAATGTAGTTAAGGGCTAGGGATGTAGCTCAGTGGTTCCACCACCTGACTCCCAAGTGTAAGGTCCTGAGTTCAATCCCTGGTACCAAAAAAGACTCACAGTTAAATGGCAACATTTACTATGGTAATGGATGGCATAACTCAGTATTTGATAAGATATCCTTTTTACAAATTGATCTATACAGATTCAGTATCATTTCAGTCAAAATCTGAGTATCTAGTTTTTAGAAATGGAAAGTTTCTTTCCTAAAATTTACATGGTAATACAGAATGTTTAGAAGAGTCAATAACCACTTTGTAAAAAGAAGACCAAAATGGAGGAATTTATATTAACTGAAATCAAGACTTAATATAAGCTGGGCGTGGTGGTGCATGCCTGTAATCCCAGCACTCGGGAGGCTGAGGCAGGAGGATCACTGTGAGTTTCGGACCAGCCTGGGCTATTTAGCGAGTTCCAGGTCAGTCTTAACTACATAGTGAGACCCTGTCTCAAAACAAAACAAAACAAAACAAAAAACGAAAACAACAAAACAAAAAAAAAAAAGACAATATAAAGTAATCAGAGCATGTGATGGTGTAAGAGGAGACAAATAACTTGGTCTGGTAGAATAAAGTCCAGAAATAGACAGGTACAATTAGGAAAGAGGAAAAGTTAGTCTTCTGAAAAGATGTAGCTAAAAAAACTGGATATTCATATCAAAAAAATCTTGATTCCCACCTTGTATTATATATAAAAATTAATTCAAGAAGGATCATAGATCCACAACTCATTTAGATATAAATATAATATTTTTACAACCTGTGGTAGAGATTTCCTAGAATATGAATAGTATTAATCTTAAAAGAAAAAAATAACTTCAGCTTCATCAAAATTAAAACTTTTTAGCTGGATAGTGTGCATGTCTATAATCCCATCTGCTCGGAGACAGAGAGGAGAATTGCAAATTCAAGGCCAGATCGAGTAACTCATGGAGACATTTTTTTCAGAAATCTATCAGTCAGTCAATCATCAACCAACCGGTTAATAGGACTGGCAATGTAGCTAGGGGGTAGAGAGCTTGCGCAAGGCAGTGGGTTTAATCCTCAGTGCCAAAAAGAGAAAAACAAACCTTTCTGATCATCAAAATATACTTCTAAGGAAATGAATAATCATGCCGTAACTGAGAGAAAATATTTACAATTTATATTCATATGACAAAGGACTTGTATCCAGAACACAAAGAGCTTCTACAGCTTAATAATAAAAAGAAACAAAATATTTTCTTAAAAAGTTAAAAATGAGAACACTCACCTCAAGAAAGAAAATATAGCAATGATCATTTAGGTGTATTACTAGTCATCAATGAAATGCAAACTGAAACCACAAGGAAATATAATTGCACACTCACTAGAATTACTACAGTTAAAAAGACTGGCAGTAACAGGCGTTGTAAGGATGTTACTCTACATCTGTGCTGGAAAAAGAAGTTGTAAGCTAATTTGAAGAATAGAGTCATGGAGTCAACCATACACTATGTGCTGAAATTGCACTTCTTGGAATCCACAAAAACTGAAATCACATCTTCAACATTATCAAGCATGAATGTTCGCAACAAGTTTATTCCCAGAAGTCACTGAACCGAAAAGAGTACACATCCCATCACCAGCTGCGTCCATTACCATAGGCTGGAACCTCCAGCAACAGCATGCCGCTCGGTGGTAAAGAAGATGGATTACTGCAGGCACCTGCAGTGAATTTTTAAAATACACTGAACCAAAGAAGCTGCACATAAAAAAGCACCTTCTGCATGACTGCATTGCTCAAAGTTCTAGAATAAATTGTACAAATCGATGTAAAGTCTGTCCCTGGGAGAGGCATTTGACGGGAAAGACACAAGATAACAGGGATGCCTGCATCTTGACTGTATGCTAGTTGTAGATGTGTGAGTTAATCTGCATCAGAAATCGCTGAATTGTACACCAAACGTCTCCATTTTATAACCTATAAATTACATGTCAATTTGAAAAGTGTAATTGGAAGGTTAAATAACAAGCAGTTAAAACAAAGAAATCAAGGAAGAAGAAAATTTAAGTGATTTATATAAAATATTAATCACCATAAACATACATACCCATGTTTGTAGTACCATAGAGACATAAAAAGATGAAAACTAAGAAAGAGAAGTGAAGGTATATGGAAAATAGAGTGAAAAGTTCATTTAAAAAGTTTTTAATTGGAGTTTTAGACAAAAATAATATAAAGAATGAGAAGAAAGCAATACTTTAAGAAATAATGACTAGCAGGTTCTGCCTAATGACTAGTGGTTCTGCCACCTGCTTTGTAAGCAGGTCCCCCCCCAAGAGAGAGAGAGAGAGAGAGAGAGAGAGAGAGAGAGAGAAATAATGACTAAACTGTGTGTAATTGCGCATGCTTGTAATCCCAGCACTCTCGAAGGCTGAGGCAGGAGGAGTGCAAATTCAATCCCAGCCTGGACAGTTTAACTACTAAGGAGACTGACTACAGCAAACCAAAATAATGACAGGATTTTTCACAAATGATGAAAACACCAATCACCTTGTAAAAGAAACTCAATAAATCCAAAATTATATTTGTTGGAGCTCCTATTTCTGCAAAAGCCACTCCAAAATTTAATGATTTTTAAATCTGATCTTTTTTTATGAGAAAAGAAAACAAAGTTTCACAACAAAATAGAAAATAACAATGGTTACTATACAGTGTATCATGATTTTAAAAGAATGGCCAAACCATTGCTCAGAGTACAAGTCACAGCTAAAAAAAATTCTCTCTTACAAGAACAAACAAATAAAAGGACAAAACTTTCTTTTCAATGAACAAAAGGAACTGGTAGTATAAATAAAACATTTGCTTGAAATATTTTTGAAACAACATGTTAGATAATTTGGGGAGTTATTTTATCCTTTCTCTACTTCCTACTTAGTGTCTGTGTGTGTGTGTGTGTGTTTGGAGAGATGTGAGAGAGAGAGAGAGAGAGAGAGAGAGAGAGATTTCATGTAAGACAAACTGTGATATTTATAGCAGCACGATTTATGTATAATAGATTTTGGAAACAGTGTAGATGTCTCAACAGATGAATGGATAAAGAAATTGTATTTCTACACAATGGCATAGTTCTCTGACATAACAAAAGATAAACTTAAAGCATTCATAGGCAGAAGTCTGATCTTTTGTTATCTTACAGTTTCTGAGAGAGGAATTTAAAAATGGTCCACCTAAGTGAATCTGCTCAAGGTCAGTCATGAAGATGTTGGTGAGCTGCTGTAACCTGGAGGCTGGCAGATCCAGGAGTTCTGGAGAGCCAGGTTGAATATGACCCGCTCATGTGGCAGACAGGTTGAGGCCAGCTGTCGGCTGGAAGCCTCAGTTCTTTTCCACGTGGCCTCTTCACTGGCCTGTTGGAAGGTCTTTGTGACATGGCAGCTGGCTTCTATCAGAGTGAGTCACCCAAGAGTTGGAGGGAAAGCTGCTGCCCGAGTCAGAGAACAGCACTTCCCTTGTCTTTGTGAGACTGGGCAGCGCTGATTTATAGTGGGAGTGGACACCTCTGAGCGCAGGGGAAGTGGATCACTGGGGCTTCTGGATGTGGTCTACTGTAGCAGGAAAAGTGCAGGTTAAAAACAATGGGAAAGCCTTGAAGGTTATCAGAGAGGAAGGACAGTTTGTGTAAACTGAAACGAATAAAATAACACAAACTAGGTTTTCAGTTGACAACTCAAGCAACAATAGAAGCCAGAGGTAGTAGAATATTATCTTACAGATTTCAAGAGGAAATAACTGAGAATTTTCATTAAAATATCAGAAGAGTGAAATGAAGACAAAAACAAAGATGAAAGGTATTTACTCCTATAGAGAAAAAAAAAAATATATATATATATTTAAATTTATATATTTATATAGGTCCTCATGGAGGACCTAGGAAGCCACAAAGAGGGGTGGCTATAGAGAAGTTGTAAATATATTAAGCCATTTTAACAGTGTGGTATAAAGCAATAATCATTGTAACCCATCATATTAAAGGAAGAATATGCTAAATAACCAAACACCTGCAGCATGTAAATTGAGTGTAGGAGGAACTGAAATCAAAAGAGAAGGAGAAAGTGTCACTTTTAAGGAAGGCAGCAAAAAAGAAACAGGAAATGCAGAAAACAATCCCAAAGAAAGCACATATTAAGAAAATAGAAATAAATCAAACATATAAACATATATAACCATCCATATAAAATAATTGTCAGATTTATAAAATGAGAATCAGCTGTATGATATTCCTAAGTGGAAACCTAAAATAAGATGTAGAAAGGTTGAAACTGATGAAATAAAATATTTCTGGTATATATTAAACCACTTAAAATGCAGGTTTTATCATACTAAAATCAAGCAAGTATGCCTAGAGATAAAAAGAATTACTATATGATAATTAAAGGCTCATTTCACCAAGATGATACAAACTCCCGATCTTTCTTTGCTTAAAAAAATACTTGAAAAATAGACCATAGTAGTTGGCAGAATATGGAGCTATGAATAAGTATACCTATTAAATACACCTCTGTCAAATATTGATAGAACATTTAGACCAAAAGTCCAATGAAGCTTTATAAGATGTATACAACATAATTAATAAACATTCATAATAGGCAGATAATACACATAAACTAAAAGTGATTGTATACTGGGAGCATTAAGTAAGTTTCCTCACGGAGCAAAAACAGGCATTGAGCTATTGGCTGAAAGCCCAGCAGAGCTGCCTGGCTGAGGGCTCCCTTGGGGCTACAGCAGGAGGGCAGGTGGCCCTGGTGCAATACAACTGCACAGGAGGGTTGGCTTTTAGGCAATGCACACCAAGGGCATAGGTGTCTCTAAGGGGAAAGATTCCTTGTAAGAGTGCCTTGAAGTCATGCTACAAATTCGGAAAGGAGCATTTTTATCTTCCATTCCCTGCAATGAATCTGAGGGCTTAGGGTACAGTCAAGTTGGAAAAATAATTTCTTTTCTTGTTAGAGAAAAAGCAGAAAGTCGGGGATGAGGAGTGTAAATGAGAGAAAGGTCCACATTGTGGAAGTGCATCTTCAGAGACTCATAAATGCATACCTCTTCCTGATAGTACTGGCAATCATCTTGTATTGCGGGACGAGACCTCATTCTCTTCTTCCCCTGGCCATGATGAGGGTGCCAGCCTGATTCATTCCTCTGTGAATCGCAGCTGGGCTGAAGATGCCTTCTTTAGGAAACACCCTGGGTGCAAAATAAGGATTAAAGAGCTAGAGAGCCATGAATACTTTCACATCATCATTTTTCACCCACCCATCCCACCACTTCTTAAATCTTTCTCCACTTTCCAGGCAAGGGAGATGGAGGACACTGGTTCCGGATGCTTTTTCTGGTTATGATGAATAAATTAATAACAACATGAACATTTTTTAATACTTTTAGAGAAATATTTGAAGAGTATAAAGAAAAACCCACGTTGTTCTCAGCCAAGGCAGAGTATATGTAATAGCTAGCTGTTGTAGTCAGCAGGATTTGGCAAGGGAATACATTAAATACAGGACACGTGACTTATAAGGCTATTTTATGATAATTACCCAAAGAGTCAAACGCAAAGGAGTGCAATAGATTAACTGCACAATAGAAGCCTGAAGCATTCAACTGAGACTCCAACAGTTCCCCACAGAAGTCAAGCTAAAGGCTAGAATCTGAGGAAATGTCCTCTTCAAGTCCAGCCAGTGGCCTAGAACCCACAGCAATGTCTCATATTTGTCCACATTGAGTATCTGCACCTGGAAGGCCCAAAGGCCAGTGGTGGAAGCCAGAAAACCTATGCTCCCAAGATGAAGGATTTGTGCCACCAGTCTGAGGGGTCCACATCGGAGCCAGAAAGTGATGCTCACAGTAAAGATCAAAGCTCCCCTGGTGAAAACAGCAGCCATTCCCAGTGACACCGAGGTCCCGAGCTCCCCATCGGATGAGAAGAGCCTAATTTACATCAGGAAAACCACGTGCAGCAAGCTTCTCCTATAAGATCAACAGGCCCAGATCTTCCCCTCTAGTTCTTTTTATGGCTATTGGTAACAGTCTTCAGGTGGATCCTCCATGCCCAGACCATCCTGATTCAGTTCAGCTGGGGGATACAAGTTGACCATTAACTAACCCACTACACTAGCTGACTTGGGGTCACTCAGAAAACCCTAGTTGTAAGTCCCCAAATCTTGGTTGACACTCATCAGTAAACTCTGTGTAGCTGTAATGAACTAGTGTGAGGACTACACCTCAGCCAAAATCCAGTCTGCCTAATGCTTTTGTGAAGAATATGGCAATAGAACAGCTTAATTGAAAAAAATATATATATATAATGTAAGCCATACTAGACATTGATAGTGTTTCTGATTTTTATGATCTATCAGCTTCTTTCTGCTGATACTCCAATGGAAGTAACTATGCTAGGGTGTTTACTGCCTGTCCTAGCATATCGCTCAGCTTTTAAGAATGGGTAAAAGGCCAGCTAGGCAGGTGTCCCTCACTCTCAAATGGCAACTTACAGCTTTTAGTCACTGATCACAGCGTTTTTAAATTAGAAATCAGTAGCAACAAGAGCAACAACAGGAAGGAGTCACTAACAAAAAAACATAACATTCTTCTGGAATAGTGAAGATTCTACAAAATGACTCAAAGGTCAGTGAAGAATAATTCTAATGAGTTTCAAAAAACAGATGTGCAATAGAAAAATATACTTTGCATCAACTACATGTAACTAAAGTGAAAGCAAAGATAGTATTTATAGCTATAGAAGCTCCAATTAGGAAATAAGAATGGTTAAACATCCATGCACCAGGCAAATGTGCTGACACACCCCTGTAATCCCAGTACTCTGAGAGGATGAGGCAGGAAGATTGCAAATTTGAGCTCAATCTGGGCAATGTAGCAATACTCTATCTCAAAATAAAAAGAATAAAATAAATTGGAAATGTGAAGGACCTCGATAAAAAAAAAGAAAAGAAAAAGCCATTTATTCAACTTAACATCTGCAAAATAAATAGTAAAACCAAAGTAAGGAAAAGAAGAAACATAAAGAACATGAATTAATAAAAGATAAAATAAAAGTAGACACAGCCAAAGTTGGTTTTTTGACATGATTAAGACTAATATCAGAGCAAACACTGTTTGAATGAGAGGATTACAAATATATACTGTTAAGAATGAAAATAATTACAGTTCAGACAGTGATGTACAGGCATTAGGAAATACTTGGGCAACTTTTTACTATGTACAAAATCTTAGGTGATGTATGAATACCTAATTAAACGAATCAAAGAAGAAATCTGGTACCAGTGAGAAATTAATAACTTCAAGAGTCTGTAATGTTGATCTTATGCAAATTCTTTCCAAAAATAGTAAAGCAGACTCTCATTTTGTGAATCTAGTTAGTGTGAACTTAATTCTTTAAAGGAATCCCTAAGAAAGGCAAATTAATATCTGGTCCCACTCATGAATCTGTTAAGCATAAGCATAAGCAGAATGTTAGCAAACTGACTACTAAAGTGAGTAGATTCATAATAATGCATTGTGACCAGGTAGAATATATCCCAGGAGTGGAAAGAGAGCTTTACATGAAGAATTCCACCCAAGGAGCCTTCGGGTTGTTTTCCTGCTCCCTTGTGTAAGGAGCTTGGAAGTTGCCACTCCTTCCTAACAACAACTCTGAACAGAGTGAGAAACAGCAAAAATAACAGCTTTTCTTGGACTTGTAAGGGAGAGGTGAGAACATTGAGCAAAGTCCCTGAAAATTGGAGAAAAATCCTAAAATGTATGTAGATTAAGCAACATTTATAGATTAGACATGAGTCTATGAAGAAACACCATCAGAAACTTTAAAACATTTTGAACTAAGGAAAACCCAACTTCCAAAAATGTGTGGAATGCAGCCAAAACAGTGCTTGTAGAGAAATCTATAGCATTAAATGCATATATTAGAAAAGGAGAGTTAAATTCAATATAGCTTTGAATACATATTGTATTAAAAAGGATAAAGAACCTTGGGCCGGGGATTTAGCTCAGTGGCACCATGCCTGCCTCACAAGCACAAGGTCCTGAGTTCAATCCCCAGTACCAAAAAAAAAAGGAAAGAAAAGAAAAAAAAAAAAAGGATAAAGAACTAAATTCAGTCATGTATGGTTCTACCTTAGGAAACTAGAAAAAAAGAGAAAATTTATTTCAAAGTAAGCAGACAAGAATAAAAATTAGTGCAGAAAAAAAGCAGACAAAACAGGCAACAGATAGAGAAAATGAAATTTGATAACCTAGGTGAAATGGAGTAATTCCTTGAAAGACACATTGTGCTGAAAGTCACACAAAAGGAAATAAAACAACTTGAATCAATTTTTCCATCTATTTATGTTTTTTTTTCCAGTGTTGGGAATTGAGCTACATCATTAGCCCTATTTTTTATTAATTTTATTTTGAGACAGTGTCTTGCTAAGTTGTTCAGTAGTGCAAGTTGGGCTCAAACTTGCAGTCCTCCTACCTCAACCTCCCACAGTTCTGGGGTTATAAGCGTGCACCACTACATCCAGTTCCTAAATCATTACTAGCCCTCCCAAAGAGAAAGCATGTGGCTCAAATGGATCCACTGATGAATTTCTTCCAACATTTAAAGAAGAGCTTATACTAATTCTCTGCAATATCTCTTAGAAGACAAAGCAGAAAGAATATTGCTCTGCTCATTCTACAAGTTCAGCCTTGGCCTAATATCAAAAGTAGACAAAGACTTTACAGGAAAAGAAAACTACACAGCAAGATTTCTTGTAAACATAGATGCAAAAGGCCATGACAAAAGATTAGCAAATTAAATCCAATAAAATATAAAAATAATGATACACCAAAACCAAATAGGATTTATCCCAGATATGCCAGGTTGGCAATCTATCATATCAACAGGCTAAAAAAATTGTGTGATCATATCAGTAAATGTAGGAAATGCATTTGACAAAATTCAATATCTGCCTATGATAAAAAAAAAAAAACAAAAAACAACTTGGGGCCGGGGATTTAGCTCAGTGGTTCTGCTGCCTTCCTTGCAAGCACAAGGACCTGAGTTCGATCCCCTGTACCAAAAAAACCAAAAAACAAACAAACAAAAAAAAACAAAAAAAACAAAAAAAAAAAAACAATGAACTAAGAAAAGAAGGGAAACTCCCTCATCTTGGTAAAGAATATCTACCAAAACCCTGCAATGAACATATTTAATGGTAAGAAATGTAGCTGTTTCATTAAGACCAGGAACAAGGCAAGGATGTCCTTTCTTGCTATTCCTGCTGAAAATCATAGTTGGAAATCCCAGTTCAACAAGAAGAGAAAACAAAATATACATAGATTGGGAAGGAAAAATATGAAACTTCCTTTGTTCATAAATAAATAGTCATCCATGTAGAAAATTTGAAAAAATGACCATAAAAATCTTCTGGAACTAGTAAACAATTACAGTGGGGTTGCAAAATATAAGATTCATATACAAAAGTCAGTTGTTTTCCTATTCTTTCACAATGAATTGTAATTTGGAATTAAAAGCACCATGCTATTTACAGTGGCATCCCTCAAATTGAAATGCTTAGGTTTAAATATACCAAAAATATGTGCACTGTCCATATGAGGAAAATTACAAAAGTACATTGAAATAAATCAAAGATGATACTAAATAGAAAAATATTTCATATTCATGAATAAGAAGACTTAATTATTTTCAAGATGTCAGTTTTGGCTTAATCCGTAGATTCAATGTAATCCCAGTCAAAATCCCAGCAAGTTATTTGGTGGTTCTTGATAAATTCTTTCTAAAGTTTATACAGGGAGGCAAAGGCAGAAAAACTCACACAATATTGAAACAAAATTGAAGTGGTGCTGGCTGATATCAGCACATATGATAAAGCTACCACAGTGAGAACAGTGTGAAGCAACAAACACACAGATCCATGAGCAAATGGATTCCAGAAGCAGACTCACAGAAGTGGAATCGGCTGATCTTTCATAGAGGAACAAAGGCAGTAAGTGTATGTCTGCATGCAAAAAACAGAAAAAGAATATAGATACAGACCTCACAACCTTCACAAAATGAACTCAAAGTGAAACTCAGATATAAATGTAAGATTCAAATGAAACTCCTAGAAATTAACATGAAACTCCTAGAAAATAACACAGACGGTCATCTGTATGACCTTGAGTATGATAGTGACTTTTAAAGCATATCAAAGCCTATGATCTAAAAGAAATAATTCATAAGCTAAACTTCACTGAAATTAAAAACTTGCTCTGTGAAATAAAACGTTTAGCAAAGAAGGCAATAACAGCCTAGGAGATGTTTAAAGAAACATCTGATAAACGACTGCTATCAAAATGTATGAACAACAGGGCCAGGGATTTAGCTCAATGGTTCCACTACCTGCTTTGCAAGCGCAAGGTGCTGAGTTCGATCCCTGGTACCAAAAAAACCCAAACATTATGAACAACGCAATACTAAATAGCAGGAAAATGAGCAGCTTGATTAAATACCAGGCAAAGATCTGACAGAGCATCTCACCACAGAAGATAATTAAATGGCAAATAAATACATGAAAAGATGTACAAGATCATAAATCACTAGAGGTTGAAAAATTAAACAACAAAATTCTACCACACGTCTTAGAGTGGCTAAAACACAGAACTCTGACAACAGTAGATGCTGGTGAGAGGGTGGGGGCAACAGGAGCTCTCACTCATCTCTAGTGAGAATGCAAATGGCACAACTACTTTGGAGGACGGTTTGCATTGCTTAACCAGACTTAACATACACTTTCCGTATGGTCCAGCAATCATATGCCTTGTATTTACCCAAAGGAGTTCAAAACTTATGTAAGCTAAATAAACTTTTCCTCCTTTAATTTTGGGTGTTGCATATTTTGTCTCAGCAAGGAGAAAAGTAAATAAGACAGAGCACTGAGATGGAGGGGAGTCTTCATCTTCATCCTCGAATCACTGTTAGAGGAGACCCACTTGCTGCTCAGGAAAACCATTGTGTGGAAGAAATAAACTGATGTAGAGTTTAAGCTTTTATACCTTCTTTGATATATCTGTGGCAGTATCTGGCATTGTGTATCCTAACTCAAAAGACGCACTACATTTAAACACAAGAAGACTCAACGTCCTAAAGATAACAGTATCCTGCAAGTTGATCTACAGATTTGATACACTCCCAAGAGAAATTCGACCAAAACTTTTCATGAAGCTTGGCAAACTGATGGTGAAATTCATGTAGACTACCAAAGGACCCAGAATAGCCAAGGTATTTCTGATGACAAATAAGGAGAACACAGTGAAAGGAAATTGCTCTCTCTCGGCTGTGGCAGCTGATTGTAATGCTATAGCTCAAACTCATTACTAACAGAGGAAATAAAGGTTAAAACTACAGTGCTTTCATATTCACAGATGGCAAAAGGTAAAAAAGCTTCCATTACTAAATGATGGCAGGATATAGAACAATCACAACTCCTATACACTGCTAGTGAAGGGGGAGGTAATATGGAAGACTCCCTCTGGAAAGGAAGTTGGCAATTATTATCTAGTAAAGTTGAACATACCACATCTCTGAGTCAGTGTTTCTGCTGTCTTATATATATGTCCATTAGATACCATGGAAAACCATATTAATGGAGGCATTTTTGTAATGCCACAAATTGGAAATAACACAAATGTCTATCAGCCACAGAATGGATTAAAAAAAATCATGGTGTGCTAAATAAATGATGCGGTGCATCTGTGAGAATTAATGGACGTCAGTGTGGACTAAATTCACTTGAATGAAAAACAAAGACAATTTCTCAAAACTGTGTCATGGCCATCTATCTAAAGTTTTAAAAGAAAAGCTGTATCATATTTAGGAATATCAGATATGTGGTAAAATTATAAATGAACGTGGGCAAATGATAAATACAGATGTCAGGGCATCTTGGAATGGGCAAGAGACCATCTGGGAGGAGCAGAGAGCTTCTGTGTAAGCTCTAGGTTGATTCTCTTATTGTTATTTAACCTCCAGGGAGGTTTTAATTCTCATGGTATAATTCTTACAACTTGTACATTTGTCCCTTTTTTATATGTATCAAGTATTCCCAAATTAAAAAGTAAAAATAATCATCAATTTCAAACATTCTGTTGGAAGGCCATGATCAGCTGTATTTAAAACGTGACAGGCAAACTTACATGCTTAATCCATGCTGCTGCTTCTTCCTTGAATATCAGTGAGTTCCTTATTACTTACCCATAGTTAGATGGGTCCGTGGAAGCTTGGATACAGATACCCGTGGCCCTCCTGGACCTCACTATATTTTATTGAAACTGATAGTAATAGCTATCTCTTCATTTTTTTTTACCCAGCACAAATTGAACTTTTGCTGTGTTACAAATACAAAGCGAATAGATATACCGTCTTGTCTCAGGGATCTAGATTTGTTCAGCAGTATCATCATGACTCTACGCAGTGTTAGAGAACCTCATAAGAGAGAATCTGTTCTTAATTCAAGGAAGGTTTCAGGGAAGTGGTGGCATCAGGTGAGCTTCAAAGGATAGTTCCAGTTTACCACATGCAGTCAGATCTTCCCTTCATCTCACTCACCCTCTGCTAAATATTTACGAGTTTTCCAGTTGAATCACTACATTCCCCAAAGAATGGGCCATTGTCATTGACCCATACCTTAGCTCTCCACTCTTACCTCCAGTTCATGGAAGCCACCCCTCATTGCCTGTGTAGAGGATGAACATTAGTATCGTTAAATCAATTTGGGTTGTTGGCAGACAGAATAAACAGATTCCACTCTACCCTTGTCTAGACGTGGGTAAAGAGAGAGCCCTAAAAATGCCACATAAATGTTTTTTGGAATGTTATGTCCACATGAATCACCTGGCTTAATTAGACTGGTCATTTTGTGTCCATTTTTATGTTACTGGGAGAACCAATATCTGACAAATTTACTGACCCAGAGAGAAACTTCTGGGAAAAAGCTCATGCTTCCTGGACACCCATTCCAGCAAGCCACAATGCTGATGTTTCTGTTTCAAAATGATGTAATCATGACTGCAGATTTTGAAATATCTGAAAATCTTCTCATTTATTATAATTTTTGGAGACAATGTTTTTAACCTTTTAGCTTAATATGTCATGTTTAATCGTGGGGATTTAATAGAGACAAAGGACACCTTTTGTACAGCTTTTCTAGAAGTCTTTGAAAGCTTAGTAGTATTTGAGGAAAAGGGGGTTAGGGGTGCAGGCTGTCTTTTTGTTGTTTCCTAGAAAGATCCCTTTAAGTCATAAATCAACCTCTTCATCACTTCCCTTTCTCTTAATCCTACAATGACTTCTTACAAGAAAACTCCAAAGATTTTTCTGTGGCTTTCAAATCTGCTCCAGAATCTGCCCTTGTTACCCCTCCCTCTTGCTCACATTCTGTTCCACCGCACCGGCCTGCTTGCCAGGCTTTGAACTTACCATGCATGTTCCCACCTCAGGGCCTTTGGACCAGCTCGATCTGCTGGTAGTATCCCCGTTCCTCAGATATTTTGAGCCCTCTCTTATTTCTCTCAAATTTCCACTCAGTTCTGCTCAAGCACTGCTTCCATGGAGTGGTTTTATTCCGGCAACATTATTTCAAGCGCGATTCTTCTTTCCCTGTGCTCTTCCATGAGCCTGCTCTGTTTCCTCATCCCATACGCCATCATCTGACATTTCATCATTGTGAAACTGCCTTTCTGTGCTTGCTGTCTTTCTCTGATCTGCATGTCAGTTTCCTCTAACCAAATGGATTAGACTAAAAGTGATATAATCAAAACACATTAAGGAGAGTGATATATTTTCATAAATCTTAAAATAGTATTATAATTATTACCATCTCTTTGGGCCAACGAACGACTATTACAAGAGCAAAACCAGCAACTCAAATTAGAATGCTACCACTTTTAGAGCTAGGAAAACTCTTCAGAAGTGGCTAATGGACTTGTGGTATTCTTAAAAGGAACTTCAAATGCATTTTAAAAATCAGTTGAGAAGCTGTTATGAACTAACATAATATTGTATATAGTTGTGTGTACCGTTGCAGTTATAAGCATTACCTCCTTGTCTCTTAAATTTCAATCTTTATAAAATTAGCTAGGATTTTCATATTGGTTCTCCCTCTGAAGAACAAATAGATGTGCTAATCTCAGCTGGCTACAGATTTTAATTTTATAATATTCCCAGACCTCTCTTAGAAATAATCTTTGTGAAACATTTTGTATGGATGAAAGAAAACAGTAAAAGCCTACTTCAAATTTTAGATTCTCGTTTTCCAATAAGGAGATTCTTGCCATTGTGTGATAAGTGCTAGAAGTATCAGTAAAATAGTAAATTTCCAAGAGGTTTATTTAGAGTTAATAAATAGGGGCTGAATTTTAGAGTTCACTGAGTATTTTTTAGGTGGGGGCTTGATATGCTAACTTTGTCTATTTAATTTTTTAGCCAAGATAACTGCCATATTACTGAGATTGTCCATGTATAATGAAGATACTAAAACGTGCATGTTGAAGCCCAGTGACTATTTGTGTGCCTGCTTATTTGAGGGAAGTGGAAGATGGTTTTATTAAAATAATTCCTGTGTATCTTAGAGATGAAAAGTCTGTGCCGAGTACCCCTGTGCAAGGAGCCCAGGTGTTTGTTTTGCAGGGCGGGATTTCAGCCATACACTGCCTCAATTCAGTGAGGGGGCTCCTGCAGCCCAGCCTTCTTCCCTGTCCTCTGGCCACAGTTCATTGGGTGCAGGCTCAGGGCATTGAAGGGCTGTGAAAAGACAGAGCAACGGAGGCTGATTCTTTAACCTGGAGAGTTCCAAATCCCTGGTCAGGAATGGCACTGAGGTCACCACCCAATAGCATCCTCCCAACCCTTTCTAATGTTCTGGGGGAAAAAAAAATGT
>NW_022900944.1:18648231-18649584 GCF_012274545.1 Fukomys damarensis
ATATATATATGTGTGTGTGTGTGTGTGTGTGTGTGTGTGTGTGTGTGCATATATATATATATATATATATATATTCATGTGTACTTTGTCCTTGTGAATTTGTACTTTGTTCTTTATCGTATTATATCATGTTAACATATGTGGGAACATTTTCCCAGCTCTCTGAGCCGCTCAGAGTCAACTCTGTATGTATAAACCTGTCACAAAGCCTGGCCTTGAGTGGATGCTGAATGCATGTTTCCAGAGTAAATAAGTCAGCGCAGGCACTGCCCACTCCACCCTACCTCACTGAGGGAGACTGGGCACATATGAAGCCCAGCCAAGATGGGAACACTGTGCTGCTGGCTTTGTTCTGGATTGCCAAAATGGACGGGAGGCAGACACGTACGTTGGGTTTAAAAACTGTCCAGAGTCCTAAGCCTCTCTTCTTCTCAGTATAGCTCCTTTCTGTTCCTTTCCAGAGCTCAATTTTGCTGTTGCTCTTATATCTTATAACTTTATGTGCACAAGGTTCTGACACTTCCCCTCTTCTATTTCCCATTGAATACTCTACTGAATTGGGAATTTTTGTGGTCCTGTTTGCTGGGAGCTTAAAAACAAACTTGAATTGTCTTCTGGGAGATGAGCATAGAGGTACATGTGTGTGCCTGTGTGTGCATGTGTGCGTGTGTGTGGGTGTGTGCAACTTTCTCCAAAGCAAATAGATTTACACTTTATCTTGCAAAAGGATATATGGCAGGAACTCTCTCTCTCCCTCTTTCTGTCTCTCCCCCCACATGAAGGAATGTGTGGGAGTGTAGAAAGATTTCAGAAGTAAGTAGAAAATGAGTAAAAAGGAGCATACATTTTATTATCTCTGAAATTTTCTTTGACGTTCTTTTCCAGGTTGACTTTGGGTTTGCTAAGAAAATAGGTTCTGGACAGAAAACATGGACATTTTGTGGGACTCCAGAGTATGTCGCTCCTGAGGTCATTCTCAACAAAGGACACGACTTCAGTGTGGACTTCTGGTCACTGGGAATTCTGGTGTATGAGCTCCTAACGGGCAAGTAAGTGTGCACCTCCACTTCGGTTCAGCTTCCTCTGTAGAGAAATGCAAAAGTAACTCACTAATGATAAAAATATTCAGGAGTTTAACATTTTAGAATTATTTTTTATTAAGTTGGTTGGCTTTTCTACTTTACATTTTCAAATCAAGTGGCCTTGCAAGTTTATCACATGGAGAAAAGATTCAAGAATTAGAAAGGATTATAGGATTACTATTTTATCTAAAATGGCAAGATCCATTATTATCAAATGAATGTTTGGGATATTATTCTCTCTCTCTCTCTCTCTCTCTCTCTCTCTCTCTCT
>NW_022900944.1:18649601-18651031 GCF_012274545.1 Fukomys damarensis
TCTCTCTCTCTCTCTCTCTCTCTCTCTCTCTCTCTCTCTCTCTCTCTCTCTCTCTCTCTCTCATAAATCAGCATAACTACTTTCCTAGATCAGTTAAGATCAGTGATCAGTCAAACTAAATTTAGTCTTGTTTTTTTCATCTTCCCAACATATCATTAGAAATGCTAAGAGAAAAACAGGTGCTGGATTTATATTTTAATCCCCCTGTCAACCCCTTTCTAGAGGTGCTAATGAACAGAAACAAGACACAGTGGGTGCTTTAGCAGTTAAAATTGAATTGCCGTTCCCAAAGTAATTAGAAGACTATATTAATGAGTTCAGGGTCCACAGTATTTAACACACACACTAAATAGGGGTGATATTAATTCACGTTTCTAAAACAATTTACAAAGCACTTCGATGTGTGTTATCTAATATAGTTTGTGTGGAAGATAAGAATTTTTATTATTGTTTTATGATTTAAATTTTATGGCTTTTTATAGTGTAAATTTATAGGTTAGAAGGCCAGGTGAGAAAGCTACCTGCCTAAGATCAGTAATCTGATTCCCGTTCTTCTGGCTCTAAGTGGGGCATATTTTCCAGCACAATGTGTTTTATGATCGTACTTATAATTCCTTTATAAGCAAGTACTCTCATCCTTAATTTCAGGGATTTGCATGTGGAATGGTTTAAGAAATACTGAAATGTGTCCATTGATGGGGATACAAGTCTGGACACATGTTTTAGAGCTTCATGGAGTCCTCTTAAATTTTCTTTATTTTGTTTTGCTTTGGTGCTGGAGATTAAAACCAGGGCCCCCGGCATGTTAGAAAAATGATCTAACACTGAGCTGACTCCGCCCCCTACACACACATCCTGTAAGCCTTGCTGAACTTTTAACACTGCAGACACCAGTGTTAGAACCTGTGGCTACATTCTATGTTTGTTCATGTGCATTGAGCACACAGAGATGCAAGATCATATCATGTTATTTGTGATGATCTTGTTCATGATTCTGAAGGAAATAGGAGAGGTCTTCCAGGTAGTCATTCAGGAAAACAGTTATTTAAGGCTTTTGGCACAATGAATCTTTTATCAAGAATTTATTTCCTCAACTTTGGAATTTCAGTGGCATTTTCGAGAAACACGGGATGGTTCCTGTAAGGTAACTGGAGAACACACATCTCTGTCTTTATCATTTGGAATAAATTATCATGAGTAAGGAAATAAAGTGAGTAAATAAGGAAGGAGAAAAATCTAACAACTTGGAATTGCTAAGGTGGCCTTGAGTGTCATAAAAAAGTTGGGAAATTGTTTTTGCAATGTTTTCAGGGTAGGGCAGGAGAAAAGTTCAATTTAAATGCCCTGTACTCTACAAGGTATCAAACATTACAGGAAAATGAAGCAAGAACTAAGGAGTAAGACAAAATAAAATAGTATCATTGGACATA
>NW_022900944.1:18651055-18657121 GCF_012274545.1 Fukomys damarensis
ATATATATAGCATACCAGTGTTTTTTTGTTTTCTACCTTATTTTCTTACAGGTGAGATATAGATCATTGAAAAATTGATATACTTCCTTTGTTTCAAGTTTATCATCAATGGCAGGAACTCTCAGTACGGTATCAAGAGATGTCAGGTGTGGCTGAAATGCAAGAGTGTTTAAAATCATCTTTAATTTTAAAAAATTAAATGGCAGAATAGATATGAAAGTTTTTAAAAACAGTTCGGTGTGAAATAAAATTTTATCTAACTTCAGTGGTTAATTCGATCTTTTTTTACTCATCTCAGCAATATTTTCTTTGAGCTATTCTTTTCATGTGTCTTCTAATACCTCCTTCTTTCTTCTTATCCCACACTTTTTGTTCTTCTCAGTCTCTATTGCTAGAACATTGTCGACGTTGGACCACTTGAGTCCTAGACCTTTTTTCAATCTACCACTCCCTGGCTGATATCAAGTCCCAAGGCCATAAGTACTATCTGATCATACTTCCACCCCTGATTTCTTCTGAATTCTAGGCTCATAAATCCAGCTGCCTTTTTGGCATCTCCATATGGACGTTCAAAACATAACTCTGAATTCCCTTCCCTATAACCTGCTCTGTACTCCTACAGTATCAGTCAGCTTTCTGTTGTGAAAAAAAAAAACCTAGATAAACAACCCTGTGAAAGAAAGGTTTATTGTGCCTCAATATTATTGTGACTCAAAATGTTAGAAGTTTCAGTCCATGGTCACATAGCCTTATTCCTTTGGGCCTGTGGTAGCACAGTAGTACATCTTGGTGATAGCGTGTGGTAGAGGGGTCTGTTTACTTGTGGTGTCCAAGGGCACATCCTCTGTAACTAAGCCCCACCTCTGAGGGTCCAGCGCCTTTCAGTTGTGCCATGGACTGGAGACCAATCCTTTACTACATGGGCCTGAGGGTGCCATTCCCCATCCAGGAGCACTCGCTTCCATTCCTGTCCTTTTCTTCTAGCGATGGTAACTCCATTCTGTAGTTAAGTAGGGCTAAACTCTTAAATCTTCTTTTTCTCTCACACCCCATGTTCACCCCCTTAGCACATCCTGTTGGCTTTACCATCTGTCCTAGCACAGGCTGCTCTTAAATAAGATCATAAACCGTGTTGCCTAAACAGCAGACATCTATCTCCTGCAGTTTTGGAGGGTGGAAGTTCAAGATCAGGACTCTTAGAGAGAGTTCTGTTCCTACTCACAGAGTTCAGCTTCTTGCTTGATCTTTATATGGTAGAAAGATGACCAGCCATCATTCTGACTTCTGCTTAGAGGGACACTAATCTCGTGACCTAATTAATTACCTTCCACAGGCCACCTCTCAATACCATCACACTGGAATTAGAGTTTCAAATTTAGGAATTTGAAGGGACACAAATAATCACTCCATTTCAGTCTGGATAGAAGCAGAAGCCAAACACATCTCACCACCTTCCCACCTTCAACTCTCCTGTCCTCAGCCAGGCTACCAAGCCTTCTGCCCACTCCCCCATCACAGTTTATTCTCTGTGCATTTAAAAAAAGCTGATTCTTGTTGCTATAAATGAAATCGCTGACTCAGAATACTTCCCAGAGCCTTGCTGTGGCCCATGACGTGTATGATGTTGCTGTGTATCTTACACTCCTGTGCTGCTCAGTTACTTCGGCGCCCCCTCCACGGTTCCCATGGTTCCAGAACAAGCTGCCCACCTCTGACTCACAGAATCCGCACTGCCTCAGTACTTCCTGTCTCCGAGCCCTCTACCCACAGACGGCTAAATGGCCCGTCCATTTGGTCTCCTCACTTCTTCACTAGTCCCTGCCCTTTGTCAGGTCAGTAGAGAGACTTTTCGTGTTCCGTGGATTGAAAAGTCGTCCCTCTCTGTTCCCTCCTTTTGTTGTCTTTCTTTCCTTAGTGACAGTGGCCACCTGACAGATTACCTGTGTGTGATTAAAGTGATGGGAAATTTAAAAATGACTTTTTAGGACCTATCCAAATTTGTTATAAAACAATTAATGAAAAGAAAGGGAAGGAAGAGGAGGAAGAAGAAGAATGCAAGGAGATAAGAAAATAGAAAGAGAGAAAGGAAGAAAGAGAATCCCAAAGGTGCCTCAGATTCTAGTCTTAGTGTATCTTATTTGCTGTTGTCTCCAGCCCACCCTTTTCTGGGATGGACCAAATGATGACCTACAATTTAATTCTCAAAGGGATTGAGAAAATGGATTTTCCGAGAAAGATAGCAAGAAGACCTGAGGATTTGATTCGGAGGCTTTGCAGGTGAGGATGACAATTAGTAACCCTTTGTTTTGGACACACTGTGGTCCAGGTTCTGTTGCTGTACATTTTAAAACCAGATATGTGTTTACTATGTTTTTCTATGTAGTCACGTTATATTTAAATAATGGCATTTTCTGTTTTGTGTTATAAGGAGCTTGAGTTTACCTCAAGGTTACACAATCGCAATGCCTACTCCAACTTTAAAGAGATGTACGTTTTACAGATTATCTTCAAGAATTATCCTTATCTGTTCTAGGGGGAAAACCACAGGTTAAAACTATTATTTTGAGAGAAAGTCAGTAGCAATGATAAAATG
This sequence comes from Fukomys damarensis, assembly GCF_012274545.1. NCBI lineage: Eukaryota > Metazoa > Chordata > Mammalia > Rodentia > Bathyergidae > Fukomys > Fukomys damarensis. The sequence continues at coordinate 18,653,649 of NW_022900944.1, forward strand.
TTACTGAATGCCCCCTTTCAGTCTTTTTTTAAATTATTTTTCAGGTATTATATTACTCATATTTCTTCTTACTACAAAAATTCATGTACCAGAAAATAGGAGACTTCCAGATTCTTTGCTAAGCTTTATTTTGTTGCTGCTCCCCCGCCCCAGATATAAGCTTTTTATAAATAATTAAAATTTAGTAAATTTAGAATACAAATCCTAGCTGTGGGGAGCCTTTAGGAATTCCCTCATGCTTCTAAAATTTCAGCCTAGACACGAATGCGTCTGTATAGCTCTGCCTAGTTTTCTCAACAGTTAGCAAGCAGTACATATGAAGCATTTATTCGTAGCTCATTTAAAGATGTGGGACTCTTTTTCAACTCTCTATACTCAGCTTTCTGATTTACATTAGGAACTGGATGAATGTTAAATGAGTGAATTAATAAATAAACGTTATGTTTTAATTTAAAATTCACTCAAGTATAATACCCCTTTAAAAATTATTATTTCAGGCAAAATCCAACAGAGAGACTGGGAAATCTGAAGAATGGAATCAATGACATTAAGAAGCACAGGTATATAGTTACTTCTTTGTCCAGAAAACTTCAGAAATTTAGAGAATTGTGTGGTGGTCATGACAGCAGCTGTAAGTGAGCAATGTGCTTCTCTCTGGAGACTTTCAATTTTTCTTCTCTAGTGCTTTGAGTTTTCTGTTTGATGTTTTACTCGATGTGTTTACTGTAATCAATGCCAAAAGTCATTTCTCTAATGCTGGAAATTCTTTTCAAGAATGAGTAAAGTTATAAAACAGTTATAAAAATCACATTTTCAAGTCAAAGCACTTTATTCCACGCTACCTTTATTGTTTTATTATCCACTCGAATTCCATGAAGGAATTGGAATTTTGGCATTCAAATTTTAAATCAAGTAGGATACAATCATTGCTGTCATATTCCAGAGAACAGTTCACCTGAATCAACTGTTAAATGGCCCCAGCCTACGATTTCTGACTTTATGGTGGTGTGAATGCATCACAAACTGTATGTTGAATTTTGAATTTTGATCTTTTCTAAGACTAAAATTAATTACAAGATAATCTCTGAAGGTTCTGGGCAGCAGTGAGCTCCCAGCCAGCCACTGCATCATGAGAGCAAACAACCTGTGGTCTCCCGTGCACTCTGTGGCCAAGTCCTGCTACTCAGAAGCTTGGGCATATTCTGATTTAGAGTCCAGTATTTTCAACTTAGAATGTGTTCACTGGTCCATGACTTTATCACAAGTCATCTGCAACCTGTGTCAGTTTTATTTAAAATTTATGTCTTTTAAAATTTAATTTATTTGAATAGGTGACGTGCATTGATTTATACAAAATTTACAGCGGTGATTTATCAGTATGCAGTAACCTCTCATGCCCCTTTCCAGTTCTGTGAATTTCTGAATACAGGCTTTAGAACCACTCCCTTAAGACATTCTCTCTGATTCGACCAAGTATTCAAATATGGCTCTTCTTCCCTTCAAGAGTTCTGTTTTTCAAGTCAGTGCTTGCCTAAGTCCTCAAGAAGCTTTGATTTTTCCCCCAACAGTATTGAAAACCTTTGAATACACTGACGTGATCACATTTAGAAACGAAAAGACCCCTCAACATTTTATTGCACTACAGATTCTTTGTGTGTGTGTGTGTGTGTGTGTGTGTGCCTGGACGGAGTCAGGGCCATGCAGGTGCTAACCATGCACTCTACCTCTGAAGTCCCCCCAGGCCCCTACTGATGTCTTCACAGAGGTCTTAGGGCTACATCAGCATGGTGTGAGAATAAAGGGAGAGATGTGGCTGCCAAATAGATACACGACTTATTTTCCTTAGTAGTAGCAGTGCAGCTTTAAAAAAAATTCCCTGAGTTGCCAACTCCGCTCTGATGCATTCATGAACTTGAAGTAAAGCTATGCATTCAACATTGTAAATGCCTGTGGAGCGCTGCTTCAAGGCTGTATTATTAAGACAGGGAGGGAGGCAGAGAAAACAGAAAAGAAGGAGAGATAAGACAGACACATCTGTGCAGTTTATAGACATCAAAACGCTGGTTGTATTTTAATGTTCTTTGTCACCCTCTGGATTGCCTTCAATTGTAAAGCTCATTATTTGTCTTAGATTCCAATTTATCTTCCTCTTGCACAACATGCCGTTATCACCGCTTCTATTCTCATTACCAGATGACATATAAACACACCATTTGTATCGAGGAAACAAGTGTCCCGTCAATTAAACTGATTCTTCCAATATGTATCCCTTTTTCTCTCATTAAGAAGTCTGTGTGTTTTGCTCTGGGGTAGTTGGGAAACAGAAGTGATATAATTGTGACGGCTCAAGCTTTATCTTTTGTTTCTTATTTACCTGAGGCTCATTTAAATGTAGCTGTCAGACTGTGATGGGATGCATGTGCATAAGGGTGCAAAAGAGGTTCCTTACCAGGTCATGGGAATAAACAATTTTGAATTTCCATCCCAGTAAGAATTAATTTGCTTATTCTTCTTAATAATTCATCTTGGGCAGGATTGTCTTCACCAAGTGTAGCTGAAGAATCAGAATGCAGTGTACAGGGTAGAGTGGAATATTAAGAAATGTCAGATGTACACACAGTTTTCTGGTGGGCCCAGAAAGCTCAACGTAATTTCTTTCTTTTTTTCTATTTTAATAGTGCTTTTAAAACTATATAGCTAGGGGGGAACTCCAAAAAAATAAATCTTTGCTTCTTGATCCAAATAGAAATGTTTTTAAACTTTTGTAAGTTCCCAGGTTTAGAGCTCTTGCTCTCAGTACATTCTTGGAATTAAAAAAGTCTAAAGTTTGGCATTAGATTTCCTCTTCTCTAAAATAAAATTTGTTTTCTCAGGGAACTGTTCACTTCAGCTTTGTATTTAAACACAATACAGTTAAACACAACTGATTGTTATGTAGATTTGTGTTAAATCATCTTTTCTAAAAAATAATTTCGTTTTGCTCCTATTTACAACCTAATTGACAAACTAGGCCAATCATGTCGCCCAACATCTATTTTAAAAGAAGGTGAATAAACGTGTAAGGCACAATTAAACCCTTTCTGATAAGAGGAATAATTTGTTTTAAGTATTTTAATATCACTTTTTCTTTCAAGAATAGGTTCTAAAATCCTTTACAAGCAAAGAAGCAATTTATGTGCTGTTGATTTTTTTTTTTTTTTTTGTAAGTGTTTTTCAGAGATGAATGGATGCTGGCACTTGCGTTACTTAAAATGTGGTTAGTGTCGAAAGGCCAAATGTTGAGCAAATAACCACTCATGTTAAGTAAATTGCCAAAAGACATATCGTAACAAGTAGTCTGTAAGAAATGCACAGCTTTTTTGATTCATTAGAATAATGGGAATGCTTTTTATTAGTATTTGTGGAATACCTTCTAGTAGAGAAATTGTAAAATGTTAGGAGGAATTGTTTTTTTTTTTTTTTTTTTTTTTTTT
>NW_022900944.1:18662527-18663969 GCF_012274545.1 Fukomys damarensis
GCTCACGCGCAGGCCGCCGGTGATCGCAGACAGGCAGGTAGTCAGGCAGCTGAAAAAAACCCCCTCTGGGGTCCTTGGGTCCTTCCTGGGTCTGTTGTCGCGCAGGCCGGGAGCTCACGCGCAGGCCGGGAGCTCACGCGCAGGCCGCCGGTGATCGCAGACAGGCAGGTAGTCAGGCAGCTGAAAAAAACCCCCTCTGGGGTCCTTGGGTCCTTCCTGGGTCTGTGTCTAGGAGGAATTGTTGTTAAGCCCGGAAGGAAAAGAAAAGAATCCACAGAACTATGTACCTAGAAATCCCTGAAAATGGAGCCTCAGGCTATATGGAAAAGTGATGGGTGGATCGAAGCAAGAACTGTGGTTTCATAACCAGGGCCTCAGAGGGAAAGGAAACAGCCAGGGTTGCTGCCTGACTCACTCTTTGACTGGAATTCCAGCAGCTTTTTACTAAAATGGCACCTGAAATGAAATGTTCTAGAACTTGTCCTCTCTTGTTTTTAGTTTCTTTTCTATTGCTAAACAGACTAGATTAGGAAATCCAGTCAAGGAGTGAACCAAACTCTGGGGTGAGAAGAAACTGACAACCCAAGTGAAGAGACTAGAAGAGAGCAACTCTGGTGAGGCTGACAGAGAGTGAGACAGACTCCTTAACCGGCTGTGCCTGCAGTCTCATCCCCACCAGCATCACCGGCCTGACCATCCTGGCCCCTTCTGGTCATTCTTTACATAGCTGGACACAAGGCTGCCTCATTCCTTTAGAACCTTGTTAGTGGCTTTCCATCACACCAAAAAATCCTAATCCTTACTGTGCTGTAAACACAGTATCTGGTCTCTGGCATTTTTTAGATTTTTTAAAAATTCTATTTTTCTAGCTTTCTCTGTGTTCACAGCTCAACTCATCCCTGCCACTTCCTTCCTTTGGAAAGTCCTTACCACAGACCTATGCCTTTGCCCTGCTCTTCATTCTGGCCTTCAAAGATCACTTTTTAAACAACCAGCCCCAGCTAGAAGCAACCCCTCTCATTATTCCCATTCCAATCATGATCTGTCACTTTATTCTCTTTTATCTTCCTAGTACTTATGAGTATCTCAAATGAAATATTTGTATTGCTTACTTGTTTTTTGGTTACCTCCCACCAAAATAAAAAACATTTTAAAAGTAGGGTGTTTGTCTTTTTTGATACCAAAAAAGGGATCATGTTGGATGTTCCATAAATATTTGTTGGCTGGTTAAGCTGACCTCAATATCCAGTGCAAAGATCAATGGATGTAGAATAATATTCCATGTTCTTTGTGAGATCCTAAGAGATAGAGTGGATTTTGTCCAAGTGGAGCAAGAGAACCTCACACTTCTGGTGGTATATTTCTAGCCCATCAAGCTTGAGATATATATCTATATCTATATCTATATCTATATCTATATCTATATCTATATATCTATATAT
>NW_022900944.1:18664182-18676413 GCF_012274545.1 Fukomys damarensis
TAGAGAGAGAGAGAGAGAGAGAGAGATAGAAGTCAAGAGTAGCCCTTCTAGATTGGCAATACAGAAGGAATAAATGAAAAAGACTTCATCTAACCATCAACCTCTCATAATTTCACTGTGAACCACTTGGTTATATTGGAACTTCTGAGATCCATATCACCAGAACCATCGCTCTCATAACAGTGTGCTGTTAGGACAGTGTGATGTAGGAGTTCATGTGTAAGGGTATTCTGTTGTAGAGTTACTCAGTCATTCAACAAACATTACTGAGATGCTAGATTGCATCAAGCACTGACTCCATTGTGAGGTTTAGAAAAATAAAAGAAATAAATGAAACAATCGCCTGCATAGAGTTTGTGTCCTAGTGGAGAAGATAACCTAAGTAGTTTGTCCGATAGCAATAAATGATAAGAAGGAAAAATAAAACAAGAGAGGGAAAATAAGTGTAAGAGGAGTTGCAGTTTTAGACTGCATGGCCAAAGAATGCTTCATTAAGATGACCTATGAAGAAAGATCTGAAACTGTCGAAGGAGTGTGGAAATCTGGAAAAAGAATAGTACAGTCTTAAGGCAGGAGCATCCCTAGCTCGTTGGAAGAGCAATGTGAACCAAGAATGTGAGAGAAAGAATAACTACAGTGTTGTTTTGAGCAACTAGAAGGTTTGAGGCAAGTTTGGTAGGGAAAATTTGGAGCTACAATTTGGACTTAATATGTGCTAGTTGCCTGTCAGAGATTCAGATTGGAGGTAATGAATAGTAATTGTAAATAGCATCTTGTTAATCCAATACAGAGGTGAAGTATTGGTTGGAAGCAGAAGTTTGGGGATAATCAATAGATAAATGCCAGGAGACTAAATAGGCTACCTATGAAGCAAGAATAGTTGAAAAGCGGCCGGGGATTTAGCTCAGTGGTGCCACTGCCTGCATCGCAAGCACAAGCCAGAGTACTATATCTGGTACCGAAAAAAAAAAGAAAAAAAGAGAGAGAGAATAGTTGAAAAGAGTAAAACTCCAGTGAATCCTGGCATACACCAACTTTGCAAGATGAGGGAAAGACTCAAAAAGATAAGAGAGTCTGGACAATAGTACGTTCTAGAAAGGAAAAGAAGTAGATGACAGTTCTGGAGACAAAGGGTAGATAAAGTGATTAACTCTTTCAAGGAGTTTCCTCCAATGGAAGGAGATAAGTAGACTGGGAATTGGAGGGCAACACAGGTTAAAGGAAGGTGCTTGGTTGTAGAAAAAATGTTTTCCACTGACGAGAATGATCTAGCAGGGAAGAAGATACAGAAGAGAGAAGAATTGAAGGAATGTCTGATAGAGAGAAGGTGATTAGATCAAGTATACAATAGCGGAGCTGACTTAGAAGCAAAGGCACTTTATTTTAATTCATGGTGCAAGAGAGAAGGTGTCACAGATAAGAGTAGGTGGGCAGATATGCTGATGGGAGATGATGGAAATTTTTTTGTTTTTGCTTCAGTTTTCTCAGTTAAATAAGAAACAGACAGGAAGATTGGAAGAAGGTTCTGGAAGTTTGGAAAGAGAACAAAGTATGAATTGTGAAGTTATGACAGCGAAATCTAGGATAGTTAGTGGGTAGTGGGCATTAAGTACCCACCTAAACTTAGTTGGCATGGATTTAACGTGAGCCCAGACACCCAGCATGGTAACATTTCTGGCTCTGCTATTGCAGGCAGGAATTAGGCAACAAAACAGACTGACAGACACCTTGGCATGCTAATAGTTTATTAGATAAGTTATATTCCATTGTATTATTCTTATTTTTCAGGTGGTTAAACGGCTTCAATTGGGAGGGACTGAAAGCACGGAATCTCCTCTCACCTTTACGAAGAGAGGTATGGTATTTATGGTATTCACTGTAATAACTTCTTCCTTTGTTTTGGGGATTTGTTTCATAAGCCAGTTGTAAGGGTGAGTGTACGTGTGTTTCTTAGTTACTTTCCTCACTGCTGAGACAAAATGCCCAGCACCCACAAGTTAGGGGAGGAAAAGTTTATTTAGCTCACAATTTGTAGAGGTTTCGGTCCATGATCAACTGGCTCCAAGACAGGGTGATGTGGCAGAGGGGCATCACAAAGGAAAAACAGTTCATTGCAGACAAAAGACAACAAAAGCAGTAAGCTACCAGGGACCAGAAGCAAGCAAGGACCCTTCATCTGTCCCTTTTATCTTATCCAGGCTACCCATCCTTAAGGCGGGTAGGGTAGCAGTCACACCCTTAAACCTAGCATCACCCTGTGAGTCAATTCCATCATCTCATCCTTGATCGCAGCATCAGACACCCTAGTCAGTCACCTCCAAAAAGCTCCACGTATGACCCCATGAGGCTTTGAGGGGACAGCTAAATACAAGCTGTAACAGTGTACTTGTGTGTGTGTGTGCACAAGTGTGTGCGTGCATGTGTGCATAGCAGATTTTATGTGGTTTTAAAAATAGGACTTCAAAAAATTAAGTGAAAATTTCATAGTAATTGTGATTTTAGGGACCAAATAGTGTTGCCTCTTTGGTGATCTATGGCTCACTCTCTGGAACTAATCTCCTACCAGTGCCACCTAAATCCCAAGGTAGTCAGTGTTGGCCAACCTGACAAATGAAGTATCGTTTATTAATTACTTTTAGAAATCTGTAATATCTTTGTGCCACCTGACACTGTATGCTATTAAAATTAATTATAAATGAATCGAGCAAACGTTTGTATTATCAGAAATGATTGTCACATATGCTAAAAAAGAATTCTAAAAACTAAAATTTAATGCACTTAAAGAAGGATCAAAAAGGCTTGTCAAGCATAAAACTATTTTACATCAAGATGAATTTATTGGGAAAATGGGGTGGAAATGGAGGGAAAAAAGGAATGATGCAATGTTTCTATTTTTTAAAAGATTGATGGGAATCAAATCTCAATGGTATTTAGATTACAGTAGATATACTTAAAGGGGTAAAGTAACAGTATTTTATTTTAAAATGTCAATGTTTGCACCACAGTAGAATTCTCCATAACTATTTAAACTTCAGTGAAAACTTCAAGCTACAAATGTGCCAAGAGAGAGGTCTCCACAGTTCCTTCAGAGACAACAACCTCATAAAGTTGGTGGAGTGATGACCGGGGCACTTTCTGAGTCATTCTCCCCGAGTCAGCCGATGCTTGGCTGTGTCCAGAGCTCCCTCTGGGGTTCGTGGGAGACCCCGCCTGTGGTCATCGGTGACTGAGTCGCCTGAACTGCCAAGTAATGGCTCCCCATCCTCCCAGTGTGCACACTGTCATATATCATAAAATGGATTTTTAATGATTTTTTTCACCTGAGCATTCAATTTGGTACTATGTAATTATGCTTGAAAGCAAAGCATTGGAAACTCCCTGATTTGCAAAGTAATTCAGTACCAGAGTTGTTTCATTCTTTCAGAATGATCAGTAACATTTTGAGTTGGCCTCTTCTTTTGGCAATCAGAATATTTTACAGCACTAAATTAGCCACTTTAAAATTTGAAATTGGTGAGACACTTTTACAAAATGGAAAGACAGCCTCTGACAAATTTTGATTTTTTAAATATTTGTTTTAAAAGATTTTTGCTTCAATTAAAAAATAGATAATCCTTTCTGTTACCTTTTCTTCAGGCAGTAGCCCCTCATGCCAGGTACCTCTCACTGAGTGTAATCCGCTGACCAGGTCACTGGGTTGTAAAGAGAAGCTCATGGACATGGAGGCTGACTCAGTAACATTTGACATCTTTTCCTTGTATGTATGCATAAGTAGTTAAGAGTAGGAAACTGGTGTTTAGCTAGAAAAAGTATTGTCCAGGTGCAGTAGCCTGCTTAGTCAACAGCAACCTCAGCTTTGTTTTAATCCTCTCTGAATTAGCTCAGTGGACCCATAGATCACAGCTACTTTGACAAGTATCCTCCCGAAAAGGGAGTGCCTCCGGATGAGCTGTCAGGCTGGGATAAAGACTTCTGATGGAAGAAACGATGCTTTCTGCTGAGACACCACGGAAGACGATAAGGATCAATAATCCAACCCTGGTTTTTTTCTGTCTTCAGAGTATTGTAATATCTTTTGGAAGACCGTTAGCAAAAAGAAATCTCTGCACAAGAGATGGAGGAGAGTGGTATGGATGTGGTTCTGAATTATGTCTCTTTTGGATGCTATGAATTATTCATGTATTCCATTCCATGCTTGTCTCAAATATGAAAGGATAACCCCTTCTTTCCACCATCAGAACCGTTTTTGTTGAAGCAGCATAGTGTTTTTTTGTTTTACTGAAACCTATTTTTCCTTCCCAATCATAGTATTTTCTTTTGAATCCTAACAAGGTTTAACAAGTGTCTTGGTTTCTGAGCAAGTAAATCGTACAAAGTGAAGGAATAGAGTGAATTTTGGAACATTTTCCCAGCGCTCACCAATTCCATGTACACACCGTGTCATCATAACATGGTGGTTTGCAGAAAGCTTTGTAATTCTTAGAAGCTCTTGACTCTCATCTGCTTTTAACCTAGAAACATACTAAAATACTTCTGATATTAGTCTGAGGAAAGGCAGGTTTGAATATTACAGAGTGACACTTCTTCCTAAAACAAATGAACCAATTAATCCAACCAGGTAATTATATTCTAATGGGGACCTTATAAAAAATAAATGAAAAACAATCTTTCTTTCTCCTGTAATTGCTGTGATACCTCAGAAATTTTTTCATAAGCCTTGTTAAAAGTGGGTATAATGTGTGGTTAAAGTGTGGGACTTGAGAAGAATTTATCTTAGGAACTAAAATGTTTCTCTAAGAAAGTAGACAAGATTGGGAAAAAATTTTGAAGACTCTTCCTTCCCTTTAATGATAAGGAGAATAAAATCTATCAAGTATGTGGACTCTGAAACTCTGAAATAATTTTAGCTAATTTTTATTGTTGCCCCCCAAAAAAGTACAGAATGACCCTCATCAATTTTTAATGTATAGCCCATTGGCAAATGTCTATCTGCTGTACTCACTGTAGAATTAATGGCTCATTTTAAAGACAGCTGAATCATGGATATGTTTATAATTTTAACACGTGCCATTGGAGAAGTGGTAAGATTTTCGACATGCACCTGGCGTCTGGCCTCCTCCTGGCAATCTTCCACAGAGTGACTAGAATACTTTTCCATAGTGTTGGAATACTGAAGAACCTGACAGGTCAATGTTTTCATGTGTTGGCCATGGTCACTCAGGAGAGTGACCTCCTTTCAAAATAGATGGGAAGCAGAGCTTTCTCTGTATCTTTAAATCTGACATTAAAAAAATCTAAAATTCTAGCATTATTCAAATTTATGGTTATATTTTTATATGATAATAGTTGATCGAAAAGCAACATCTACTCCTCCACACACATTTTCGCCATTTGGAGAGTCAGCTCTCTGCTTCCTGAAGACTTGAACCAGACAAGTGAGGCTTAACTCAAGAGAGCACATCCTTCATAAATGAGTTTCCACATTCAGAGTCCTTTTGCTGAACCAAAGAGATTTTGTTTCCTGGAGTAGTATTTTTTAAAGATTAAGTTTTGTACATAGAAGAACCATTTTTAATAGGATTGTCATAACCTGCTTAAAGAATTTCTAAACTTTATAAAATATTTTTATTTTCATTTTGTTTGTATGTACTGTATGTTTTCCATGTATATATTTTAACATTACCAGCATTTACAGGTAAGAAATTTATGTATTGGATGGATATTAGAACTGTACAGATGTAATAGCAATGATATTCTCATAGGAGATCAATAGTTATAATTTTTAAAACCCTACGTATATAAAGATGAAAACCAACTTAGAATACTACAGATCTACTGTGTCTGTGATTGGCCACATCATGTGTAATCTCCACATGTGATTTTATTGTTTCCTTAAGAGGATCTTCTAAAGATAAAATACAAATGCTTAACTCATCGTATAATCCCAAGTCCACTGTTTCCTAATGGGGTGACTTTGGGAAAATGATTTACTTTTTGGAGTACCAGCTATCTCACTTGTGGGAAAAGGCACAGTAATACTTTAAAAGCTTGCTTTGACCATTATTTAAAAACATGTGCGGAGAGTCTTTTGTCTAGTGTCTGTGAGCTAATCGATGCTGCATAGGTGGGAGCTGCTGTTACTATTTCTGTCAAAATTAAACAAGCCTTACTGACCATTTAGTACTGAGCCTTATGTATTAGTGGTGTCTGTGTGCATAGTTGTATTACTTAAATCTAGTATCTGTCCTTTCTTTGTCTGCAATCTACAAGATAGATAGTTGATCAAACTTCAGTGTATAAAATGAAGCATTAATCCTCAGCAAAGTGAAATGCATTATTAAGCTACCCTAAATTTTAATTTTTATAAATTGAACACACACAGGGAAATAAATAAAATTATCCCCATCTGTATAAATTCATCATATTCCTAATCATTGTTAACCTTTCTTTTCTAATGTGGAAGATTAATTTTTTGTTCTTGAGCTTCTACCGGTTCAGGACAACTTTTTGTAATTATAGTCTTTTAATATTTTTTCAAAATATTAACATGTCTGGAGGGAAGAGAACATAAGTGAGAGCTTAATAGTAAAAAATGATCTGTGTTTGAATTCTAGCTCTGCCCAGATTTGCATGATTTTGAAGAATAAAACACTTGTTTCTGCATTTGCACTTTAAATATATAAAGTCTTGAAACAGTGGGCCAGAATATTCATAATAATAAATTATTGATAATAATTATTGGAAAAGATATATGCACATGCATTTCTTTTGGCATAATAATAATTTTTTCCATTGTCAGTCACCAGGAGCATTTGCATTCATGATCTCATTCATATAAACATTCTAAATTAACCCAAAGCTAAGTATTGGTCCTAAATATGCCTCTCACAATTTAACTGTTACATTTTTTGTCTGACTTAGTCTCAGTTACAGTGACTGTAAATAAATTACCCACCAAATTTGATTACTTAGAATAACCATTTTTTATTTTCCTAGACACTGTGAGTCAAGAACTCAGTACATGGCCGAGATACTGTGTGTCTATGCCACAATATCGGAGGCATCGGGTGGAAAGACTTAAAGAGTGGCAGTGACCCATGTCTGGGACCTAGAACGGCCCAGAGCCTTGTTGGTTCCTGTATTAATCAGCTTTCTCATTGCTGAAACATAGTGTCTGACACCTGCAGCTTAAAGAAGGATAGTTTTGTTTGGCTCAGGGAATGCAGTCCATGGTTAACTGGATCCAAGGAGGAGCATCATGGTGGAAGAGCATCATGGCAGAAGAGCATAGGGGAGCAAAGCTGCTTAATTCATAGTGGCTGGGAAGCAGAGCAGGGGCACAGTGCCAGAATGGAAGGTGCCAGGGACCATACATAATAGCACCAAAATCGCACCTCCATGGCCTCCACCCAGAAGTGTGCCTAATCACTCTGCAAGGTGTCTCTTAACCCAGTCGCACTGATATATCATAATTAATGGTGACAACTCATGTGTTTGGTGCCTGATCTGAGACAACTCAAAAGACTACTAGGACTGTGGATCAGGCTTCCCACACATGTACGCTCCATGGCTTTGATTTCACACATAATGGCATCCTTAAAATAGACTTCTTTCATGGCAGCATAGGGCCCCAAGAGTGAGTATGTCTATCGGCAAAGACAGGAACACTATCCTGATGAATTACCCTTTGAAGTCACGTAACTTCTTCCATACTCTGTTGGTGGAAACAGAAGCCCACCCGGAACGGAGAGAGGGACATAGGTGTAACTCGTTAGTAAAGAGGGTTTCAAAGAATTTGCAAGCAAGTTTTAAAACTACCATAATCCACATTCTGATCTCATATTAATATTATCTACAAAGCAAATTATTTCCCTCTCAGAGCCTCTCTAAACATATCATCAGGCTCAGGCTTAAAATCCATGATTTTGTCATTAAATCCAATTTAGGTGTGAAGCGTGCTCCTGGGTTTATTCTCGTAGGACTGAAAGCCTGTGAAGTAAGTAAATAAGCACTTGAAACATTGAATGGTGAAATGCATGAAGGATATCTACAACAGATACTTGCATTAGAAGAAGGACAAACAGAAGGCATCAAGAAAGAAGCCACCAGTCTGTAGTAACTCTGACATTTGGTCTGAGATGTTAACCGTCCTCTGCATAGTGCTTGGTGCTGGTCCCTGTGAGGTATTCAGAGCTCTTGGCTTCACCGTTTGCAGCTTTGGTCATTCTGAGCCACCCTTCCTTTTCCAGAAGATACAGCCAGTATTTGCAACTAAGTTGATTTCTTAGCGACTTTCTTTCCCATAAAAATTTGATGGTGGTAATGCTTCTTTTCAGCTTGCCTTTGTGTCTTTATTCAAAGCTGATAATTTTCTTTAAACGCTTCGTGGGTTTCACATGTATGAATTCATAATCTACTCCATTAATTGTAAGCCACTGTTGCAATCTTTTCTATAAAGATGCTGAGAGAAAATTTTCCTAATATTCTTAGAAGTTCTAGTCTTTTCTTTAGTACTGGGGATAGAGCCCAGTATTCTTTGCACAGAGCTACATTTCCAGCCCCTTTATTTTTTATTTTGAGACAGGGAGGGTCTCACTAAGTCACTGAGTTTCTCAGGCTGGGCTTCAACTTGCAGTCCTCCTGCCTCAGCCTCCAAAGTGCTGGGATTATAGGCTAGCAGGTCTAGTCTTCAGAGAGGTTCTGCACAGCACGTGCTTAAAGGGGCTTCAAAGGCCTGTTTGAAAGGGGAGAGAGAGCATCAAAGTAGCATAGACTACCTGTCTATGGTAGTCATACCCTTTATAATGTCTTCTTCTTGAGTATAGGCAGAACCCAGTAACTTTCTTCCAACAAAGAGAATATAACAAAAATAAATAGATGCGACTTCCCAGAATAGATTACAGCCACTCTGCTTCTGTCCTTGCTACTAAGTTGGGAAGGAAAGATGGGCATAATGTGGGGAAGGCAAGGATGAAGTAGACACAAGAGGATAAAATTGAATTCTTAAGGAAAAACTAGAATTCGATGTGATAGATCAGAATCCATGAGTTCAACCTGGAACCTGTCTTTCATAGTTACTAACCTCAGTCAGAGAGGTGGCCTGCAGAATATGCCCATACCTTTCAGATGTAGCCAGTTGAGGATCTGAAAATGCTGAAGGAGCGCACTGCCTGGAGTGAGAGAAGCCCTGGTCCTCAGGTCACCTGCAATGTGTCAGAGCAGGCACACTTTTTGGTCTTGCATTGACTTCCAGCATGCAGGGATAGCTTTTGCTTTTGTCGGCCCTATGCAAAATGCTCCTGTTGAAAGGCCTGGTTCAGAACTGTACAGAGAAAGGGATTCTGGGAAAATATTTCTGCTTAGCTAAATGGACACAGTACAGACTTGCTCAGTTTTAGAACTAGCCAATACAATTGTTCTTATAAAGTTTATCCAGCCATAATTTTAAGAAATGAGATTTGCCTTTTTTCTGTCTACCCAGTGTTTATCAAAATGTACTTAGGACACAGGTCACGTGATTCAGAAGCCACAATAATTGGTCTCAGGTGATTTCCAGACAAGCTCTAAACTGAATTACAGCTGGAGCAGTTTCAATTTTGGAAGCCATGATACTGAGATATTTTTGTTTTTAATTGTTGGATGCTAAATTTTAAATAATACAATGAAAAATAACATGGAATTTGTTTTAAGAAGTAAGAACTTCCCCGGAGAGGAAAAAAAAAATAGGCATTGAGGGAACAAAAGCAGAAGAAAATGTGATGTGAAAAAGTAAGAACAATTTATCAATCCTGGAATCCAAGTAGAGCAAATGGAGCTTTTTCTCTAGGCAGGTGGGAGAAAACCTGGTGGCTCAGTGGAACACAGTTTGACTAGGAGCCAAGTGTCTAATCTTGCAGTTTAAGATCCAAGGAGACCCTCAGATTGTAAATGGATCATGAAATGCAAGATCTGGAACGTTGCCATTTTCTGTATTTTTGCTTGGACAGCTGTTTTAATGTGTGTTCAGTTTAGGAGCTGAATTTAGGAAAGATAGTCAAAATATTAAAGAATGCATAGAAGGAAATAAAATTTAGATACAAGAGTCAAAGCTAAAGAAAGTTAAGCCAAGCCAGGTGTCGTGGTGCATGCCGGTAATCTCAGCACTCTGGGGAGCTGAGGCAGGAGGATCACAAATTCAAGCTCACACATTCAAGCGGGGCAGTTTAGCAACTTAACAGAGACTCTGCCTCTAACAAATTGAAAGTTCTGAGGATGTAGCTTAGCACAAAGGCCCTAGGTTCAATTTCCAGTACAAAAAAAAAATTTTTTTTAATGTTTTGAATTTGTGATTTTTCTTTTTTGTGGGCATAGGTTTGCAGTACATGATACTGACATTAATTTGGGGGAAATGCTACATGTATAACATGTCTTGATCACTTTCAACCCTCTTTTTCCCCAACATACCCTTTCTTCACTCTCCTGACCCACTCTGTCTACTCCAAAACTATGCCTTTCCTTTACTCTTCCTTTGTTGGTAATTGACTTTCTCATATAGGAGAAACCACACAATATTTGTGTCTGACTTATTTCACTTAGTATTATGATCTCCAGAGCTGCCCATTTTCCTATAAATGACTCAGATTCATCCTGAGTAAAATTACATTGAATAAAATTCCATTATGTGTATAAATCACATTTTCTTTATCCATTCATTTGTTGATGGGCATCTAGGCTGTTTCCAGAACATAGCTATTGTGAATTGTGCTGCTATATACGTGAGTCTGCATGTATCACTGTGATCCGATGTGTTTTAGTCTTTTGGGAGTTTACCCAAGAGAGGTATAGTTGAGTCAAATGAAATTTCAATTTTTAGTTTTTTATGGAACCTCCATACTGATTTCCATAGCAGTTATGTTATTTTCATTCCCATGAACAATGTGGAAGAATTTCTTTTCCTTGCCTCTTTGCCAACATTTTGCGTGTGTGTGTGTGTGTGTGTGTGTGTGTGTGTGTGTGTGTGTGTTTTGATGATAGCCATTCTTACTGGAATAAAATAGAATCTCAAAGTTGTTTTGACTTGCGTTTCCCTGATGGCTAAAGATGAGAAATATTTTCTTCATGTACTTATTGGTTATTTGTACTTTTTTTGAGAAGTCTATGTTCAAGTCACTTGCCCAATTTTTGGGTGGGTCGTTGCTGGGGGGGCTGCTTTTTTTAGTTATTTGTGTATACTAGATAATAGTCCCCTATCAGAAGAATAGCTAGCTGGCATTTTTTTCCTATTCTGTAGGTCTTCTCTTCACTCTGTTGATTGTTTCCTTTGCTGTACAGAAGTTCTTAACTTGATATAAACCCATTTGTTGATTCTTGGTATTATTTCTTGTTTCTATTGGAGTTTTGTTTAAGAAGTTCTGCCTGTACCTGTGGCTTCAAGGGTTACTCCTATGTTATCTTGCCCTAGTTGCAACATTTCTGTTTTTATATCTAGGCCTTCCATCCATTTTGATTTGATTTTCATACAAAGTGAGAAATAATGGGTCTGATTTCATTTTTCTGCATGTGAATGCCCAGTTTTCTCAGCACCATTTGTTAAAGAGGCTATCTTTTCTACAGTGTATTTTGACCCCTTTGTCCAAGATCAGATGGCTGAAGGTGCATGGGGTGGTTCTGGATCCTCAGTTCTACCTCATCAGTATACATATCTGTGTTTGTGCCAATTCCATGCCCTTTTTTAAATTTCAGCTTTGTAGTATAACTTAAGAGTTTGGAGTTGCTGTGCCTCTCACTTTGCTCTTTTTGCACAAGATTGCCTTGGTCATTGTGCATCTCTTTTGGTTCTGTGTAAATTTTAAGATTGTATTTTTTCTGTATTTTAATACTATTTTATTTTAATAAGACTGCATTAAATCTATGTATCATTTTTAGTAATACTAACATTTTAATGAACTTACTTTACCTACACAGAAACAGGAGATGTCTTTTCATTTTCTGATGTCCTCTTCAATGTCTTTCTGCAGATTTGTGTAGCTCTCATTATAAAAGTCTCCCACTTCCTTAGATTGATTCCTAGTAATACATATAGTTTGGGGAAGCTATTGTAAATGGGCTGATTCCTGATGTCTTCTTCTTGGGCTATTATTGGTATACAAGGATGCTATTTATTTTTGCATATTGATTTTGTATCCTATCACTTTGGCAAATTTGTTTATCTGCTATAAGAGTCTTCTGGTGGAGGGTTTTTTTTTTTTTTTT
>NW_022900944.1:18676595-18712784 GCF_012274545.1 Fukomys damarensis
GGGGGTTTTTTTTTTTTTTTTTGGACTTCTACATAATGGATCATATTATCTGCAAACAGAGATAATTCAACCTCTTCCTTTCTTAGTCATATCCTTTCTCTTCATTTCTCTGGATAAAGTTCCAACTACATATTGAACAGCACTGCTGAGAGTGGACATCTTGATGCGCTTTTAGAGAGAATACTTTCAATTTTCCCTACTTGGGATGATGTTGGCTGTCTGTATGTCATATATGGCTTTTATCAATTTGAAGTAAGGACCTTCCATGCATATTTTCATCAGGATTTTATGGTGAAGAAGGTGTTGTATATTGTCCAAGGCTTTTTCTGAGTCTACTGAGATGAATGTGTGATTTTCATCTTTGATTCAGCTCATATGACATATTACATTTACTGATTTACTTACATCATACCAACCTTGTGTCCCTGGGATGAAGCAAACTTGATCATGGTATTATCTTTTTAATAATGTGTTGAATTGTTTGTAGGTATATTCTTGAAGATTTTTGCATCTATGCTCATCCAAGATATCAGCCTTTTGTTTTCTCTTTTTGTGAGTCTTTATCCTATATTAGGGTGATAGTGCTTCATGGAAACAGTTGGGAAGTGTTCCTTCCCTTTTATGAAAAACTTTGAGAAATATTAATAGTTATCTTTTAAAAGTTCTGGTCAAATTCAGTGGTAAATCCATTGTCTTCTAATCTTTTCTTAGTTGATAGAGTTTTTATTGTTACTTCAATTTCAGTGCCTGTAATTGGTCTTTTCAAGTTTTTAACATCTTCTTGGTTCAATTTTGGTAAGTCATATGTGTCTGGGTATTTATTCATTTATTCAGATTCTTCAATTTATCAAATATAAATTTTCAAAATAGTTTGTTACAATCCCATGGCTTTGGAGGTGTCTTAAAATTTTGCCTTTTGCATTTTTTATTTCTAATTTTATTGATGTAAGTCTTGTCTCTTTTTTTGGTAAGTTTAGCTAAAGGTTTATTGATATTTTTAATCCTTTCAAAGAACTAACTTTTCAATTTGTCGATCCTTTGTATTGCTTTTTAAGTCTAAATTTCATTGATTTCTGCTCATTGATTTCTCACTCTGATTTCAGTTTATATTGCTGTGGGCTTTGTAAGGGCTTTGAGATGCATTTGAGATTCATTTGGGTTCACTCTGCTTTTCAAAGTATATGTTCTCCACAATAAACTTCACTCTAAGCACTGCTTTCATTGTGTCCTATGTGTTCTGATATGTTGTATTTTCACTGTTACTTGATAGTAGGATTTTTTACATTTTTTGCCTGATTTCTTCTAGGAGCCATTGATTGTTCAAGAGCCTACTATTTCATCCCCATCTGTTTGTGTAGTTTCTGTCTTTACTTTTGCCTTTCATTTCTACTTTCATTCCATTGTGGCTATTTCAGTTCCTTTGTATTTATGGAGATATGATTTATGGCCTAAAGTATAGTCTGTTTTGAAGAAGGGTTAAGGGAGCTGCTGAATGTATATTCCGCTGTTATTGGATGAAACACTCTGTAGCCATCTGTTAAATCCATTTGTTCTATGATGTGGTTTACCTCTCATGTTTCCTTTTTATTAGTACATGCAGTCCATAATGTTTACATTCCTCTTCGGGAGTAGATACATGGACTTATCGTATCTTAATTCTTTTTATTCCCCTTCACCTCTGCTCTCTCCTGCCTCTCTGTCGAGACCCCCCTTCCTCATTTTGTTAAGTTCCTGTTTGTGGGTAGTTGATACTTACACATGACGCACCTTAACTTTTTGTTTCCCCCATCTCTTGATCTCCTTCCCATTTGCAAAAGATCTTTCATTTTATCTGCTTTTTATTTTGCTGCTTTTTTTTTATATATTGAGTTTCTCATGTAAGAGAGACCATACCATATTTATACTTGTGTGTCTGGTTTATTTTATTTTCACGGAACATCCATTTTCCTCCAAATGACTTTAAATTATCCTTATTTATAGCTGAATGAAGTATCCCACTATGTATAAATACCATATTTTTAATCTCTTCACCCGCTGATGGACATATAGACCACTTCCAAAATTTACTTATTGTGAATTGTGAATTTTGCTGCTATACACATGTATATGAATGTATCACTGTACTGTGCTGTCTTTAACTCTTTTGGCATGATATGTAGTAGGGATATAGCTGAGTTGAATGGAATTTATTTTTTTACTCTTTGGAGGAATTTCCATAGTGGTTATACTACTTTACATTCTCACCAAGAATATGTCAAGTAATCAAATAGTAACAAACATTGGCAAGGCTGTAGGGAAAAGTATCTCTGATATCTATTTGTTGATTTTCTATCACGATGATTGATCTATTGGTAGAGCAGGGTATTCCCCACTATAGTTATATAGGAGACTACCTGTTCTTTTATGTTAGGTAGTTTGGTTTTTTTTGTTTTGTTTTGTTTTTTAGAATAGGAAAAATGTATTGAGGGAGAGATAGCTTCTGTCTAAGAGAGACAGAAGGGGGACTGGAAAGTGGGTTGTCCATCCACCCCACTTTTCAAAGACCTTTCATACAGCCAAGCCATGTGGTGAGGTGGATGCAAAGTGGGACAAAACTGTAAGACCCAATGGAAAATTACAAGGTGGGCATGAGGTGGGGCAAGACCATGACCAACCAATAAGATTGTAAGTACAGTCACCCGGGTAATATTGATTAAATGGGGGTCAAATGAGGGAGCAAGTCACACAGCAAGCTATACAAGAATTTCCAGTAAAGGTGGGGGTCAGGGATATTTCCTGGAAAGGCTGGGTTAAGAACTAACCGGCCCCACCCAGGTGATTGAAACCTATTTAGAATGTCTGCCACTGCTGTTTATCCCCAGGGGAAGCACAAAGGTATAATTTCTCTCCTTTCAAAATTCTGGCCTTCACTGGATATGTCTTGATTGTCCTCCATGTTGGCTCCTTGCTGTGTTGGCTCCTTGAGGGCAGCCCTGTCTAACTGTCTACAAGATATCTAATTAACTCATCTATGTGCAGTATGCCCCCCCAAGTACCCCTAAACTGCTGTGATAGAACCTAAGGCCTCCCTCAGTGGCTTATTCCCTTTGTAATTGCAGCACTAGTGCTGCTAAGGTTTTGTGGTTGCTTTTAGCTCTAGATGAGACTTGCTTTGCAGAGCTCACTATAGAGCCATCTGCTCCCTACTAAGATAAGCCTTGGTGATCATCTCGGTACCAGAGTCACAGAGAGCTGTAGGTTCTGTTTTCACAGCATAGCAGCGGAGGGACTCATACTAAATGTAGCCCAGGACCTCAAGCCTGCTCCCCAAGGTCTCTGTGCTACTGCTTGCCTAAGGAAGCCCCCAAACAGGTTTCTCCCCCTCAGACTTTGTTTCCACGGCTCCCAGAGAGGGAACTTTCTTCCCTTTTGGTTCCATCTGGACTTCTACTTACATAAAAATTTCTGGTCTTTTCCACAAAGCCCAATCTTTTAAAAGTTAAAGGAGGAGATACAGGAATTTAGATAATCCTTCCTCAGACAAGGTTTTTGAACTTCAAAAACTTCGTGCTACTTAAGACTCTCTCAGTGTGACCCTCTGGGAATCAATCTGCAGACAGAGAATTTTAGAAATGGACCAAGATTGATTCTCAGGAAGCAAAAACAAGATCCTATTAATAATTTAAAGAGAATTGTTTCTCCTTTGCAAAAGTAAATAAAGTAAAGGCGTTTCTTGCAGTGATAAATTCTGTAATACAAGTAGATAGGATCTCATGGTAGAATGTGAGTATAGGGCAGTGGGAAGGTTGTACGTAAACATAAGGCGAAGGAAATGCCTTTCTATGTGGATGACATTTGAGCCTGAGCTTGAACAGCGACCAGGAAACAGTCTTAAAACAGCGTAGGAGAAAGGATTCCAGACGAGACATCAAACGCTTCAGGGAAGTAACGAATTTGGCCTGTTTCAGGGCAGAAAGAAGTGGTGTAAGTACCCTGAACTGTGAGACTTCCGAAAAGGGGGCAGGTTCTGATTATGAGTCTTGCAGGCCACAGGGAGTAGTTTGGTTTTTGTTAAAATAAAATATGAAGAATTGTGTGTGTGTGTGTGTGTGTGTGTGTGTGTGTGTGTGAGCATAAGAGGAACTTGAGTTATGTTTCAAATGATTGCTCTGCTGGCTGCACTGTAATGGAGCATGGATTGGGGAATAAAAAAAACAGGTAGACCCAACAGTGGGCAGTTGAATTACTTAATGTAGGAGCAGTCTGAGGGGGGCAGACCCAAATTGAGTGTCCTGAGGGTCAAGGACAAGATGTGATGAGTAAACTTGCTGTGCTAGGAGAGAGGGGAGAGTGCAAGAAAGAAAGGAAATAGCAAGGATAATTCATGACATTTTGAGCGTTCTAGGTAATCATGTACATACAAATGCACATAAAATGTACACATGCATATACGAGAATGTGTGCTGTGTGTGAAACAGCCTTCTCCAATAACAGGCTTCAGATTCTGCTTTCAGTTATTTTTCAAGTGAGGGTGCCAGATATTGATGATTACAAGTGTGCATGGTTAGAAAAAGAAAAAGGAAGAAAAAAAATTCACCTTTTAAGCACTTGGCGGTGTGTTAATGTCTTTCCTCACTTCAAACTTTTCTATCAGCTTCCTGTAGCTCTTGCTTCTGGCATTTAATGGACAAAGGAACTTGAGACATGAGGAAAAACAACACACTTCAAAATGTAGTGGAACAACAATTTTAAGCAACCTCTTAATATGTTGTATTCATTGTTCAGAGTAGGTAATGTTGTTACCAATATTATAACCTTAGATGAGATGGGGGAGGAGTTTATTTTGCTGTAATTTTCTGGGTCAGTACTACCTAAAATAAAAATATCTTACCTTTCACGAACTAACAAATCAGATGTAAAAGCTATGATAAAAAATATTCTCAAATAGACATTGCACCAAATTATCAGAGAAAGTAAGCAGGTCCAAATAATAGAAGGGTTTTAGATGGTGTAATCTGGGGAAGTGTTTTAAACTTAACGTTTTATTTCTGTTCATGACAAATTCAGCTTCTGCTGTTTTTTCAGTGGAGCACATCAGAATTGGAAATGCCAGCCTGCTTTCTTTCTTAATTGGACCCTTAGTATATTTTTATTTTCTCATGTTGAAACTCAACATTCATTGAACAAACACTTTTGAGTGCTGAAGCACATAGTGATCCATAGAACAACTCAAATAACACTCTACAAAGACTGTATCAGTTGTAGCAGCTTTAAGATTTTATGACTTTGTATTACACATTGGCGTCACGCCTTGATTTGGTAGGCTTTTCATATTATGGAGGGATGCTGTACATTGTGTAAAAAAATCATTGTACAATACTAAGGAAAAGAAAATTAAAACTTTAGGTTTCCACAAGTATTTTAAATATATTTGTGTATGAGAGAAATACAAAAGAACATGACAAAAATGAGTATGGACCGCTGAGTGAAAGAAATATAGATTATTGACTATGTCTCCTTTCTTCATTATGGTTTTCTAAATTAGCCAAAATTTCTCCAATAAACATTTTAATAAGGAGCAAGTTTTTCATTGCGTTAACATATAACATACAATCTATCTGCTTACATTTTTCAAGGGGCTACACAATGTCCTTAACTCACCTTGTATACATGAAACTTTCCACCTGGTCTGGCTAATTGTAATTGTCAACTTGCCTGGATTAAGAGACTCTTGGAGAGGAGATGGATCATGGGTGTTGTACTCCTCCGTGGGTTCACCCACCGATGTTTACAGCAGGATATGCTGTTAGGGAGGTGGGACCCAGCGAGAAGTGGACCACTGGAGTGTGCCTTCGGAGGCTCTGGCTCCCCCTGCCGCTCTTCCCCTGCACACTGCTTCCCAGGGAGCCACGAAGTGAGCACCACTGTCCCACCACACTCTTCCCCCATGATGCTGCCGGGTGGAGCCATGGTCATGGACTGATCCCAGAAACTGTGAGCCACAACAGTCCCGACCTCCTTTAAATTGCTGGTGTCAGATCGTTTGTCCTGATGAAGTTAAATACTGTGATGCCCGTGGTGAAGCACCTCCCCATTCTCCTGTCATCATCCAGATCCAGACAACTGCCATTCTAGTCTTGGCTTCTGAGTTTGACTCTTCTAGATGCTGTATTTGAGTGGAATCCTGCGGCATGTTGTCCTTCAGTACCTTATTTCACTTAGCATAGTCTTCTAGGTTCCTCCATGTTGTCTCCTATGGGAATATTTTCTAATTTTACAAGGCTAAATAAGAGTCTATTTACTGTTCATAGCACATTTTCTTTATCCATTCAACCACTGCTGAATATCTGAGTTGTTTTCATATCTCAGTTATTATGAATAATGCTTTAGTAAGTGTGGGAATGTAGATACAGCTTTGAGATCTTGATTGTAATTTTTTTGTTTTGTTTTGTTTTTGAGACAGAGTCTCACTGTGTAGTTGAGACTGACCTGGAATTCACTGTGTAGCCTAGGCTGGTCTCAAACTCATAGTGATCCTCCTGCCTCAGCATCCCGAGTGCTGGGATTACAGCCACCACACCTGGCTGTAAATTTCTTTTATAGAAACCTAGAAAGTAGGTGGTAGCTCTGTTTTTAATATTTTGAGGAACTTCTTTCCTGCTTTTCAAAGTAGATATACCATTTTACATTTTCATTGGTGGTCTTCAAGGGTTAATATTTATACCTTTACCATGCTTTATTTTATTTATTTTATTTTATTGGTGATAGCTGTCCTAGCAGGATTGCTGTTAGATGTTATGGTAGATTTGTCTGCATTTTCCTGGTCATTGGTGAAGCTAAGCACTATTTATGTACTTGTCGGCCATTTGTATATCTTCAAGTCCTTTATTTTTTCACTGGATTACTGGTGTTTTTCCTATAAAGCTTTAAGAGTTAAAGGAATAAAATCAGAAATAAAAAATCTGACATTGTATCTCATGCCACAGAAATAAAAAATGTTCCAGGAGACTATTGTGAATGGTTTGGTACCAGCAAATTGGATAACTTAGGGGAAATGGATAGGTTCCTAGAGCTATGCAGTGTCACATGGCCACATCATGTAGGAATTGAAGATCTGAGCAAGCCAATAAAGAAAAGGAGATTGAGTTAGTAATCAAAAATCTCAGAGAAGCTCAAAACTGCATGGTTTCACTGGGGATTCCACAAATATTCAAAGAAGAATTAGCAGCAATCTTTTTCAAACTCTTTCAAAAGAAATTGAGGAGTGAAGACTACCAGGCTGATTCTATGATCCAAGGTACAGATTTTGTTCTGCTAGTAAAGCCAAACACACAACAAGAAAGGAAAATAAAAAGGCCAACATTCTCAATGAATATAGATGAAAATCTCCACAACATAATACCAGCAAACAAAATTCAATAGATAAATAAAATTCAATAGATAAATAAAAGACCATATACCATAATTAAGTAGCATTTATCCCTGGGATGCAAGGATGACTTACCATGTCCAAATCAATTAATATGAAGCACTGTGTTAACAAAGTAAAGAATAAAAATTACATGATCATCTAAGCAGGATGGTATACTCCTGTAATCCCAACACTCTGGGAGGCTGAGGCAGGAAAATCTTTGAGCACAGTCTAGTCAACCTGATGATTTAGCAGGCTAACTTGATGACTTAGAAGTCCCTGTCTCACCGGGGATTTAGCTCAGTGGTTCGGTGGCCTGTCTTGCAAGCGCAAGGACCCGAGTTCAATCCCTGGTACCAAAACAACAAAAACAAAAACAAAAAAAAGCCCCTGTCTCAAAAATTTAAAAAAGGGGCTGGTGATGTGTAGCTCAGTATGACAGCCCTGAGTTCAATCACCAATACCAAAAAATATTTTAAAAATCATATGATCCTCCAACCAAAGCATTTAAACAAATTCAATACTCCTTTGCTATAAAAAATTAAAACTAAACAAAGAAGGCATTTTCTTAAACATACTAAAGGCCAGCTATAACAAGCCTGCAGCTCACATCAGCGACTCAATGGTGAAAATCTGAAAGCTTTTCTCTAAGATCTGGAATAAGATAATACAGTAATGCCCATCCATACCACATCTTTTCAATATTGTGTAGTACTGGAAGTTCTATCCAGAGAAATTAGTCTACAAAAACAAACGAAAAGCATCCAATTGGAAAAAGAAGAAGTAAAATTGTCTCTGTTTTCAAATAACATGTCCTATACACCATTTAGAATACTCTTAAAAACTCCACAGAACAACAAAACAGAGACTTGTTAAATATATAAACCCACGAGAACAAATAAATTCAGTAAAGCTCGAGGACACAAAAGCTTCACTGTCAAGCTTTGAAAGTCATTCATGCTATACACTAAAGCAAACTATCCCAAAAGGAAAATTGTTTAAGAAAACAATTTGGTTTTTCAGTAACACCAGAAAGAGCAAAATATGTGGGAGTGAATGATCGTGGAGGTGAAAGACTTGAACACTGAAAAGTACAAAACATTGATGAAAGAAATTAAGAGAAGACAGGAATTAATGGAAAGATATTTTGTGTTCAGGCATTGGAAGACTTAATAATGATAAATTCTATACTGTCCTGCACCATCTGCAGATTCAGTGCAGTCCCCTTCAAAATCCCAATGGCAGTTTTCAGAACAGAGCAAATGATCCTGAAATTCCTCTGCAACTACAGCAAACCCAGATAGCAAAAGTAATCTTGCGAAAGAAGAAAAAGGTGGAAACAATACATTTTGTGATTTCCAGTACATTAGAAATCTACAAGAAGTAAAACAGTATAGTACTGAGGCATACTGACCAGTGGAACAAAATGAAAAGGCCAGAAATAAACCTACACTGAAAAGGTCAGTAGGTGACCAAGGTGTGCAGTAGGGGAAGGACAGTCATACAACACCTTGAAGCAAACACAGGAGGGAAGCTTCACACTGTTGGGGTTGGCAGTGATTTCCTGCATACATCAACAAATAGGCAACCAAAGCAAAAATAAGCTGGGGTGTAGCAAACTACAAAGCTTCAGCACAGAAAGCAAAAATAACAGAGTGAACAGATGGAGGAAATACTTTCAGTCATATATCTGATGGATTAGTAACCAAAATATTAGAGAAAATCTTTGCAGCTACAGCTATGACAAGGGATACCATTTAATATCCTGAATTTAAAGGATGTCAGCTATGACACAGCTTCTCTAATGACCTCAGTAGTGATTACAGCATGTCTTTTATTCACAGGAGTCTACAATATCCCCTTTTTATGAACTAGACCTCATACAAGATTCTAATAAAGATTTGGTTAACTTTTATGAAACTTTAAAAATTTTTTCAGATAGGGCTTATCAATATCTTTGCCTCATTTTTTAGACTTGCGTTGGTCATATATGCAAGTATAAAAATAAATGAACAAAACTGTTTTTAATGTTTAGAGACGTGCTGGCACACAAGGAAATTACCCAGAGAATCATGTCGTGTTCCAGTTCTTCTTTAACAGCTCTCTAGAAGTGGAAAGGGTACACACTAAGTATATGTGGCCAAAATTCATATAAACCAACTGACAAAATAGTCAAGTAGGGACAATAAGCAGTGCCATTTTGGTTCAAAATAATGTGCTTTTATCAAGGTAGGAAATGTACTTCTGTATAGTAGGGAAATGACAAAAATTAAATATGCAGCCTTCCCAAAGATATTACTTTAGGCAAGGAGGGCAGTATTCATGTAGATGAGTAACTTACGATATGCTTGTTAAATATATTTGTATTACCCTATCACTGGAAGATGCTATTTACCTTTCCTCTTTTTGCTACCACATTAATGTTTAGTTCCACTGCTACTGTTTGATCCAACTGTGCATTTGTATTTTCTACTTTCAGGATATTAGACATATTTATATTTGTTTAGTTCTGTTTTATGTATAAAACATAATTCCTCACCTTTCATTCCCCAAATCTTGCTCCTTTTCTGCTCTATGGG
Organism: Fukomys damarensis; assembly: GCF_012274545.1. NCBI lineage: Eukaryota > Metazoa > Chordata > Mammalia > Rodentia > Bathyergidae > Fukomys > Fukomys damarensis. The sequence continues at coordinate 18,686,565 of NW_022900944.1, forward strand.
AGAGCCCAAGAGCTACCAAACCCAACCTCCATGGTCTATATCAGCCAACTAGCCCATATAAAGATATGAATACAGGGAAAATTCATCAAAGAAGAGTGGGTCAGTGATAGGGCTATTTCAAAAGAGTGTATTGGATTTCCTTCACCTCATAGATTCATAGATAGATACTTATGAAGATGGAAGTTAAATGAAAAGATTCTGAAAGTATTATTTAACAGTATCGGAACTAGACTGTTTTTTAATTAATTAATTATATTAGTACATTTAAGGTATACAATGTAGTGACATTCATCATTGGAAATTTGCACCTTTACATAATCCATCTTGGTTCTTATTTTGTCCCCATTCCCTTGCCTTCCTTTCAACCCCTCCACCTCTCCCTATCTACAAAGACTTTGTTTCCATTTTTTCTTTTTCTCATGTTAATTCCATGTCCATCTTTCTTTCCCATACCCCTCCCATTTCCCCTTCCACTTTGCACCTTTTCTTCCTATTTCAAATTATCCATTCTACCTTTTAGTCCTTATTTACACTTTTAGTTTCTCATGCTGGAGAAACTATTCAGTATTCATACATATGTGTCCTATTTATTTCACTTGAGTATCACCTCAATGTGCACCCATTTAGCTATAAATGTCTCTCGTTTCTCATTCTTTTTTTTTTTTTTTTTTTGGTACCAGGGATTGAACTCGGGTCCTTGTGCTTGCAAGGTAGGCCACCAAACCGCTGAGCTATATCCCCGGCCCTAGTTTCTCATTCTTTATGGCTGAGTACCACTCCATTATATATATATAAAACACATTTTCTCTATCCAGTCTCCTGTTGATGGGCAATAGGGCTGCTTCTAAATTTTAGCTATAGCAAACTGCTGCTATGAACATGGGCGCACATATATCACTGTGGTATGATTATTTTAATTCTTTGGGAAAGATAACCAGCAGGGGAATAGCTGTGTCAAATGGGACTTCTAATCCTGGTCCTTTGAGGTACCTCTATACTGCTTTCCACAGTGGCTGCACCAGTCTGCACTCCCACCAGCGGTGGAGCAGTGTTCTTCTTTTCCCACAGCCCCACCAGCATTTGTCATTGGTTGATTTCATGATAGCAGCCATTCTTTCTGGGATGAGGTGGAATCTCAGCATTGTTTTCATTTGCATCTCTCAAATGACCAGTGATGTTGAACATTTTTTCATATGATTATTTGCTATTTCTACTTCTTTGTCTGAGAAATGTCTGTTCATTTCAGATGCCCATTTTTGGATTGGAGCCTTAAATTTGGGAGGTCTGATTTTTTAAAGTTTTTTATATATTCTTGATAGTAGACCTTTGTCTAAGGAACAGCTGGTGAAAATTTTTTTTACCACATTGTGGCTTGTCTCTTCACACTATTGGGTTTTTTCTCCTGCTGTGAAGGAGTTTTTTTGTTTTGTTTGTTTGTTTTTGTCTGTTTGTTTTTGTACTAGGGATCGAACTCAGGTCCCTGTGCTTGCAATGCAGGTGGCAGAAACACTGAGCTAAATCCCCAGCCCTAGAAGCTTTCTAATAAGAAGAGATTTCCACTTATTAAAGAGGCCATCTTTCCTCCAGTGAGGATGTTTGGCTCTGTTGTAGAAGATGAGGTGGCTGAGTGTGTCTGGAGTTGTTTCTGCATCTTCTAATCTGTTCCACTGGTCCTCAGATCTGTTTCTTTGCCAGTACCATGTTGTTGGTTTTTTTTTTTTTTAATCATAGTAGCTTTGTAGTATAATTTCAAGTCGGGATTGTGATACCCCATACCTTGTCTTTATTGTCTAGAATTGCTATTGCTCTTCTAGTCTTCTTGCTCCAAATGAATTTTTGGATTGTTTTCTCAAGGTCTGTGAAGTATGCTGCTGGGATTTCAATTGGGATTGCACTGAATCTATATAGCACTTTTGGTATTATGGCCATTTTCATTATGTTGATTCTTTCTACCCAGGAACAAGAGATGTCTTTCCATTTTCTGATATCCTCTTCAATCTCTTTTTTTCAGTGTTGTAGTTTTCAGAGTAGAGGTCTTTGATTTCTTTCATTAGGTGAATTCCTAGTAATTTCAGTTGTTTGGATGCTATTGGGAAAGGAATTGTCTCACTTCTCTCTCAGTCTTTTTTTGTATACAGGAAAGCTATTGATTTTTGTGTGTTGACCTTGTATCCAGCTACTTTGCTGAATTTCATTAAGTCTGCAAGACTTTTGATGGAGTTCTTGCGGTCTTCTAAATAGAGTATCATGTCATCTGCAAATGATGACAGTTTGACTCCTTCATTTCCTATCTTTATTCCTTTTATTTCTTTCTCTTGTCTAATTTCTGTGGCCAATGTTTCCAAAATTATATTGAACAGGAGTGGTGATAATGGACATCCTTCTCTTGTTCCTGATTTTAGTATGAAAGATTTCAGTTTTTTACCATTTAGTATGATATTGGCTATTGGTTTTTCATAGATGGCTTTTATCATATTGAGGTAGAGACCATCTATTCCAATTTTTGGAGGGTTTTTATCATAAATATGTGTTGGATTTTGTCAAATGCTTTTTCTGAATTTATTGAGATGGTCCTATGGTTTTTTTCCTTGGCTCTATTAATATTGTGTATTACATTTATTGATTTGCATATGTTGAACCATCCCTGCATCCCTGGGATGAATCCCACTTGGTCATGGTGCATGATCTTCTTAATGATCTTCTACCTTCTATTTGCAAGGATCTTATTAAAGATTTTTGCATCTATGTTCATTAGTGAGATTGGCCTATAGTTCTCTTTTATGATTGGGTCTTTCACTGCTTTGGGGATCAAGGTGATGCTTGCTTCCAGGAATGAATTTGGGAATATTGCTTCCCTTTTAATTTCACTGAGGTGTTTAAAAAGGAGTGGCAGTAGTTCCTCTCTAAATGTCTTGTAGAATTCATCAGGGAAGACATCAGGACCCAGATTTTACTTAGTTAGTAAGTTTTTTATTACATTTTCAATTTAATTGATTGATATTGGGTTGTTTAGAATTTTTAGGTCATCTTCATTCAACTTTGGTAATTCATACAAATTGAGGAATCTCTATTTTTTTATATTTTCCATCTTATTGGCATATAGGTTCACAAAGTAGGTATTGATGATCCTCTGGATTTCTGCTGGGTTCATTGTAATTTCACCCTTTTCATTCTTAATTGCATTGATTTTTGCCTTTTCTTTTCTTTCTTTCTTTCTTTTTTCTTTTTTTATAATAAAGTTGGCTAAAGATTTGTCAATTGTGCCTATCTTTTCGAAGAACCAACTCTTGTCTTCATTGATTTTTTTGTATTATTCCCTTAGTTTCCATTGCATTCATTTCTGCCCTGATCTTTATAATTTCCTCCCTTGTATGAGCTTTGGGTTTGGACTGTTTCTCTTTTTCTAGAAGCTTGAGGTTCAGCATCAGGTTGTGTAATTAAGCTTTTTCTGTTTTCTTAGTATTCACTGCTATGAATTTCCCTCATATGACTGCTTTCATTGTGTCCCATGGATTCTGATTCAGAACTAGACTATTGATTGAATGTCAGAGAACAAGATGAGGGAAAATCCAGTAATGACTCATGGGCTTCTAAGTTGGACTACTGTGTTCAGCATGTCTAATTTCCTAATAAAATGAAAGGAAGAGGTTCAGAATTTGAGGAGAGAAAAGATTTGGTCATACACGTATTGTGAAACCCATATGAAAGTCAATTTTGCAGTTGACTTTTAAATCTGGAGTTCAGAGAAAAGCCTTAATTTCTACTTATATTATTTTTAAAGATTTGTTCATTTTACTCCTTAGTTCCTTTGAATCACTAACCTGTCTGTCCTCTCTTAGCTTAATTTTTTTCTATCACTTACTGATTCATCACTCAAACTCTTTCTTTTGCCATTTAATATGCTTATCACTTTAGTTTTCTTCTGCACCAACACAACTGAATCCCAGACTTGTAACAGTTGTGTTCTCCAACCTTGTACCTGACTGGTTATGTACACCAGAGAAAAGCACATACTTGTACAATTTATTGCCAACACAAATTCCAAATATAGCTGGCTTTCCAACACTTTTAATTCAACACTTTGCCCAGGACACTGGTATTCTCCGGGTCTGTCTCTCTCCTTTCTTCACAACTGCTCTATCAGCTTTACCACTCTGTTTGATTCCTTTCACTCATCACTCCTTTTTTCAAAAATTGAGTTTATTGGTACATTTTAGGGATACAGTACATTTACATTCATTGTTGGGATCTTGTACCTCTACATGACAGGTCTTGGTTCTCATTTTTTCCCCTTGTCCCTGTAACTCATCACTCCTTACAAATGACTTCACTGCCTTCTTCATTTTTAACATTGCCTGTATAAATAAGGCTCCAAAGTCTTAACTTCCAGACCAGTCTTTACTGCTGGGCTGCAAGCCCCATAGCCTTTGAATGTGCCTGCTGAATTTTCTAGTTACCTCATCCTCAAAATTTCATCTCTTCCTCTGCATCTCCTACCCCACTGAGTATCTGTTTTCAAGCAAACACCACCCTTTGTGTGGATTATTTACCTATTTAGGGATTTTCTCCTTGCCTCCAGGGGAAATTTCTATCTGTTACCATTTATATTCTTGTCAGTTTTCCCCTCAAAATTTAATGGGAGAAAGTCATTTTGTCTAAATGCATTTTGCTTAAAAAGTACTTCATCCAAATTAAAATTAAGTTTTAAGTTAAATTAAATTTTGGTTAAAAGGTTTTTTAGATTCATCAAAGTGGCACTTAGGGTGCTCCAAAGTATACAAGAAAAAAAACAACCAAGCACACTATGTAATAAAACCAGAACCAATAAGAGCAGAGCCCCAAAGCACCACTTAGCAGGAAATTAGATAACTTTGCTTTTTTAAAAAAACAATTCTACATTTTTTAAAACAGGAAAAAGAACACACAGTTTATTACATGCCTAATCATGGGAATAGATGACTTTACAATGTAAAATTTCATGATAGAAATGAACAAGAACATTAGCAATCACTTTCAAAAATCCCTCTAGTATTAGTCTAATAGTATTCAGGAGAAAGTGATTATTCCTCTATGCACTTATTAAAATGCTAGATGGGCTGGGGATTTAGCTCAGTGGTTCTACCACCTGCCTCACAAGTGCAAGGACCCGGGTTTGATCTCCAGTAACAAAAAATAAAATAAATAAAAAATAAAATAAAACACTAGAAAAAATGGAAAATAAGTAAATTTAATATTTATCTGAAGTTGATAGGAAAATACAGCCAAGGAAATTATGAGAAATATTTAATTGATTATAGCTAAATGAAAAAGATGAAATATAAATTTTACTGCAGGCAAAAGTGATTTATTTTCTGCAAATGACTATTATATCTGAAAAAATTAGGTAAGACCAATCAATGAGAAAAAAGGGAAATATTTTCATATTAAGAATAAAAAAATATAATAAATCCAAATTTGGAATAATTTAAGTGAAAAGTTAACAAATATAGATTGAAAAATATAATTTCCAAGAGCCATAAAAACACTAAAAATTAACTCATGCAGTAGGAGAATATTTGAATTAACCACAGTAAAATGGTAACTGCCTATCTCTACAAGACAATTAGTGCAGATACTTTAATAGGATTCTGCAATTCCTGTAAAACATAAACTCTTTCTGTGCAAAGAAAGAAAAAGTATTTTCCAATTCATTCTCCACAGCTAGTGTAACCTTGATACTCAATTGTAACATAAACAACGGTACCAAGCTGTTTATAAAAAAGAGATATATGCAAACCAACTATAAAACTGTAAGAGCCATTCACTAGGTGTAGTTAAAATTTAACCTCAGACATGTTATATACTAATATAACTCGTAAGATAAATATATTAGTGGAAACATTTTAAATCACATTGATAAGATCATTTTTAAAAATAAAATTTAAGACCAGACTCGAAAAATTCCTTTGGGAAGGAAGCTAGATATTTTGGAAATGAACTTGACAAATTATTTCTAAAATTGATCTGGAATAGTATATGCAAAAGAGTGGTCAAAAACTTTAAACACAAGGCCCGTGTTGCCATGGTATATCTATATACACTTTATATATTTACGTACAACTTTCAATGTTGTACCCTTACCCTTAGTGTAAGCCACTGATATTTTCCCCTTGGATTATTTAATTGTTACCCAGCTGATTTCTACTTTTGCTTCTTTTCCATCCATTCTTAGCAGAGCGGAGCAAGTGATCCTGTTAGACAGAACATGTCGCTGCTTCTCACTGCAGAGCTCTCTGATGACTTCCCATCTCAAAAAAAGAGCCAGTGTCATTCATCAGTCAGCACGCAATCCACGTCACGTGCATGTGGCTCTCTGCTTCCTCCCGTCCCTCATGTCCTACTTTCCTCTCTCTCCTTCAGCTTAGTCTACTCCAACTGCATGGGACTCCTTGGACTTCCTTACACTCCCACCTTGGACTCTGCCAGGAAGCTAGGTCTCTACCCCCAGATATTCGCCCCTTTAGATTTTAATTTAAATGTAACATCCAGAGTGCTTCCTCTATATGCACTGCTTAGAATTTTTAAATACCTCCTGTTCTATCCCACTTCATTGTTTTTTTTTTTTTTAGACAGGGTCTCTATATGTAGTTGAGACTGACCTGGAACTCACTATGTAGCCCAGGCTGGCCCCGAACTCACAGTGCTCCTCCTGCCTCAGCCTCCTGAGTGCTGGGGTTACAGGCGTGCACCACCACACCTGGCAAAATATCCCACTTCATTTTGTTATTTTAGTTTCATAGCATTCATCACTCTCAAATATAATAAACATTTTGTATATTTTGCTTATTTTCTGTCTTTTTCCCATAGACTATAACTGAAATGAGGGTAGGGTTTTAAATTCTCTATGTCTAGAATAATTCTTGGAGTGTAACAGGCACTCAGCAAATACTTCTTGGATGAATGAATGAATGAATATGCATAAAATGTAGTGACTGAAGCCAAGAGTTAAGTGGCTGTGATCCTAGCACTCTGGGAGGCTGAGGCAGAAGAATGGCAAGTTTGAGCCCAGGCTGGGCAACTCAGTGACTTAACCAGAACTACTTTCAAAATTTAAAAAGAAAAAGAAAAAAGGCTAGGGATATAGCTCAGTACAAATGCCCTTGGCCCAATTCCCATTATTGCAAACACACACACACACACACACTCAGAAGAAACAAAACAAAGCAAAACTAAAGAGCTAAGTTGCTTCATTCAGTGTTAGTAAAAATTCTTTAGAGCCGCCATTTTCTTATTCCTTGTTTCAGTATAGTTTTCAGCACACCCTATGATATCTGTTGTTTACTCAGCTTTCCTGTTGCTGGGACTAAGTACCTCATACCCACAAATTCAAGGAGGAAACGGTTTATTTAGCTCATCATTTCAGAGTCCAGAATTCAATCTCAACTGCCACACTCATACATTTAACCAAATTTTGTTTGTCTATATCTTCTAAATCCTTACAGATTGAACAGATTTTGTTTTCTTATACAGGAACTGCAAACTTTAGGGTATGGCTTGGATCTGTTGATATCTCAAATATCCTCTTTTCAGAATATTTTTGCCTTTTTTTTACGTCAAAGCCATGACCTCGATGGGCCCTAAAATGTTCAGATTAGTTTTCTAAATTACCAATGCACATTAGAGTATGTTGTACAAAGATAAACAAATTTTCATTCTATGCAAATAATGGAATGTAAATAAACTAGCAAAAATACCCAATTTATACTAAATTCAGAGGGTGTTAGTTTAATTTTTAATATAAGACCTCTGACCTTATCCAATAGTCTTTCACTTCAAGGCCCAATTTGATCTCACATATTTGGACAGAATTTTGGTGTTGAGCTGGGAATTCAGGAGAGAGAAAACGAAGGAATCACATTCTTTTTCTACCTGAACTGTGTAAGTCAAAAGGAAGCTTATAAGGTAGCTACCCCAGGGCAGTTTTGTTTTAACTGGAAAACTTATTCTATTTTTCAGGTCACATCCCTAGGACTCTATCGGTAACTTGTTAAGTGATGACTGTTTTCCCAGCTGTCTTGTAAACATCTTCTTCTCAAGTGAACTTTCATAATTGTGGTCTCAGAGGAGTCCTGTAACATTCGTCACCTGCTTGAGTCCTTTGGTGCTGGGGAGAGGCAGTGCTCAGACTTATTAGGATAAATAAGGAAGGTGATGTTTTCTCTATTTCTAACTGAGGATTAGGTTACCTTGACTGATGAAAAGCCTCCCAGCAAAGTGTAGGTAATTAATTTTGATAAGAGTGAAGGAGAAATTCGAATTTTAAAAATATGTGACTGCTCAGGGTTATAATCAATATTTCTTTCTCTGTCTTACCTTCAGCCACATTTCACTTGTGTTTGTATTCCATGACTTTGCCTGGGTTTGTCTTTTCTCTGTCATGAGCTAACAATACATTTAGAGGTCTTGGCACTTTGATGTAGCACTTCGATCTCCAGAGCACCCTTTCTTGTCTTTATTGACAAGAAGTGCTCTACACATTTCCATCCTCCACAGATATTTCCATATTTGATGGATTTATCACAAACTGTGCAAATTTAAGGTGCATTCAAAGCACTGAAAAAGTGAAGCAACTGGTCAATTTACTATAACTGTGAAAATTGATTGAACAATAAATAATATAATGAAAAGCAAATAATATAAGGAAAAGCAGCCTGACTGTTCTTTTTTTCTCCTGTGTGTGTGTGTGTGTGTGTGTGTGTGTGTGTGTGTGTGTGTGCCGGAATGGATCTCTGGTCCCCGCACTTGCCAGGCAGGCGCAGAACCACTGAGTTAAATACCCAGCCCCTGAATGTTCTTTTCTGAAAGAAAAAAAAAACGCAAGCACAAGATCAAGAAAAGTTCCATTCTAGATCCCTTTGACACTTAACCCTTTAGGTTAAGATTTAAAATGAAACTATTTCTGTTATGTTTCCTATTTCAGTGTAACATTGCCCACCCCAGGTATATATATTGGCTCAGAACTTTTGGGGGTGGTCTGAATACCTGCCCGACGACGAGAATCCACCAAACAATCTTTCTCTTTAAAAACAATGAAAGAGGAGGGATTCAGTGAACATCTACAAGCAACTTCAGAATCCCACTGAAGAGCATCACAAATGGAGAATTAGCTCACTGTGAAGAGAACGACGGAATTGCCGGCGTGGGCAGAAGATACAGTAGCGGGCGCTGCAGCAGAACCCGTAGGTCACGGTCACGGAGATGGCCGCCCTCTAGTGGTAGCCATTGAAAACTGGCACTCGGCCCCTGGGTGAAAGAGAAGCCAGTATAGACTGGGCCTGTACTGAGCACTTGGAGTCTGCTGCTGCTGTCTGAGGAAATGTGGGCGACTAAATAAAACAACAAAATGCAGAGCTTCCGGGCCCTTTGGTATCAGTGCAATGATCCCTGCCTTTTGCTAGGCAAGAGCCTGTGGTGGCTGCGGCCTTTGCAGGCTGAGACCATTGCTCTCTCCAGCCAGTGGCAAGGAGACCTTGGTGTGCTGTACTTCCTCGTAGTGTTTGAAAATAAAAGGGAGCGGAGTGGAAGAAGCGCTGGGTGGAAAGTCAGGAGAAAGTCTCTGCGCTGTGGCCTCGGGAGGTCCCGGGAGTTGGCCCTAGGGGACAGTTTCCTCCGGTCCGTGTGGACAAGGAGAGACAGAAGCGTCCCGGTGCTACTCACTTAACATCAGCTCTGCTAGGGGCTCGCGGGCCAGCAGGGGTTTCCAGTTCAGGGGAAGAGATAAAATTTTAATGTGACATCTAAAAGTATTACAGAAAGGGCTCTATTTTGTGACCAGATAGTCACAGGAGATTACATATAGAAGATTGAGGGTTGGATAATTACTTCTTGGTGGAAGGAACGAGACGCCATGAATATTGACCTGTATCTGTGTCCTGTCCCTGGCTGTGTCTGTGTCAGGTGTACAAATGTACAGTCAATAAAATAAACTTGTGATCTGTGACAGACAAATGACAACTTGGGGAAACATTTGCATCGTGAACCACAGATGGCAGTTTTGTACCGTTACTGTGTAAAGAATGACAAAATGCAAATTTCTTCAGAACCAAAGAACCTCAGGTGACCAAAACGATGTAACAAAGGCATTCAAGTTTCCTAGCAATTATGTAAAGTAACCAGTTTAATCAATTACGTTTAATTCCTATTTAAATGTTTGATTAACTAAATCTAACTGTTGTTAATGATAAATTTAAAAATTCTGGTTAGGGCAGCAAAGTTGAAAAAGGTTGATAATCACTAGTATTGTGTGGGCTGTGTAGAAAATTAGCTCTTGACAGGGATGCGGAGTGTCTTGGTCTTGGTAATCCATCTGCAGGAGGGTAAGGCAATATAAGTAGGGTGGAAATGATGGGATTTGGGGGGATGTTTACGAATATAGGAATTAAGCTGTGTTGTACACATGTACCAACTCCATACAAGGATAGCAAATTCTGGACTGTATTACTAATACAGTATTACAATAACACAGTTTACAGTAATAATGTATTACTAATAAAAATTTTTGAAAAAGTGACTGAAGAGCTACTCATAGCCCATGTAATGCTATCCATTGTTATATTTTGCAAAATAGCAAAAGGAACAATAAAAAAACAACCAAGTAAACCTACATATCTTGCCACGTGGGAATATTTAGATGGCTGAGGAATGGATACCTAGAGTCCTGCACTGGAAAAACATTTATATAGTTACATTTACAGTATAGTAATATTTGTACTATATTAATAATAACTTACAAAGCAATATGTATAGCCCACCACAGTTTTATTTTGATGTTTTATTATTATTATAGTTTTATTATTTACCATTTTTATTATAATAAACTGTGTGTATGTGTGAATTAACATGAAATACTAGACAAAGATATATATTTAAAAATTACTAGTGTTTATCTCTCCATGCTAAAATTATAAGCAATTTTCACTTTCTTTTTATATGCCCCCCATGGTCTGCCTTTGATACAATTATGATAAATTACTTTTATTGGCAGATAAAACAATTAAGCCATTTTTATTGAGGATGGAAAAGCCAGAGCAACTAGGGAAAATTCCCATAAAAATCTCTAAATACATCTTCCATGATGTTTCCTAATCTGAAAGTATAATTTCCTGCTTCAGTTTATAGTACTGCAGAGGTAAATAAAGGGACTAAACAAAAAAATGCATCTTTTCACAGGCCATAAATGTTTGTTTTATTGGTGAAAAAGTCTCCCTGTTCATATCCCTCAGGCACTATATTAAGGCTCCAGGTGGAAGGAGGTAGAAAGGAATCTTGTAAAGACACAAAGACCCCAAGACCCTCTCTGACAGGAGTGTGCCTGCCCACAGGGAGGTCAGCACATAGCACCCTGCTCAGTCAACCCCCTAGTGGCCTGGCACGTGTCCCATGGTCGGGTTCAAAGAGCGAGAGCTGAAGAAGTGGTTAGTGGTAGCCATGTCCAGCCCAGGGACTGTGGGAATGATCTCGGAACCATGAGCCTTTCATGGGCTGAGTGGCAGCCCTTGACCTCCTGTCCCTATATTCACAGTGCAGGTCCTGGTTATATCCACTCTTGATCAGAATGGTAAACCCAGCTCCTCCAAGGATCGTCTTCCCCTCCTCAGTATTGTTGTCAAATCTACTCTGTCTGTTGCTGTAATGGGGTCAGGCAGACTTGCATTTGAATCCTAGTGTTACGATTAATGTTGTGTGATTTTCAGTTGGTCAAGTAACCCAACTCACCAAAATATCAGCTTTGTGATCTGTAGAGCAGGGATGATGCCATATTTAATTCTTGTGAATAGGGAGGTGGCCCAACTATAACATTTAGCACAGAGTTCCTGAAATGAAAACTAGGCCATTCTTTATCTATTAAGTCAAAACAGGCATTAGCCTCCATTAGTCATGGCTGCCTAGCATATTGTACATGCTTAATAAATGTTTAGTAAATTCACAACCAGATACCCTAAATCTGTTAGTCTCAGTTGCCAGGAAAGGGCCCCTGCACTTTTGGTGGTTCCTGGCAGTAAGCCCAGCTGGTTCTGTAGCTGTAAGATAATTATACTCTGATGATCAGCCTGAGGCAGCCACAATTATCTCTACTGCCTGTGGGTCAAGAATTGAGGTTGCTGATTGCTGCTCTCAGTATGGTATTCTGTGAGTCTCTGAGTGGGTAGGAGACTCTGTGGCTCTCCTGCCATCCTGTAGTCATTTTACATCTAGCCAACTGTGAGCCCTTTGAACTCAAGCATCAGGATTATCTTCTGATAGCTGTATTCCCAAATGAGATAGAGTGCCCAGCACAGAGCTCAATGAATATTTGTGGAAAGAATAAATGGTAATGGTGAAATATTATGAAACAAAGAAAAATTAATCAGCAGCAAGAGCAATGTAATTTGCCATATCAATGTGGAAATTTCACAATGTAGAATTTTCAGTATAGCATCATGCATCGCAGTCATCCTTATAAGGCATAAGTGCTATGGACTGGGAAAGTCTATAAACTGCAGTGGTTATGCTCATGCGATTGGATTCAGGTAGAACGTAACTTTTATTAACTGCTGTGACTTACCTTCTCCAAGTCTCAGAGTATACAGCTATAAAAGATCCAACTAAATGCTGTGAAAAGAAATTAGTACTGTCTATTGCTCAATAAGTGAGAAACATTATCAGTATCATTATTCATATCCAGTGTTACTTGAAGGTTGGAGAATTTTATGGTTTTTGTTTTCATTGTATACCTAATACCTATAAAATAGAGGGGGCCCATTAACATTCTTAGTCACAACTAGAAAAGAAGAAAGATTTATTTGGTTTGGGTGATTGGGCATTGAGAGTGAATTGTTAGATACCATGCAGAGAAACCAACACCGACCAGAACTTATCTAGTATTTTATGGTTCACAAAGTATTTTCACAACCACACAATTCTTAATGCCAGGAATAACCCTCGGGTCATTAGTGTGTTTCCATGCATTACACGAACAGCGTTTGTTCTTCATCAGATTACTCGGGAGTTCCAGTGCACACCAAAAGCCATGTGTAACTCATTTACCCGACTGATTTAAGAGGAGTTTGATAGCTTCCAAAAGTTTCCACTCTCTCTCTCCTTGCCAGAAAATCAGAATGCAGGTGCATCGGGGAGGTTGGAGGGAGTCAATGTAGATTTGTCATGTGTGGAGATTATATTTGTGTATACACGTACGTGCGCACGCACTGTGTCTGCGTCTACATACTGCGCAGGAGAAAGGTGACAGGATGGGGTTCCATGGCAGAAAACAACTCTGGACAAGACGATAGCATTGATTCGTCCTGGGCCATGGGAGAATTTCAAACCGAGTATCAGAACTCTCTACTCACTTTAGAAATCTCACTTAGCTTATTTCCTAGTTTCTCTAACAGAATTTCTGAACATTTCTCAACTTCAAAACTTTATGGATCTGCATGCGGTTATATTATGATCTTTATGATTTCTTACTGCTCGCGGTTTGTGTGTCAAAAATATTACTTCAACTATTAAGTTCTCACTCACGACTGGGCAGGATGAATAATTTAGTACTCGTGTTCATTCATCCATTCCTCTCTGTAGAAGGAATACTGAAGAAAGGGTGCTGGAGAATTATGCACTTTCTGAAAAAGATAACTAAGATTTCGTGTGTGTGTGTGTGTGTATGTATTCCATGATTTATGAGTCCTGTGAGTTCCATTCTAAGTGTCAGCATATTAACATTCGCAGTTAGTTGACAAAATTTTTTGTACCTCATAAAGCTAAAGCCATTTTGAACAAAATTTAAAGGGGCATGAGTCCCTCAGCAAACAGAAAGCAAACATATTCTTTAGGCTGCAGAGACTGAAGATTTCCCCTCAAGACTGTGGCGGTTCTGAGTAAACAGCCAACCTCACGTTGGGAAGTGGCTGGAAATGGAAATGGTTTATAGCTACCAGTTTCTATCTTATCCTGGGAAATAGCTACCTTTCTGACCTGATTTTTTAAAAATGTGTATTGCTTATTTTGATCAATCATGTATTCATTTCAAATAAGAAATTTGGAGAAACATTTTACCTTTTCCTAAGACATCGATTTTTACTGTAATTTTAATCATGTTACTGTGTGCTGCTGTCATTTTCTCCAACAGTGCTTCTCGTGCTTGTAATGAATGACTTTGGCTTGTCAAGTCTTTTGCCTACAAAGAATTATTGAACCGAGTTATTGTTGAAAAGGAATTGAAATAACTGCTCATGAAAAACATGGTAAAATGGCTTAATAGTGCTTTCTTGTTATCTGTCTTTATCTCTGGATCTGTCCCTATATCTCTCTGTCTGTCTGTGTACTTACACATATTCTAAATGACCATAAAGGGAGAAAGGCCAGTTTCCTGCAAAAATGGACCTGAATGACCGAATTAGGACTAGCTGCTGGCAGACCAATGTCATCACAATAAGTTGTTTAGAATCAGAGGGAGGATGTGTCAGGAGCTCTCCTCACCATGTTACCATGTCGGGGCCAGAAGGAGTCGCACAGCTGTGTTTGAACAGTAATTAACATCTGTATTGGAAACCACAGTAGAGGGAAAACTGCACCCACTGCCAGGAGAAATGACCTGAGGAAATTCATGCATCAGAGAATCATTAATGTAAAATCTCAAAAAAGTATGGGTTCTCCATTTATAAGTTTTTCAATGTTTAGTACACCTGGGGAGAACTGAACCTTCTTATCATTTTTCAGAAGTTACAGGCTGCCCAAAGATCACTGTTTCTTTGTAGCACACTTTTGCAGAAGAGGGTCACAGAGCAGAGTATTTTGTGGGTTCAAAGTGGGGCTACTTCCTGCTTAGCCCTTAGACCAAAGCTGTCCAAAACTCTCTGTGGTAATGGAAATGTTCTATATCTGTGCAATCCATCAAAGGAAATCATTAGTTACATGTGGTATTGAGCCCTTGAAATGTGGTTAGTTGGGCTGAGGAACGGAAAGTCTAATTCTATTCAATTTTAATTCATTCAAGGTTAAGTAGCCAGGCATGGCTAGTGCCCATGGTATTAGTGCAGTATTAGCTTCAAGCTCTCACAGGTTTTTTCCTCCACTGAGGGTGTTTTCCAGAGCCATTAGCAAAGCAGCACTGTCACCTGCAGGAAGTGGGCCCCAGTGAGAGGTCCTCAGGTCATTGGGGGTGTGACCTCATTGCTTCTGCTTCCTGTTTCCTGCTTCCTGCCAGGAAGTATGGTTTGAGAAATGATTTGGATCACTACCCTGATGTGATGCCTCATCAGAGGCCCAAAGCAATGGGGACACCAGATCTTCAACATGAGCATAAAATAACTCTTTTCTCTTTACATGTCAATTATTTCTGATTTTTTTTACAGGACCAGGAAGCTGATTTTAATACAAATGTATAGATTCAACCATTTCAGTTTCCCCATATTTTATTTTTTTCTTTATATCCTACCTAATACCAGTTTGTAAACTAACATCTATACATGTCTGGTAACCATGGCAGAAGCTAATGAGACTTCTATCGGAATTAGATTTTATTTCAGAAAGATGCAAGACATCTTAATATAGTCCAAGATTCTTTAAGATTGTTACTTAAATGCAATGCTTTTATTTAAATCAATATGCACTTATGTTTAGGTGATTTCTCCTTTGTTCTCAAGGCACAAGACTACTTTCTGATGCGCCAGCTGGGAAGTTCAAAAATAGGATGTGGGGGCCGGGGGTTTAGCTCAGTGTTTCCACTGCCTGCCTCGCAAGCACAAGGACCAGAGTTCAATCCCTGATACAAAAAAAAAAAAAAAAAAAAAAAAAAAAAAAAAAAAAAAAAAATCTCATCTGAGAATGGATTCTAAACCTCATTTCTGGATGTCCAGCTAGATTCTGTTGGAGCAGAAGAGAACTTAGAATACAACCCTTATGATGCCCAGAAAGAAGAAACAGGAACTTCCGATGATGTTAGAAGTGACTGACTTTAAAATGCTCTTGTCCCAGCCAACTAAACAGAAATCTGATTTGTCAGAAGTCTGACGACTTAAGTGAGGCATCTGAGGGGCAGTGGAGAAGAATTGGACCCTTAGGGCAAGTTTGCCACTGCTTGCACTCCGACCTAGGCAGTACTAGCCTGGCTCTGACCAGGGTGAGTCAATTATAGTTTGTGATCAGTAACACGAAGACAATGCCCACCACCATGCACAGTCAAGTGAAGATGCATTTATGGAAATGGAGGAAGTGCAATTAATGAATCAATAAACTAATTTTATGGAACATTTACTCTGTGTTAAGAGCATTACGAATTTCATGTGCAGTGGCTTAAGTAACCTTCGCAACATTGAAAGATAGGCTGTGTGTTTTGTTCTCCTTTTACAGAAGACAGGAAACACACATAGATGTAATCACAGAGCCAGTCAGTGATGGAATCGGGATTTGAATGTAAAGATTTTGGTTCCAATTCTGAGCTCCTAACTACCATATGATACTGTCTTTCTGCTTAATAGTTGAAATCTAATTTTGAAAAATAGGGATGAAAACTCTAAGTGAAATATAACTATGAATGGTAGAAGAATCTCCTAAATATTATTTTATGATACAAGCAGGAGAAAATGTACAATCCCTGGGAAGGGTGATTCATTCTCCAGGTCCCATCTCAAGTTCTGTTCACTTTGCCTTTCATTATGACTTTCATCTTTGCTGTTGTTTTCTGTGAGACGTGAACAGGAGAAAGACACTTCTGAGCTGTGATTTAATATGAATGTCTGAATCAGACAATCTGGGATACTAGAGCAAGGTGGAATTTTAAAGATCACCTAAGTGAAAATGAAGACTTGCAGGGAATGAAGAAATTTAGCAAACTGCACCAGCCCAGAGCTTAACACTGCTCAGGTTAGAATCTGGGGTTGGACCAAATGCAACTGGAAAAACAAATGTAGCTCAAATTGAAATTTAAAAATCATAGCATCTATTTTCTGAACAAAAGTACACAAGATGCTAAAAAATTCTTTATTTTTGTATATTGTGCCTCTAAATATATAATCTTATGGCATTGTGCTGTTTCCTGTTGTATGTTTTCACTTTACTGGTTGATATTTACTAATTGACTAGTTACAGGTAGCTAACTTCCATTTCTGATACTATCAACAATTAAGACTTTGATGAATTATAGAATCAATTATCTCTTCATTAACTAAACAAGCTTTTGCATAATATCAGTATTTTTTGTAATCTAAGTAATTTATTGTATGATGCGCATGTGTGCTCAAAGCTCCATATTCTCAATGCCAAGTTCTCCCACGCCTCCTGATAGCTATCAAGACCAATCTTGGGAAGTATTTCAAGGCAATCCGCTGACATAAGAGTGGAGGCACCTACTTATTGCTACAGCCACTCCTTTGAAAATATTTCCTTTGTTATCAAATTAGCCAACCCAATCATACTGTGCTCCCAATAATATTTCTGAAAGGCACACATCACTCTGGTAGTAGCAAAGCCAGGACTCAAACTGAAGTCTGTGTTCTCAATGACCATGCGCTCCCTATTATGTTCAAAAGGGATCTCATGCCCACATTGCAGTTGGTGATCTTATGACACTGGGCATGCTTCACAGTGCAGCCAAGTTTCCTTTGGTTGCAAGTTACAGGCACTGGTTCCAGTCAGTTCAAGTAAGAGTATGCAATTTGTTGAGTTTTTTCCAAAAAGCTCATGCAATCCAAAGATAGAAAGTGCAGTTTGTATGAGACAGATACAAACATCAGAACATCAACAGCTAACAAGGCAGCTACTCTCCTTTCTCTTCAAGACCCAAAGTTTTACTTTTGTCCAATTTATCCTCTCACAGACACTGACTTCACAGCTTTTCCACATGGTAAAACTGGTCCCCATCAGAAACCTGCTGCTCAGTTACCTCCCCACTTTACCAGGATGGACTGAGCTTCTGTCAGACACACTTGCTTGTTATGTGTTAACTCTGGATCCATCCCAGTTGGGGGAACCAGTTTCTACCAGCGGCATGAGACATAGACGTCCAAACAAGTGTGTACCACAGCTCATCTTGGCATTTCCTGACTTGGAAGACGGGAAGACTGGTAAGATACTACTATTCCGAGATAGTAACTCTTCTGTTTTTAGGCTCTTGGCTAAATCCATTACATGGACCATGTCATCAAACCTTAAAGTGACCATATGAAACAGAAATTTTATTGACTTATTTTACATGTGCAATGGATGAGGCATTGAGCGATTAAGGAACTTGCTCAAGAAGATCTCCAATAAGACCTGTAGTTCCAAAATGGTTATAATTTTAAAATTAAACATCAGTTTAATAGAGATAGATTGAAAGAGGCATATTTTTTCTTAACCTCAGGTCATTTTTTTTCTTTAAAGAAAAATCTGCAGTCTAAACAACATTTCAACGATTAATTTAATTTAGACCACATTACTATTTTATAATGGATAGGAGATGGTAGTAATGATGAAACAGTTATTGTTAAATGAGTGAGTCAGACATCCATGGAAAAAGAACAATAAGCCCTAAGTCTCCAAGTATGGAATGTGGAGCTTGTGGTTAAAAAGACCAAAAAGAAAAACAAAACAAAACAAAACAAAACAAAAAAGAAAAACAGAAATAAGAAATAATTCAAGTTACATTTTTTAAGTTTGATAGACATGTTTCCATTTTTGAGTATATTTCAGTGTTTTAATCATATTAGGTTGGCAAGAAGTTATGATGGTTCCTTCATGGTACCACTCTGGGCCCAAGCTGATTACCCCTTCAAACTCGGCACTGCTGAAAATATTTCAGAAATAGGATTTTTCCCAATAAATAGAAAGGAACAGAGAAATGTTTAATTAAACAATCTTTATTTCCATACAGTATAATGAAAATCTCTTCATTACTGGAGAAAGTGATACAAATTCAGCAAAGCTTAATACATCAGTAGTGAAGTGTTGCTCACAGTTTCACTGTGATACACTCTTTCAATGGATTTGACTACAGAACCAAATTTTATTTTGTGTCTAGGAACTATAGTTAAAAAAAAAGGCTTTTCTCACTTTCTAGGAATTAAAATTATTACAGGAAGGCAGCAGTTATTAAATAAATTAAAAGCATCTTTAAAGTTTTTCCATATACATATATAATATATATATTTATAATTGCCATTCACTGTACAAGCATTAAATTGTCAACTAAAACATTTACAGAAGCTAGTGTGAAAGGTTGAAGGGAAGTCTTAGATTTTAGAAAAAGGGGGTCATTTTATCAATTATAAACTACATTAAAATACAATTCTCAGAGGAAGAAAAACTATAGTCAGACTTATCCAAGATCTCTTATGATTGCTTATTTAATCTTACACATCAGATGTGCATAGCTACTCTCAATTCAACCAGAGATCAATGTCCAAACATTAGTTAATTTTTAGCAGAGAAAAGCAACAGCAAGCCTAAGCTGAATAGTGTCATTACATAAAAAACTGTGTGAATCTGACTGATGATAGTATTACTCATGTATGACTGCCTATGAAAGTATTAAATTGGCAATAAGTTTCATACATAACATACAAAACCTTATCTTAGTAAATGCCCATCTCTTACTGTATAGCTAGGTGAATACAGAATCAACCTGGAATACTGTAGTCCCAAGAGCTAAGGAAGCCAATCTTCCAGTTTAATTTCTACAACTTGAATCCTGTGAATTGCAGATTATTTACACTGGTTATAACAAAGTATTCTCAAAATACTGTATTGACACTTGCAGTCCCTTGAGATGCAGAAAATGGGTACTGAAAAAAGAATTCCCTTCTTATGTGTGTGTGTGCACGTGTGTGATTGCGCATGTGAATCCCACATTGGGGAACGGCCGGGGAAGGGTGGGAGTGGGAAACCTGTAGGGTTTGGTAAACGGCATTTATACACTTAGTATTTTTTCTTACCAATGCCAATTTAGTATCAAGAAATTTATTAAAAGACATGTATGTAGGAATTCTATGGAAACTAGCACCTAACAAACTGAGAAACAGGCATGTATTTTCTATTTTAAACAGATTTTCATTAATTAAATGGACAATTCATTTGCTTCAAACTTCACTAATGAAAATCAATCTTTCTTTATTCTTTTGGAATAAATTTTTTTGATTTATACCACTATATGTCCTCACTTCGGTAGAGGTTGAAATGAGGGTTAGGAGATCACCCAGAAAATACTGGTGAAGTCTATTTCCACTGTGCAAGATTTGTCCCAGTGTAGTAAATTTATCATATCAAGTGATAGTAAAAATAAATCTTAATTAGTTGGTACTTGGAAATTTTTATTATTTAGGGGACCTTTTTTGCCATTGTAGGATTTAATCTGTGATAAGTAGTCACTGGCTCATATTAAGAAAGGGAAAAGACATTTATTTGTATACAAAAGGCTGAGACAGGATACTAAGAACTGCTGGATAACATCTCTAGGAAAAACTAAATTAAGAATTCAATCAGATCTACCAAAAAACAAATTTTCTTTCTCAAAAAACAGTATGACTAGGATATGGTAGCCACACTCTGGCCTTTTCCTGTCTTTTAAATTTGGCCCTCAGAGTTGTGAGAAAATTTATTAAAAATTAATTTTACCCCTCATCTCAGTTTGAATCTTTAACCTTATGCTAACAGAACAAAAACGAACTGGAGGAAAATAAGTAATTTAGGCAGCAGAATTTAAGTCATCTTGGAGACCTGGTGGGTCTCATTTAGCTCTAATACACACTCACACCAATGCTAGTGTAACTCAAAAATGGTGAAGAGCCTCTTTTCATGGCAGCCTTTTTAAAATAAGCTTCCAATAAAATACCACTTAGACCACAGAGAATGCCATGCTCATTTACCAGCATCAAAGGACAGGATACTCCTGCATCTGGCTTAGGAAGAGACACTTGCACCTAACACTCTCATCCCTTCCAGGAAGATGTGTACTAAACAGCTCATAATAGAAACCCAATGTTTCCTTGCCTAAAGGGCCGACCTGTTCAAGTGGTCAGCCCCTTCATTTTACCAGGGAGGACACTTGGAGCACACAGTTCATGCAGTGCTTTTCACAAAATAGATGCTCAGCAATTTTTAAAAAGATGACTGAGCCACCATAGAGAACTATGTGCAGAGAAGGGACAAAGCCCCACTTCTTCTGAGTCTGCAGTTGCAGAACGGGCTGAATTGTCTCTAATTGTCAGGCCAGACTGAACTAAAATGAAGACTTGCCACAGATCCACCATTAGCAACCATGCATATCCTGAAATCACTTGTTTCTCAAGTAAATACAGTGAGTGAAAGATTTCAAGGGCAAAAATGTAAAACAAATGGAAATGGGGGACAAACCCCAATTTAATGCCTGTGTTTGACTTCCTTTCCTGCTGGATAATTTTTAGTGAGTTTTGCTAAAATGTAGAGTTCATGAAGGCATCAAACACTTGGACCAGAATGATGAACGATACTCAGTATGTGTCTGATTAGAATGGTCTCCAAATTTTCATCAGTTTTTGAGTCTCAGCATCTACTGACAACTTCCCAGGAGGAAAAAAAAAAAAACAAAAACCAAAAAAACTCATAATGGCGTCACGAAAGATTTTTGAATTCAATGTAGAGGACAAATGAAAATATTTGTGAAAAAAGTACAGAAAAACTGCATTTGATTTTCAAAAACCGAGCTGCTGATTTCCTTTTCTGGGACACAGTGAAATGAAAACTGTTCTTCTGGTGAAACGGTTGGGTTCAGTGCTAACTCCATGTGTGCTCTTGGACGTTTCTATCAATTTTAGTAATTGAACAGTACTTTCTAAAACATGAAATTAAAAAATAGAAACCTATGTATTCCGAGTTATAGAAGTATATTAAGTAAACCTTACAGAGGGCACAGGCACCTGACATGTGAAAACACACACACACAAAGACACACACACAGAAACACACATATTCACTCTACTTACACAATGTCTTATGGAAAAAAATCAAGGATAAACAAGTCTCAGAACACTGAAGACAATTAAACATCAAATCAACTGGGTTATTTAGCACTTGCTAAGTTGCTCAGGAGTCTAAAGCAATAATCCTACTTAAAATATGAAATTACTATTTTCCTAGTCTCTAGATCAGCAGAGATAAATGATAAGCTATTGCTGTTTTTCCAATAAAATTTTAAGGCCCATTACAAAAATAAATCAGTGTGCTCTCTACGAGTTCTAAAAACAGTTTGCTAATTTTTTTGTATGACTAAAAAAGAAGTAAGTGTCCATATTTACTAAAATCACACTTTTAGTTACATTCAAAACCAGATACAGTTCAGTTCTGCTTGCTGGAGCTCATCAGGCTATTTTCATATTCCCTTTTGACTATTAAACAATTTTTTGGAACAATGCATTGGCAGTGCAAAATAAAAAAGGTCTGTAAAAAATGAATGATTGAATTAAGCATCGGAACGAGTTCTTTGCTGGGTTATCTGCAGGCACAGGACTCTACTGTCATGTTGGGGTACACTTTGAGCACGACATTCTTATTCTCGTCAAAGAACAAGATGCTGAGTGAGGACATCTTCTCTGGCACGCAGCAGGGCTCTGGAATCCCAGGAATGACCCCCACCGCTCTCACTATGCTCTGGATGGTTGCATGATTTGATGGCTTCAGAGACTAGAAGAAGAAACAGGAGAAGAACACAAGTTAGGTGGAAGTGTTTTTGTACTCCTCACTTCTCACCACATAAAATGCTTGTATCACCAATCTCTCCAGACAGTGTAGTCACACCCTGGCGTCTTCACAACTACACCGTTTCTTACAACGACTCAATGTTTATGTGCTGGCGAAGCAAGCACAAGACTCAAAAAACTTAAAGGGCCCCTGGGAGGTCAAAGAGGTAGAAAGTGGTAGAGTGAGAATTTGAATCCAGTTCTCTCAGCTGAAATAATTACAAACAACTTAATCTCCGATCATGGAATCAACACATTCTTGATGATTTCAGTGACAGGACTGCAACAACAGTAAAATAATTTGTTCTGACCTAATAATGATCCCAAGGAACACTAACAAGTGCCTTATTAAACAGAGATATATTATTGCCAAGATTATAATGATATGTATAGATTGATGTTAAAATAAAACTAATGAGAATGAGGAATATTTATTAAACAGTCGTCAAGAGAGTGAGTAGGATAGTGACTACGCCACTAATGCTAATTATTCAACACTCAGAAACATAAATTGGTGTTTAAAAGATTGAACCACTGAACACTAGGGGTCACTATTACTCCACAATTTAGACAAGCTTGGGCCTGGTGTGTTTTAAGGGTAAACTATGTTCTCTGGGAATAAACTAGGGAGTATAAGGTTATCCCATGGATGTCAGAAGTTTCACCAAAGAAGCCTGGGTTAAATCTCTTCCCTGAGAAAATTCCAAATGGGACCATTAACATCCATATGAAACATATGGTTTTATTTAGAATGCCCTATGCTTCACTGCTCTACCCAAAAGCACTGGAAGATTTACAGGCCCAGAATATTAGGGATTACCAATATGGTCAGAAGAAATTCAGAAGAGATGCCACATTTTTCAGCACCAGTTCTCCCCAATGTCTCTTAGCTGAGCGAAACTACTGTACTTTTGTTTTCAAACACATTCAGAAACAGGCATTTGCGGGCTACAGGTGTAGCCTAGCTTGTATGAGGACCTGAGTTTGATCCTACATGGCAAAAATCAAAACAAACAAAAGCCCCCCCAAAACGAAATGACTCCAGCAGAAATTTGCAACTTGCCAGAGATCAAGTCAGGATAAGATTTTATCCAAAAATCTCTCTACAGGATTTCAGATTCAAGCCAAGTTCCTTGAGGCACCTCAATGAACTGGGATTTTAATTTCAAACTCCTAAAACTCCAGCATCAGAAAGTACGATAAAAGGATAAGAGTTACATGCAAGCCAAGGGAGAATAAAACAGGGAAAGCTTGGCAGATTGTGAAAACACACAAACAAAAAAGTTCTTGGCAGAGAAAGAGAAAACCTGATTTGCCTCATCCTGTCTTTGAATTTCAAGGAAAAAAATTATCCCTAAATTAGGCTCCGACTTTATTGTGAATAGACATAAATAAAAATTATTTTAGTGACTGGTAACTCATTTTACTTCTTCCTAGAAATTTTATGTTTTAAGGCATATAGTAAACTTTCAATTAATTTGCTCTAATCCAGGCTGTTCTCTTTCACACACTGTGTGGCTTTTATCTCTGTATTTGTGTGTTTTACACAAACTGCAGTCTGCACTTCCCCTACATGTCAATAACCACTGCTTGTTATTTTACCAGTATTGGTAATTTCTCAACAAACAAACAAACCTAAAAAGTCTTTGCAGTCATCCACTTTTCTCTATTGATTTAAAGTTATTCTGAAGTCTTGATCGTCCAAAAAGCTTGTCAAAAAACCTGAAGAGTATTTTAAGCCAGCATTTTCTGACATTATTTTGTTATTGTTAATGTTTACTGGCTCCTAATATTTAAGTTTCATCAAAGTAGATAATTAATAGAAGAGCCCCTAATAATTAGATGAGCCCCTCAGCAATAAATAGCAGTGTACTTCGCTGTTCCTCAGTGCCTAGAACAGTGCGCACTCTGGAGAATCGCTGTGAGAGAGATGAAATACTTCTAAGAAGCAGTGCGCCCTCCCTTTTACCTATTTCTGTGGAAATAATTTCCCGTTAACAGGAATAAAATGTCTGCGCAAACGACCTGGTGTAGATATGGAAAATATTCTTGGGTGTTTCCTAGGAAAATTCCTGTCCTTAGCTCCAACTCAGAAATGATGGACTCAGACACCAAGAGCAAGAGTAGTGGGCCCAGCAGAGTGCAGGTGCAAGCCAAGGCTTCGGGGTTGGTGTTTCTTATTAGGAGCCTCTCAGGTTGCGGCGGAGCGCCCCCTCTCGCCTCACCATGCGATCCTCTGATCAAGCTGCGATTAGCAGGAATAATTATGTCCTGCACAGATGACCCATGCTGTAATTTGCCGGTGTGAAGCATACTACCAGTGCATGATTTTTATTTGTTTTTAAAATTCCGGTGATGTTTCCCGTGACTCCCTTTACTGAGTTTAAGAAATAGAATTGCAAATACAAATCAGTGCTTTCTCTCACCCATCTCTCATTTTAAAGAGGGTGAAACATGTCTTCAACATGAACTCAGGTAACTTTTTGCTCAGGTAACTGAGTACACTGAGATGTAATGTTTTTAGGGTTCACCTTCATGTTCCAAGATTAGAATTGGAAAATTCAGGAAATTCATTAAGCACGCACCATTTTGAACTCCATAAATGTGCGTTTCTCTCTCTCTTTCTTTCTTTCTTTCTTTCTTTTTCTTTCTTCTCTTTCTTTCTTTCTTTCTCTCTTTCTTTCTTTCTTTCTTTCTTTCTTTCTTTCTTTCTTTTCTTTCTTTCTTTCTTTCTTTTTAATTAATGGTACCTGGGATCGAACACGGGGCCCTTGTGCTTGCAAATCAGTGAACCAAAACCCTAGCCCAAATGTGTGTTCCTTTATATGGGATGCTTGGCTCAAAGGATTTCAATTATTTGCTGCCTTATTCAATTGTCTTTGCAATTCCCAGCTTTTGCACAATTCCTTGCAAAAGTAACTTCGTTCCTCTAAGCCTTGTTGGTTTCTTGGATCTCTATCAGCAACAATAGCTCAATCATTTTCATTTGAAATTTCTGTTTTCCATCTCTGCTAAGGTGGTGAGGGAGGCAAGCTTGGCTTTAGCTTTAAGGGTATTTTTCATCTTGTGGCAGAATTCCAAAAGTCTCTCTCTGGGAGAACAGATTGGCTGTAAAGCCTAGAAATCAGACAAATCCAAACTGCCGTGTCTGTGAATGAAATCTACAGTGGACAGGCTCGCACCTGCCAAGCTGTGTGTGATGTCCTCTTGTTGAATTTGATTACAAATGCATTAGCAGGGGAGAGTATGTCCCCTCTGAAATGGCTGAAAGCTGAAAGCCTTCATTCCTGACCCCGGCCATGAGGTTTTGCTCCACACTCTTCCAGTCCAGCCCACATGGGTTTGATGGCCCAGAAACTATCTAATTGGAATCAGTGAAAGGGCAAAGCCTGGAATTTGGGAAAGGCAGAGCACAGATGTTCTGAATTACGGAGCAGGTTGTCGACTTTTGCAGATCAACAGCCCCACCATATAGAGCAGGCTTTTAATTCAGGAGGCCAAAAAAAAAAAAAAA
>NW_022900944.1:18713369-18733015 GCF_012274545.1 Fukomys damarensis
TCAGGAGGCCAAAAAAAAAAAAAAAAGAGGGCCAACAGAAGAGTCTGGCCTGGGAGAGCTATCCTCTGGGGTGAAATGTATATCTAAAGTAGGAAAGTTCTTTGGTGTTTTAGTTATTCTACGTGTCTTACTGCTCTGGTCAGAGACATTCATTTTCCTGATGGTCAGACTATAATTTTATTTAAATAGTTGTGTCTGGTTGCCATATTGGAGACTTCTGAAAGCAGAGATGCTCAGTAATTGCCCTTTACTTTTCTTCATGTTTCCCATCCTTCTGGTTACTGGACCACTGGACAGACACAAAGCCAGGGAGGCTTAAGGGGAACCCCTAGAAAGCTTTAAAATTTGAGCAGATCCCTACAAGCTGATGAGAGGCTGAGAACTCTTTGTAACGGCCGAGCTTCCACTCTCAATTTGGCAAAAGGAAATCTCAAGCCCTGAGAGAAAGCTCCGTACTTATCCCTGTTATGTCTCCCTGGAGCTCTGATGCCATCCCAGTTTTGGACAAATGTTATGATGAGACCACTTGCAGCAATGGATTCACTCCTGAGTCTACTTATTTCCAAAAGAACCACACTGGAGTTGCTCATGGGCTGCTGAGCCCATAGGGAAAATTCCACTTTCAGCTTTGTGATGCTGGAAAAATTGTCTACAGAAACATTTACAAAACTTTTCTGGTCTTACCACTTTTCTTTCTTTCTTTTTTGCCCCCATTTGCTACATAGTCTTTCTTCAGCCCTCTACATTTAAGTTTCTATTTTCTTCAGTCTCTGCAATGGCACAAATAATAACATAATAGTGAATATTTATTGACTATGTGCTTACTACATGCAAGGTGCTCTACTAGCTCAATTTCCCACTATTTTTACCATGTAGGTACTTTTATTTTTATTGTTTACTATTTTATCCATCTCAAAAATGATAAAACTAACGTATGGAGAGTTTGAGTAACCTATCCAGGGAACCACAGCTGGTAAGCGTGGAACCAAGATTTAAACTAAAAGACTTTGACTCTCGGTGTTGCTACTCCCAGTAGAATTTGTGAATCAGCAGCACCAGTATGACCTGCTGGATATGCAGAACTTCAGGTTCTACTTGCATTTCTGCTGGATCTAAACCTATACACCAACAGGATCACAGTTTGCAGGTGAATTAAGGTTTAAGGAGCCCTGATGTGATGAAGCGTGTCTATTTAATTATCCTCCAGCAACAACATACTTCTTTCCTTAAATTTAACTCTGCTAGTCTCAATTTATCCCTCATCAGTTTACTTTGATGATTGATTATTTGTAGTGCTAGGGATTAGATCCAGGACCTTCATGCCGAGTTACATCACCAGACCTTTTAATTTGTTTTTCTAAATTTTGAGACAAGGTTTCGCTAAATCACTAAATTGCCCAGACAGGACTCAAACTCACAACCCTGTGCCTCAGAGCTCACAAAGCACTAGAATTACAGGTCTGAGCCACTGCACCAGGCTTAATTTTAAACTGTCATTCTTTTTATCACTGAGAACCATGGTGAAGCTCTTCTGAAACAACAGCTGGTCTGTGAAAAGCAAGAGCAGGCAAGACCCAAAAGAAGAGGGACAATCGGGGAGCCATTGTAGAAGGGTGGAAATTGAGCTAGTTCTCTTGAATTTAGAGATAAGAAGCAAAACAACTAAGTGTCTCCATACTAGTATCGCTCTCTGGGGCCTAAAAGTTGGAATCAGGAGGGAAGAGAAAAACTTTCACCCTGAGCTACCCAGAAGAAATGACAATTTATGAGAATATGAAAGGATTCTGAAAAACCCAAAGCCCACCTAAAATCAGTCATCCTGTACTTAAAAATAGATTTTAAATGCTTCATTCTTGTTTCTCAATGCTATAAGGCAGGCCACGCTAAAATAAAGATGCATCTCTACTTGCCACATTTGTCATCTCTTTTTTGTGCATATTTTTAAACTCATCCCACTTGAAAGAGTTTTGTTTGATCAATGGAATGCCCTTTATGAATTTTCAGATGAGAGAAGGCTGTTAATATGATTGTAAATACATTACTTTTCGCTTACAAGGATGGAAATCATCAAAAATCCTTAGGAAAGACAAAGTCTTAGACAATGTAGAACACTCATCTTTCTGAAGCGTTCTAGTGAGAAAAAAGGGATTTCAATGAAGTTTGAGGCTCAAAGGCTGACCCAGCCTTGTGCAGTCCACCGAATGATCACAGATAGGATCAGCACATAAAAATGCTTCTATAAAGCCTCATAAGCAGAAAATGGTCACCATCTAAAGGAAATGATCTTTTTTCCCATTATAAAACAGTAACACAATTAACTCAAGTTTTGCAAAGAAAAGATCTATTCTTTCTCTGAATTCTTTTCCTTCAGTCTTTTTCATTGTAGGACAGCGATTCCAACTGTTTCAAGCTGAGAACAGAAATACAGCAATAAGCTTCACTGAAGGCAGCAGGACACCCCTACATTTTACTCTAGGCTAAGCGCACCACTTACAGCCTAAATTCAAAGACAACTGTCTCTTGGACTTGCTGTGCAGCATGGAAGTAGGTGATGGAAAGATGTGTGAAAATATTTTTGCAAGGATACAGGGTACTGATGCAAAAGACATTTCCCTGTTGATTACGGAAGAAACAGGTAATTCTGACAGGCTACAATAGGCCTTGGAAAAAGTTGACAGAGTCATCATATCCCGTTTTGCTTTGTGTTTGGTTATTTAGCAGGGAAGCAAATGAAAAAAGCATCTGGTAGATTTCATGAGGTCCATTTACCTAGCCAGTGCCTGATCCTGAGCTCTATGAGGACAAGAAGCTACTTATCAAAAATATTCTGTATCAGGGCATCAGCCTGATCCGTTAGCCCTTCCCTGCCTCACAGCATTCACCCTTCCCCGAATATTCCTCAAAGCTCAGACCATACCTGGGTTTGCTTACTGTGGACAGGTGCAGATTCACGCATGCCCACGTCACTCAATATGCACCATGTTTGCAAGCAACACAAAATCCATATGTTACATAATACTTTAAGACTCATAATACTTTAACAACCATGAGAGAAAAATCAAACATAAGCATATTACCTATTATATTTTAGAATATGGGCCTAGGTGGATTTTGTAAATGAAAATGCACACTTGTACATGAGTGCTCATACACACACACACACACACACACACACACACACACACACACACTCATGTTAGGCTGCCTTTCTACCCTATGGAAATAGGAAGTACAGGGCAAAGAACAATGGCTACCTTTGGCATGGGGAACTGGCATGCTCCAGAGCAGTAATAAGCATCGAAAGACTTGGGGGAGATAATCCATTCGCTCCAGCCAATGTCTGCAAAATCTACTTTAAGGTATCTCCTGGCACAATTCCGAGGTTCAATCCACTGCTTTCTTCTTGCCTTCTTCAGGGTCTGCTCATCAAACTGGAGAGTCTGGCTCTTCTGGTGAGGTCCTTTCCTCTGTTTCTTTTTGTTCTTGGTCTTTTCGGTGGGCTGTGTCTGCAGGCTCTTGTAAGGCTTTCTCTCATCCCATACACCTTCCTCCTTGTACTGATACTCCGTCCCAGGGAGCTCGTTGTTTTGCAGAGGCATCAAGACCCCTGTAGAGCGCTTCTTCCTCCGTTCGATGGACAGGGCAGCTCTGATGTGGCTGTCCAGTTTGGGAACAACTAAAGCGGCGAAATTCCGGTGTCCCTGGAAGCTTGACACCACACTTTCTGGCTCAGAGATGGCAGCATCATTAGCGTACACCAAGATATAAGGCTCCAGGAAAGGTAACATCCTCTTTGGTAACCTGTGTGCTCTGGATGTTATGTTAAATCCTATGAGGAACTCATCATTTTCCTTGGCTTTCCTCAAAAGCTGAGTGATGTCTTTAGATAGCCAGGACACCACATCTCCATGAGGTCTGGCTACATCTACGGACAGATGACCCAGGAGCTGAATTTGGTTTGGGTTGGAACTGAGGCTCCATGCAGAGAGATCGATCTGAATGTGCTTCCCCTGCACATGATGAGAGCATCCTTGGGACATTGGACAAATCAGGCTGATGTTCACTAGTTCTCCGATATTGAAATACAGTGTGGCAGACAAAATGTTTTCAGACTTGGTTAGAGAAGTCATATTAAAAATATGTAGCCCCTGGCCTTCAAGGGTTCCTAGGAAGGAAACAAAAAGGAGTAAATGGAAGTAAACAGGACCCCTGCCGCATACACAGTAAAAAATTGGGTGAAAACAAATTGGGGCTCTACATAGAAGAGATAACATCATAAACACTTTAGAAGAAAATGTGGGGATATCTCCATGATCTTGGGTTTGCCAATGGATTCTTAGATATGACAACAAAAGTACAAGCAATAAAAGAAAAAAGACACATCAATAAATTAAACTTATAAATTTTTAATTAATCAAAATTAAAAACTACTACATCAAAGAACATTATGCAGAAAGTGAAAAGACAATCTAAAGAATGTCAGAAAATATTTGTTAATTGTGATCAGGGTAAGTCTAGTATCCAGAATATAGCACACGAATGACAGACAGAAAAATCACCAATAAAACATGGGCTAAGGGCTTGGTAGACACAGCTCCACAGAAGATGTACAAATGGCCACGGTGCACATGAAAGGATGATCAGAATCAGTCATGAGGGCAACCAGATGAAAATCACAGCGCTACACCACTGGATACACCCCAGTAATGGCATAACAATCCAAGCAAAAACCCCAAACACAAGAAGTTAGTAAGAGTGTGGAGAAACTGGAGCTCTCTCATGTTGCTGGTGGGAATGTGAAACGGTTCTGCTGCTTCGGCAAAAGTTTGATGGTTTCCCCCCAGGCACTTGCAAGTATTTGTTAACAGTAGCACTATTCACAGTAGCCAAGAGGTGGGAACAGCTCAAATGACTATCAATGGGTGAATAGAGAAGCGAATTGCAGGATATTTACAAAATAGCCTATTGTTATGGTGAAAATGAATTAATACTAATGCATGTTGCAGTGTGAATGCATTTTGAAAACAATATGCTAAACGAAAGACCCAGATATAAAGGGTCCACATCCTCTGACGGCATTTACATGAACAGTTAAATCCATAGAGACGGGTGCAGCTTGGTGGTTCCCTGGTGAAGGGGGCAAGGGCTCCCCCTGGTGGAGAAACTCCTTCATGGTTACGGAGTCTTTGGAATGGTGGCTGTATTTATGAACTAGATTTACTAATTGAACCACACCGTGAAGATATTAATTCCCACTGTTTTGTTTATTTAAAATAGTTCATTTCATGTTATATAAATTTCACCTCAAGTCTTAAAAGTACAAGAGAAAAAATGACTTAGCCCTTTGTTTTGAGGGTTCTTGGTAAGCTAAAAAGACAGGGGAGGGGGAGAGAGAAAAAACTAGGAATAATTTTAAAAGCAAAAAAAAAAATGATGAAGGCAAAATTCAACCATTTTTACTAATTTTTTTCATTTACTGAAGCACCATAATTTACGACATTTAGTTCAAAGTAGTAAACTTGGGTGGGCAAGGGTCGGGGTGACTCAGAAGCCTGGAGACTACAAAGATCTATTTTTATAAATCTGGCAAACTATTGTAAAAGCTCCTAATCCAAGGCATGTAGAATTAGACTCTCCTTGATCTAATCCTGGCTTAGCCACTTATAACTCGGTCATTATGGGCAAACTGATGTTCTCATTCATAAAATGGAGACTTTACCTCCTATGTCTTCAAAATCAAGTGAAATATGTGTAAAGCAGTTTGTACAGGATCTAGTATTTCTTAAATATAAACTGTTATTGTGATTAGTGTCAAAATTTTCTGTTGTGCAGCTCATCTGAGGTTTGACATTGCGTAAATTTAAAAGTTAAACAACTTCTAAGCCAGGCACGATGACAAATCTGTAATCCCAGCACTCTGAGAGGCTGAGGCAGGAAGATTACAAAGTCACAGGCAACTCTGCAATTTTAGTGAGACCCTGTCTCAGAAACTTAAAAAAGGTACAATTCTAGGGTACAATTCTGAGTATCAAAAATCATCCAGGTTGTTTAATTGTATTTACAGTTCTTCAAATCCAGAAATAAGAGACAATAAGAGAGAGGTATATTGATTAGTAAAGCACAAGTTGGCTCCTTCTGTTAAGATGATCTGTGGAGTTTCTGGTCAGGCTGAGGTCAGAACTCCATCTAAGATCGCTTGTCCTGGGGTGGAGCAGCAGAGTCAAAGCCCTCTTCCTCCATGCACTTGTTGTTTCCGAAATGTACACGCAATGGTGAAATTATGCTCTTGATCAGAAACATGTTTCAGTAAAAACAAAACATTTTCATAAAGATGCAGAAACTTAAAATGAGCTCACTTGGTCCCCAAGCACAGGAGAAGTGCAATGGGAAACATATTTTGTTCATTTTTAACATTGTGCAAAGCAAAAGGAGGAAACTGCCATTTGTGCACATTTGTATAAGCCATGACACCAGGGTAATATTTTACAGACCTTTATAACAAAGCCATGGCAGCAGGGTTGTTTCAGACTCTGCCCTTAATTCATCCCAGTCATCATAGCATATACTTTTACCCAAACTTCATGGGGCAGATGGAAGTTTAAAATGGAAGGAAGAAAAGTCACTCTGTTCTATGCATGTGGCATGGAATGGTCGCCACACAGAGACTGCCAGGGAATAAACAGACACCAAGGGATAGGGGCACCAGGGTCTCACCTGGTAACTAATCCTACCCCTTTCCTCCACATTGTGCTTCAAAATAATTGCCTCTTCAAACATGCTTCCCCACACCCTGCGGCCTGCTGTTAGCCTGCACCCCTGTGTCCCATGTTCAATGCATTCTGATAAAAAGTCTCAGAACTGGTCACCCTGTATTTCCCCATCGTTTTCATTCTGGTTGTCTTTAGCTGGAGGTCAAAGCCTTGCAATCCAGTCCTAGTACCACTGGGCCTCACAGGGGTCCTCAGACAAATAACCGAAACACTAGTGCTCCTCTGTAAAAATGAGCCCAGTAGTACCAGCTGCAGAGCTGTTGTGAGAACTCATGGAATGCATGCAAGTAAAGCTCATACTGCACACAGAAGACTCACCGAAGTTAGCTAACTAGGACTGGCCTGTCCAGTGTGATGGTGACCAGCCAGTATCATTCAAGTCCAGACACACTGAAGCAGAAAACACAAGCTAAATTTGGTACAAAAAATGTAAAGCCCGATGTTAATATATCTCATATTGAGTATGTGTAAACATGATTATATATTAATATTTGGGGTTTGATATATTATTAAAATTAATTCCATGAGTTGCTTTTCACATTTTAAATGTGGCTACTAACACTTTAAAATTATTTATGTGGCTCATATTTGTGGCTTACATGAAATCACCCTTGGATGCTGGTGGTCTCTAATAACAACTAGTATTACAATCATTGGGTCCAAAAGGAAAATTATATAAGGCACTTTTAATACAGTGAAACAACAAGATTTCCCTCAACATAAATATGCAAAACAAACAGTAATTTGGGCAAAAGATTCTCCTCTTGAAATGCAACATTCTTTCTTTACGACATATGTTTGATAAAGATAGTCCTGGTGATTACGTTTTCATTTTCCCCTCAGCAATGGCAGAGACTACAGCAAAAAAAAAAAAAAAAATTTCACTTTCACAAATACAAATGAGCATCCATTCACTAGGTGCTGGACCCTAGGCTAGGTCACAGGTGACAAGAATGCCCCTCCTATTCACACTTCCCTGGGGAAAAGGGATTTAGGAGCTGTGTACGCATAGTTTCTCTATGATGGTACAATTAGCTGTCAAAGGTGTTAACAATGTTGGAGTAGGAGAAGCAGCCAAGTTTTCCCAGGTAAGGAAAAGAGGGACATGCAAAGAAGTGACCTTTGAGGAGGGAGTAGAATGAACACATTACTAAATAATGCTAGGTATCTGGAAGCTTTTGCATAAGAATTATTGGCAGTGTTCTCAATAGAAATTATACGAACATTTCAAATTAAACCAGTTATTCAGAGTCCTAGTGAACAATTTACAATGGGAGCAGTCAGTTCATTTAGCTTCTAACCACCAATGTTAGGTCATGCTCAGCACTTGATGTCTTTGTGCTTGCCATTTACACCCAGGCTTGGGAACATCCTCACTCTGCCTGTCTGCTCTAGATCCCTGCTCTCCTGCGTTTCTTTTTCTTAAACTATAAGTTTGGAATGCCTGTCTTTCATAAAGAACTCTGTGACTTCACTAACACATACTGTGTTTTTATCTTCTCTGATCTTAGAGAAGTTATACAAGTTCTCCATAACTCCATGCTTTTTCCCCCAAAGCAAACTAACAAATATTTACTGGGCATTAAAATGGACAAAAACGGTACGAAGAGAGCTGCATGAGGGTGAGCAAGTGAGTACAGAGCAGCCATTAAGAATGAGACAAATGGGGGCTGGGGATTTAGCTCAGTGGTTTCACCACCTGTCTTGCAAGTGCAAGAACCCAAGTTCGATCCCCGGTACCCACACCCCACAAAAAAGAACGAGACAAATGCTTCCCTGAGTGTAAAACCATAATGATTCCCATTCAATAGCTTTTATGCCTTTTCATTTTGTAGATTTCATAGTAATTTAGCTTTTCAAGTGAGTATCTTCTGGTCCTTAATAAGCATTTCCCATTAGGCTTCCACCTCCCTTCTCCAGATTTACCTGTGGACACAGATATCCAAGTCTGAACAGCAGTGAAATGAAAAAATGCCTTAATTAATGTTCACTTCTACTCTCTTGTAGTCAGACACTGCCCTGTTTGCAATGATAAAGTCAGAACCTGAGGCATAATTTTTGATTTTTACAAATCAAATATAGTGGACCCTTGAGTTATGAATGCCCTGACGTATGAACACCTTGGGTTAACACTGGACTTTTAATTTTAACTTGCAACCAAGGTCTTGCATTACAACCCAAATGCTGGCCATTTGTGCTTCGAGGCACAGATTTAAAGAGTTCTGGAAGGAACAGTACAATGTCCTTTCCTGTGTGGGATTAACTGAGAAACCCTTGGCCGATGTCTCTCTCAGGACACTGAGATCTGCTTCTATACAGGAGAGAGACCTCGAAGGCTGTGTAGAGGAGTCTGAGCCTTCAATTGACCAGCATGAGTTACAATCAGCCCTTGGGAATTAACTGAGTTCATAAGTCAAGGGTCCACTTTATAAAAATATTTAAAAGTATACTTTATCTAATTGCAAAATACAAACAGATTATGCACTTTAAGCCATGAATAGTCTTTAAGTATAGGAAATAGTGTGTAGCGCACTAGTCTAATCTACCTAGAGCATCATGCCAAATTTTGTTCTCATTTTAACTAGTTTGTTGATACAGAAAAGAGTGATGAGAAAAATATGATGCTGAGGAGTCTTAAAACTCTTTTAAATTTGAGTCGAATAAGTAATATATCCCTGGAAGGATGGAAAATAAAGGTTTAGCAATGACAGGAGAATAATGTCCAAATACCTGAGGGATGAAGAGAGATCAGGGTTTTTCTTGTCAATGTCAAAGAGGGAATCTAAAGGCGATGCCAGAATGCTCCATATAAGTCTTGGATTTCTGACCATTTAGTTTAACCAGACCCACCTGAGGGGCTGAGAAAATCAGCCACAAACCAACGCTAAGGAGGACTGACTTACTCATGATAGGCCAGCATGTGAAAAGTGGAGCTACACAGCCTCTCAGATCCCTGGCAAGTAAGGACAGAGTGACTTGGTTTCCGGCTCTTCCCAGAGGATTTTCGGTGACTACCAATAGGTGGCGCTACTTTCTCACTGTTTGCTGGCGCTAGACCGAGCTGGATTTTCCTTGCTGAGATAATACAGCTGCTTCAATGTAGTTAGGGTTGGCCCCTGGCGTTAAAACTTGTATTCTGCATTTTCTGAGCCATAATATGTGGGAAGTGAAAAGGTGCTTGGAGGTCAGAGGTCGGTAACTTTCTCAATGAGCCACACTCTTACACGCTTGTTGGGACTCCACACTCACTGCCTGTTGCTTCTCTCTCTGGAACGCCTTTTCCTACCACGTTCCTCCTTGATTTTTCATTTCCATTTTTTTGGGGGTGGATACAAAGGTTTGAACCTGGGGCGTACATCCCTAGCCTTTTTTAGAATTTTGTTTTGAGACGCTCTCACTGAAGTAACCAAGATGGCCAGGTTGGGTTGCCTCGGCCTCCCAGAGGGCTGGGATCTCAGCAGTGTACCCATTTGCTTTTTAAGGCAAAGCAAAGGCGTTTCCTTCAGAGACAAGTTGGTCCTAATAATCCAGTCCCTCGGTTAGGACTCTGCCTCTATCACTATTTCATACAGGGTCACTCCCTCTACAGACCCTAAACACTTTAAGGACAAGGCCCTGTTTTATGTTGGACACTTGAGTTGCAAACGCACAGCTTGGCCTTTATGTGGTACTCAGTAACGGCCTCTTTTATGAATCAACGAGTCAAGTTCAAACTTTTCATTACAGAAATGCAAAAGTGAAGGACCACAGGAGTTAGTTATCAATTGTTTTTGAGGAAGAACCTGGGTCATCTATCATCTGTACAGATTTTTAAGGAGTTTGGTTGTTAAATACAGGTAGAAGATTTACTTTTGTCTGTATCTGAAAACAAAGCACCTATATCAGATGAAGCCAAGGACCCAGGTTGGGGAACAGAGCTCTGACTCCGGGACTTGGGACCAGCCACGCGGGGTACACTGGGCTCCTCCAGGAGCAGCCAAGGCCATGTCCAGGGAGGTGCAGGTGGAGCTCACCTCTGGGCTGGTCCACTCAGGATACTTTGAAAGGGAATCAGGGCATACAATGGAAAGCCTTCTATGTAAAGTCTGACTTTAACGTAAATAGATTAAATGAAATCGTGATGATTAGTTAAATCCCCGGGAAGCAGAGAAAACATTTCGGTAATACAGAAAATATGTCACTGAGGACAGTCCCCGTTCGCACACACAGTTCAGCTGCTGAAACTGCCAAGGTGCCCAGAACAGAATCACATCCAGGGCGGTCACTGGCTGGACCCTGGCCGCACATGACTTAGCCTGGACTGCAGTCCTCTAAGCTGCCGTCCTCTTGTAGGCAGAGAACAATGGAACCACCACAGAATTTTGTTTTTCTTGTCGAATCCAGGTCAAATGACTTAGTTTTATGGGGTCTCAAAACAACCATTCTCTATGTCCAAAGTCAAACATGGCCCATGATGATATAAAGTAAGTTTTTCTAGAATAGCAAAATGTTCATCAGTTTATCTGTGTGTAGCCTCCACCCAAGGCATTCCTAGACTGTGAGCTCTCTGAGGGCAGACATAGGTCCTATAAATCTTTGTGCACCTCATGCTTTGCCCAGTCTGGGGCACTTACAGCCTGGAACGGGTTTGTTCAGTTTGTTGAACAAATAACTGTGTAAATGTATCAGATTCAAAGACGTTTCTTACTTAAAACCAAAGTTCAAAAAGAAACCCAAATTTTCAAGTAGGTTCAAGTTACTCACATTGGCGAAAGCTCTTCTTGTGTTCCTTCTGGTCCATTCTAAGAGTTATCAGAACACTTCTGTCTGAGGTAGAACAGCATCATTTGATATATAAATGTTAATATGCCCATGAGAAATCCTTCCAAAACAAGTTATTTTTTATGAATACTTTGCCTGGGCTGTGGCTTTTCTTCTGTCTCTCTCGCTCTCTCTTGCCCTCTCTGATTCTAACCCCAAGCCTTCCATCAAACCCAGGACATTGTACATCCACTATCTTATCTCTTATGTGTCAAATTCAACTTACCTGAGTGTTTACTGAGTTCAAACTATATAGAAAACAGTCCTAAGCCCTCAGAATACGAGGTTAAAATGAGACACTCCCTGCCCTCCACGAACTTGCTTTGGAGGCCCCTGATCACATTCTTCTCTTTGCCAGCTATGAAAGAAGGGTAAACAGTCTGGATTAGCTCACCTTGATGACTACTCCTGGGAAAAAAAAGTTGTAGATGGTGATACACCTTCCTAAGCAAAAGAAGCCAGTATGTAAGCTACAAACCTTTCGTCCAGAGAAAGGACCACCACTAAAAGCACCAGATGAAACTAGGGAGAAGATGCTAATTGATCCTAGATTTTTTGTGGTGGGATCATGTAAAGTACTCAAAACTCTCGAGGGACACATGCTTAAAACAATGCTTTTCAGACATGGACCAGAGCCATCCAAGCATCTTGTTAAAACAGAGATTTCTGAGTTCCACTCCCAGAGTTTGATTGAAAGTATCCGATAAGGGCCTAAGAATTTCTAACAATTTGTAGGTGATGCTGATGCTGCTAACCCAGGGACCACATTATGAGGCTGACTGACTGCGAGACATTTCTGCTAAACATACAGCCCTGCTCCACTCAGCGATCAGGGTGAGGTCAGGCACAGAGACTCCTTGCACGTAGAAAGGAACGATCATAGACTATTTTGCAAAGTGATCACCACCTCTTTAAGTTTACGCTGTCATGCAACTATCCTGTGTGCTATGGAAAATGCATATTGTCAACATCTGAGATATGTTTAAAGTTTTGTGGGAAGCTCAAGGGAGACAATTTCTCAAAATATTAAGGATATCAAGAATACCTCTCTTGTGTAGGTTTTCTAAATTTGTAATGCAGTTTCTTTGTGAGTTTATATTCACGTCTTAGTTGGTTTTCACCATCTTTCCGTGAGACAAACACAATAGGTATGACTTAACCCATTTAATAGCTGAAGAAACTGAGAACAGTCACATTAGAATATTTAACTAATAATAATTAGCAGTTCAGACAAGATTGGGTTTTAACTCTCCCAAGCCTTAGCTATAGGCAATTAAAAAATAAAAACTCTGGTGATCTTTTTTCTACTTGAAAATTATTCATCTTAACCTATAACTAAGCACAGCACAGCAATTATATTCAATTCAGTCTTTAGATTAATTCCATGCAATTAAATTAAAAGGTTCTTCAAAGGGAAAGTAAATAAGGGTATGTTGGACCTCAGCTGCTTTAAGTGAAAAATAAGAGGATTTTTGGAAATAAGGAACAAAGAGAAGGGGAAAGGGGAAAAAGAGAAGTAAGACATATCAAGTACAGGTACAAATTACTTATGATGAATGTTATGATTATGTATATCTAAAATGCACCAATAAATCTTTTGCTTCAAAAAAAAAAAACAAAAGAAATTACAGATATTCTCAAAAGCAATAAAGCCTACTATGGGCTTTTGTGGGGAAGGATTAAGAAAACAAAGGTTCAAGCCTGGGAATGTGGAAAGAGTCTGGGGTCAGATCCAATTATGAGCACTGAAAATCTGTTACATTGCCTTCCCATGCATTTGTTACAAGTAAAAGATATCTAGGAGTGTGAAATCACTTCAAAAAGATCTATTGTTCACATTTTATTATGTGTACTTTTTCATGGAGGCAAGTATATTTACACATAAATCTTCAAAAAATAAAAGAAGGCTGGACAAAGATCCTTGAAAGTTTAAATCATGGGATGTAATTATTGTATAAAAGATTATTTGATGGTATCTTTCTTTGTAAAGTAAGAAGAACTATCTGAAGCTGGTAATATAATTGGATCATTTTGGCCAAATATTGTTATTTTTAGGGTCTCCAAGTGCAATCAGGGCACTGCGGAAGGTGCATCACTAAAGGGCCAATAAACACAGTTAGGCCATTTCACTCCATAGAGTGGTCATGCCTACATGCTGATGTTTTAAAGGGAATTCCTTCTTTAAAAATACCATCCCTAGCAAATCTGTGCTATAGTATCTAAACAAGGCAAGTTTATATACTGCTTACTATGCCAACAGGGCACAATACAACCAACCACAAGTCACATGTGACTAGACTAGTGACTTTCCTGATTGCTACAAATATTCAGTATACGCAGAGGCTTTGGTTAGGCTGTCAACATTCACCACTCTCCAAAGTAGGTATTATCCTGGTATAGTTGAGTCATCTGATTAATAATATGTCGGCATTTCCATTTAACAATTCTATTTTCATGGATTTATAACACAATCATAAGAAGTCATTCAACTGAAACTTGGCACAGGAAAAGTTCCAGCTGAGACTGTTTGCGATGCCAAAATTCTTTCCACTATTACCATCAAAATAAAATTATTAAGATGTGAAGTGATTATTAGAATATGCAAATTTAACAAATGGGAACAACATCAAAATTGGAGGAGAAAAGTTAGGTCTAAAACTATAGCATAAAAATCCTCCCTAGGGCCAGGGATTTAGCTCAGTGGTGCTGTGTCTGCCTTGCAAACACAAGGTCCTGAGTTTGGTCCTTGGTACAAGAAAAAAAAAAAAAAAAAAAAGCTTGCCTAGCCAATAGAAAATATATGCCAAGTTGCTCAATGGCTTTCTCAAGACTTTAATAGGTATGATTTTTATTATATCTATGAAATACAACAAATGCTGGAGATTATATATGGATTTGATAGCTATCTCGAATAAATGTGTCTTACATGAAATATTAATAGGGATAAGACTTTAATAAAGCAGTATAATCTCCAGTGCGTTTTTTCCACAAATACAGTAGCTTTTCTCTTAAAACATGATACTTACTGTGAAACAAGAGATATTAATCCTGTAGAAGAAAACAGTGAAGGATCATTTAAAGTGGGGAGAAATAATGTTTAATGACAGAGACTCTAAAATTATATGCAGAGAATTTTAAAATATAAAAGCAGGAAGACGGTGCAATACCAGTTGGACTGAAGTACAAAGAAGGAATACTGTAAGTGATCCTCATGAGATGAGTGGGGTGACAACTGTCAGTATTCAGTTGTGGTACACACTGCATAGTATATTTTTTCTTGCTTAATTAGTAAGGTTCCAAACTAGTGTTTTCCCAACTAGACATCTTAGAACCACCGTTCTATAAAATGCTTCTCTGGGAGAAAAGTGTGGTCCTTTCAAGGGCACCCATTAGTAACTGATGGTCTTGAAAGGTACAACAGCAAAGAATGCTTACCACTCTCCCAAAACCTATTCGACCATGAAACCTAACTTTATTTAACATCTTCCAGAGATCTCTGTTTTTGTGAAATGATTTCTAGAAAATTAGATCAGGCCACTAGAAGTAATAGGTTTTGAGATGAGCTTCTGTACGTTTTCAAACCTGTATGTTTGAAAACTGATCAAGCAAACATGGTACCCATTTCTGCTTCCACTGAAGAAAGGGGACTGATTTGTTTTCTTCAATGCTTCTTCCAAATACAAAATTTTATACTACAAAAATACATGAAAGGAGATTTGATATTCATGTCCCCATTCAATTTAAGTACCCATTCAGTCAAATGCAATCCCATTGCCAAGGTAAAATATATGTACTGCCTTAATCTTCTTCATTATGCATATTTTTCACTGTTTGATCATTTGCAACTTTAATTTAAATTTTTTAATTTTAATAGGCGTTTTCGGTACACAGTATTTACATTACTTGGTGGGAGGGTTGGTACATGAACTTAACATGGTCTATTCCTATTTTCATCCTCTTTACACTTCCTTCCTTCCATTTACTGATCTCCTTCCCACTTGAGAAATATCTATCTCCCTACTTCCTACCATCCATCCTCCACTTTGCGCTCTCTCTATATATTTTTGGGGTTTTCCATACAAGAGAAATAAGCAGTATTTAAGCTTGTGTGTCTGATTTATTTCACTTAACGTTATGGTCTCAAGGTGCATCTGTTTTCCTAGAAGTATTCAAGTTTATCTTTTTTAAGGCAGAGTAGTACTCCATTGTGTATAAATACCACTTTTTCTATTTTTTGGTTTTGTTATTTTTGTTTTTTTTTGAGAAAAGAGTC
This sequence comes from Fukomys damarensis, assembly GCF_012274545.1. Lineage (NCBI taxonomy): Eukaryota > Metazoa > Chordata > Mammalia > Rodentia > Bathyergidae > Fukomys > Fukomys damarensis. Next base: position 18,729,213 of record NW_022900944.1, read on the forward strand.
TTGCTCTGCAGTTCAGGCTAGCCTTGAACTCACTATGTAGCCCAGGCTGGCCTTGAACTTGTAGCAATCCTCCTGCATCAGCCTCTCAAGTACTGGATTATAGGCATGTGCCACCAGGCATGGCTCACATTTTCTATTTTTAAATGTACAAATAAAAGTGAATTATCTGCTTGAATTGATTATCTGATTAAGGTTTGTTTTCACTGACCTCCATAGTCACTTCATCTCTTTGAGTGTGTCTAACTACGCTATAAAGCTAAATTTATATTTTTTTTATGTAATTAATTCCTTCTCTTTTGCATTTACCGTGGATAATCAAGAATTCCTGGTATTATGGATTTTTAAATGTCAGAGATTGTAAAGCTGTCTTGCCTATTACAGTAAAAACTTCATTAAAGGCTATCATGTATTCAAAGCAGTATGTAATTCAAAGCAGCTGCACATCCAGCTCCTCTTCTCCAGATGCACAATTGTCCTTTAAATAAAAACATCAGAAAATCCAAGTGCTCTTTCGTTTCAACTGCCAGACCTTTCAAGGTAACTATGCTTTAATAAAGTCAATGTAGTCTCTCCCATCCAGCCCATCAAAACTACGCTTTCCCACTGGCCCCTGTGTTGTCCAGAACAGTCTCTACTGCAGTGATGATCGATCACACAGCCCCTAAACACACCCTACATCTCAAAGCCTTGTATTTTTGAGTTGCACTTCAGAAACATGTCAAAATCATAAGGTTTTGCTTTTAAAGATTTTTGTTCCTAGTATGAAAAATCTCCCCTTCTTCACTGAAGGAAAACATTCATTTGTGGGTCTATATTCAATATCATTCTCTTTTATTCATGAAATATGTGTTTTTTTAAAAGGCGACACCCACTAAAATGTAATCTTTTTGTAGTCATACAAGATAGAGATAGTTTTCTAGTAAGAACATATGCATTTTAATTGCTTTTCTGAAGAAATTACATTGATGATTAACAAAAATAAGATTAAGTGCTATGGGAACGAGAAAACACTGAACATATATTATCCATCTTGAAGGATCAAGACAGAAGAAAACCTCCAGGTAAAACCCTTTTACCCCACAAGAGCCAAGGACAAACTTAAATCAACACTAAAATAAAAGCAAATTGCGCGTACTTCTGTCTCCCCCCAAGAAGATGTGTTTTAATCAGGCTGAACTTCTCTGCTGTCAGTAACTGTATCTTTACGTAAATTCTTACGAATCACAAGAAAAGCTTCTAAGTGCTCCAAACTTATGGTTTTGGCACAGCAGCTGCCTCGAGTTGAGGGAGGAGAAGAGGGGTTAGCAGAAAGTGTATTTAGGATGGATGCCACCCACCATCAAGTAATGGTTTAAGTAGAAAGTAATCAGAGGGAGACCACAGCAGCTAAATTTCAACCAAAGATATTTTAGGTTTAGAACAATAAATAATTTTAATCAGGTATGTTCCAAAGAGCAAAGAGGTCTCTATAGCAGGCTATAACTCAGCTTGAATCAGCACGTGGGAAGTCTGCCAGGTGAGCAGCCACTCCGTATATACAGTATATACCATCCGGTCTGCCACTGGAATCTGTAACGTCTTTGGTACAGAGAAGTCCCACGCCCTGTGAAACTTAAACAGTTGGAACTGGAAAACATATCTAATTTATTAATGCAGACAGCATCTTTCACCTACACTAGAACACAGGTCACAAGGTGAAGGGGTGTCATGGAAATGCCAGTGTGGATGAAGTAAGAGGGACACTCACACGAAAACCTTAGCACCTTCCTGGAGTCCTGCCTTCTTCCAGCCAGACTGCCTTATAATAAAGTCTTTTCAGTGTGCTGGTAACTAAACACTGTTGGAAGGGCTCCAACACGAACCACCTCTCCAGGAGTCTCCGATGAGGTAACCTGACACCTAAGCCTCCACGAAAACTAATGTCTACATTTGATGAATAAGTCATTAAGACGGGCTCTAGGATGCTAAAGGGCTTACTTTTCTTATCAGGGCACACAGCCTTGTGTATATGCTTCAAGCTGCAATTCATCATTTCAAGCGAACGTCTGGACTCTGTATCAGAGTTTAGCATTTGATGATATAAGATGACAGTGAGGCTGATAACGGACCCAGAAATTATAATGCACAGAATGGGTTGAGGGCACAAAGTATGTGGTGCCTGAGTTTATTCAAACCCTGATCCATGGTTCCTCAGCCTAAAACAAAAAGCTGTACCATGTGCATGAATAAAAGAAACTCAAATTCCAGGTCCATTCATGGTGATTCATAGTCAAAACAAAACTTTGTTGGTACAAAACAATACTGTTTATCTCTTGGGTGCCTCAGCTTCTCCCTAGGAACACAACCAAGATGGTGACAATCAAGGCAGGAGTGATTTGTCTACGTGCATTACTGCCACTGGCCTTGCCTACCGCACCACTCCTTCCCTGAACTCTGCCCTCGGAGATGCCACTAAGTACACAGATGGTTCACTGGTGTGGCTGGCTGGCTGTCAAAGGCTGAGATGCTGTGTGTTAGACAGGGCAGATTTCCTTTCCTTAGGAGAGGCCACCTCCCAAGTGAGGCTCCTGGGTCTAAAAAGAAGGTGGAATCTGGTTCAGCTCAGATTCTAGGTACAGACTTCTGCACTAGTAAGCATAATTCACATTTATTGTAAATGTCATCATGCTTATGAGCTCAAGAGCCCATTTACGGTGTCAACCTCGGGCTTCCTTCTCTTGATGGATGTTTTAGTTTTCCTTTTTTTTTCCAGGAGTCCTACATAACAAAGTTTGGGAAAATTTCTTCCCAGTGATTCTGACAGAACTGACAGAGCGCTGAGGCACCCTCCTTTCTTGAAGATTCTTGGCTATTTCTCAACAGTTTACTGATGACAGGCTTAGCAGTAACATTGCCCTTTATCATGAAAGTTGTGAAGGAAAAGCCCAGTGCATCCTCAAAGCACATAAACAGAGTCAGTGTCCAGGAAACTTTCCCTCAAGCTGTTAGCACAAGGGAGGGAGGCTGTTAGCATAAATTATGCACTTCACCAATAGGGCTTGGAGAAACCATGTTAAGCCACGAATTTCAGCCGCAGTGTTGAAAAATGGTACGAGCAGATAGATTTTCATCTGGCAGATTCCTAGAGGTGGTTATGATTCAAGGCTGCTCCTCTCCCCAACTCTCAACTCCTCTCAGGTGGATGCTACAACCCCTACTTGCCCAGATGGCTTTTAAATACTCTAAACACCCACCTACCTGGTTTCATTTGGGTATTTGCCATTGAGGGACTGTCAAGTAGAAATTGTCAAATATAGCTACACGGAAGGCGCGCGTGCGAGACCCGGGAGACCCAGAGAAGCGACTACCTACAAGGCGTGCGCGGGGTGGGCGCTTAGTTCAAGCGTGCCTTTCTCTCTGGGGCCCTGCGGTTGGCATCAAATGGCATCTGCTTCTGGGTGAGCACAGTCCAGCCCAGCCCAAGGGAATCTCCACGGCCGATTTAGAAATCAGCCGCCGAAGGTCCCCTCGAAGTACCCCAGAGCCGGCAGGAGTCCATTGGGCACGGGTGTCGCGCCCTCCCTTCTCCTGCAGCCACCCCGGCCCCTGCTCCGCTCTCTTCTCTCCACTTCTCCCTCTCTTGGGAATCCAGAACTGGGCTCGTCCGGATCGCAGCTAGTGAACTGCACTGCGGGGTGTGGCGGGACAGGCCAGGGGACCGGGGAAGGTTCTCGGCCGAGGAGGCGGCTGGGGGCTGGGGGCAAAGCGGCCGCACGCGGAGGGACGGGCGTCAGCTCGCGAACTCACCTGCTGCTCCCGCCCGG
>NW_022900944.1:18733907-18754256 GCF_012274545.1 Fukomys damarensis
TTTTTTTTTTTTTTTTTAATCTCTCCAAGAACTGTGGCTACATATTGGCTAGCAAGATGGTAGAGGAAAATAGAATAGTTTGTTCCTGTGTCCCCCCAAACCCTTCTGATTCCAAACAAAATCCCGAAGTAAGCACAGCCCTGGGCTCCTTCCCAGCCTCTGTCGTCTGGGCTTCGAGTCCCTGCTCGTGTGCCTCCCTGCCATCATCACTACCAGTCATCCTGGTCCCTCTGTCTTAGTGTCTTCATCTTCAGAGGAGACACATAAGTGAGAGTCCTCCCCTACTACAAACAAACGTGCAGACTAACTCCCCACCGCCCGCCCGCACCCCAACACCCCAGTAGGAGGGAGGTTCCCCGGAGGTTTCCCTGTAGGACGTGGAGCTGCAGGGAGACCCGAGCCTCTGGAAGGTGGAGGAGTGGATGAGGGCTCTGGAGTTGCTAGCGCTGGTGTCTTCGCTAATACTCCCATTTCTGGGGGTAAAATGGAGATTTAATTAGTAGCCAGCCTTTTACCTGACACAGACTATGACTTTAGGCCATACTTGTTCTTTATTTTTCACATATTTTCAGAACAAAGCCCACTTAACAGACAGGAGAACTAAGGCCAAAGGGTACACAGCAGGTGGTGGACCTAAGGTCTGGACTGGGAGGCTGACTTCCGGGTACATGGCCTGGAACACCACACTGTTAATAATGAAGCTAGCGTTTTGACTGACGTTTTAGTGCCCATGTTCTCAGTTTCTGGCCAAGTGCTGTAAACTCCCTCTCTTGGACTTCTGAGAGGTCAGGGGCTTTGTTGATAGGTGAAAGGGTCACACTGAGCCTCCACATCTCGGTTTCTTCTTTAAAGGTGAATAAAACACCTTCCTTTTACAATACTGTTTGGGTGACTTTAGAAAGCATTGTGAAAGTGCCTGGCACACAGACCGGCCTTTAGTAGGGAATCCATCCTTTTATCCCAAATTTATCGCAAATGCAGACTACATTCTCCTTGTGGTTTAGATTTTCCCCGTAGCCACTCTGGGAACTGTTACAAATAACACATACTTGAGGAGTGGTTGGGAGGATTCGATGAGATCATGTGGGCTATCTTTGCCTGGCATAGAGAACACAATAGCTTTTGTAATTCATAATGAAGACCTAATTGCAAAATTCAGTAGGCCTCAGATTTTTCCCTGTGGACCTTGGCTTGTATGCCCACTCCTGTCTCTGCTTTCTCACTTTTGTGAGCTGCCTCTACTAATGTTCCTAGAGCGGCAAACCTGTGGCACCCATGCAGAGACAGGTTGTTCGTATCACTGAAAGCTCTAAAAGGTTCGCCATCCCTGCTCTATGCCCTGGGAGAATGACAAATCCAGAAGCAGATTCTTCACTCCTGCTTACCTGGTTACCTCTGACCTTTTGGTAGATGGTGCTGGGTCTCCCCAAGCCCCAGTGCTCATTGTCAAAAGTTTGGCCTCGCTGGGTGTGGTGGTGCAGGCCTGTAATCCCAGCATTCAGGAGGTTGAGGCAGGAGGATCGCTGTGAGTTTGAGACCATCCTGGGCTACACCGTGAGTTCCAGGTCAGTCTCAACTACATAGTGAGACCCTGTCTCAAAAAAACAAAACAAAACAAAACAAAAAAAAAACCCTTCCAAAAAAGTTTGGCCTCTTCCCTTTGGGAGTATCCCTGAGACTTTCCTTGAATTAACGCCTGTGAATATTTCCATTGTATCACTGCCATTCTGTATTCAACATGCAATACTTCATTTTGTACCAAGTCATGTTGAGGGTACCAGAAACAAATGTCTTCACTGCCTACCTTCATTACCTCACCTCTTCCTGGTTGTTATGTACTTTCTTTTCTCTCATTGAGCATTAAGTATAAAATAATAGTTCCAGTCGCCCAGGGTTTTTGAAAGGATACTTGGTTAGTCCATGTCAAGAGATTTGCATAGTGCCTAGCATATAGCAAATGCTTAATAAAAATTAGCTGGGACCTAAGAGAATCGCCTGTCCATTTTTGTCTAAAGCAAATGCTGAGCCATGCCCATCTTTGTATTTTAGTGACCTACTCTTATATTTGGAAGATGCCCACTAACAAAGGTATGTTAAACATATAAGAAGAATAATTCATAGCAAGGACTTGCAACTGGAATAGAAGCCAGATATGGGATCTGGCACACTGGAGAGCACTTTTGGGAGTCAAATTGCCAACCTACAATGGCTCATTTGCAACTAACACACCCAGGAAGATGGAGCAGCAATGCCCTTTCTGGCAGTGTATCTAGCAGTGACAAATAAAAGAGCCCGTGCAGACCCTCTGAGCAAGTCTTGAGTAATTGAATAAAAAGCAAATTGGATTGGAAATCAACAGTTCCCAAGAGTCAGAACCCCTGGGGATGCCCTCTTGCACTCTTTCAAGACCGCAGCGCAGTGTTTCAATTGTCAAAGCCGAGTCTCAGGCCTCGATGAACTTAGTTATTTCAGAATGCCAGTGTCCTTAGGTGCCTTCCCACTCACAACAATAAATAAATCGTAGTATTCATAATTGTGGCTGAGCACTAGGTTTCTTTGATATGTGGAGAATCTCCACGTTTTCAAAAGAGAAATTTCAGAGCTAGAGATATTAGTGGCACAAGTACCTTGTTTCTGGTCTCTCTGTTGTGCCACATTAACTAATTAAAAGTTGCTTTAACTTTTTAAAGAAAAATTTCTATCACTACAGCCACCTCCTGCACCATATAACACATCTGTTTTTTTTCCTAATCGCAAAAAGTAAAAGACATTTCTGTGATTGAAAGCAACAGCAAACATAAGTTTGGAATTTTAGTGGATCCTGTTGAGTGGAGTTCTAATTTTGACTAAAAAATCCTGTTTGTGTATGTGTGCGCACATGTGTGTGTGTGCGTGTGTGTGTGTGTGTGTGTGTTTGTGTACTATGTGTGTCTTTATGAATATTCTTGAGAATTATAAATTTCAATTTCTAAAAAATTTCCATTAACAGTTTTAGATTCTCAGGTCCGGCTGTATTAGCCTTAATGGGTTCTGGTTCCATCTTTGCTTCATTTTCTCAATAAAAATTTGGTTAGCTTCATGAACTTGATACTTCTTTTAGTGCTATGAATGCAACACAGAAAACTTTCTCTGAAATTTCAATTTACTGAGGAGATAGAAATATCTTATTATTAAGTAGCCTAAGATTTTTTTTTTTTTTTTTTTTTTTTTTTTTTTGTGGTGGTCCTGGGAATTGAACTTAAGGCCGTTTCATTTTTAAAGTTTGAGACAGGGTCTCACTAAGGCACTAAATGGCCCAGATTGGGGTCAAACTTGTGATCCCCCTACCTCCGCCTCTCAGAGTGCTGGGATTACAGTTGTGCATAATTTAAGAAATGTTAGTGTAAACTGGCTTGGAGGTAAACACCTATAGTCTCAGCACTCTGGAATGCGGAAGCAGGAGGATTGAGAGTTTGAGCCCAGCCTGGGTAATTTATTGAGATCATATCTCAAAGTTTAAAAATGGGAGGGGGTACTGGGGATGGACTGGTAGTTCAGTGGGAAGGCCCTGGGTCCAAACTCAGCAGGGAGTTTGGAATGGAAGACATGAGACAAACTGAGATTTAAAAGTTAAGTCGGTGGTTTTCCAAGGGTGCTTCTCTTCTTCTTTCCTCAGTTAACCCACTTTGGCTATGGGTTTTTATTTCACTACCAGGAACACTAAATGGGGAAAAACCGAAAGCTTTTCCTTTAAAATCAAGAGCAAGACAACAGTACCCACCATCACCACTCTTGTTCAGAACAGTACTTGAAACATTAGCCAAGAACAATCAGACAAGAGAAATACGTATAGGAAAGAAAGAAGTCAACTTACAGATGACTTGATCATCTACATAGAAAACCCAGAAAATTCCATTGAAAGTCTTCTAGAATAAACAAATTAAAAAACATAGCAGTATACAAAATCAGCACCACAAAATTAGTAGCATTCCTATACAGCAATAATGAACTTTCTGAGGAAGAAATCTGGAAAGCAATAAAATTCACAATAGCATCAAGAAAAAATAAATACCTAATAATTTACTCCCCCCACAAAAAGAAAGACCTCACAAAGAAAACTATAAAACTCTGAAAAAGGAGATTGAAGAGGACATCAGAAGATGGAAAGATATCCCTGTTCCTGAATAGGTAAAACTAATATTGTCAAAATGGCTATTATTCCAAAACTGATATATAGATATAATTCAGTCGCAATCAAAATACCAATGGCATTCCTCACAGAAGTAGAGAAAAGGACCCTAAAATTCATATGAAACCAGAAGAGACCCAGAATAGCAAAAGCAGTCTTGGACAACAAGAGCAAACACTTTAGGTTATATCACAAGGCCACAGTAATTAAAAAATGGCATGGTTTTGACGCAAAAACAGACAAGTGAATCAGTGGAATAGAACAGAGGATACAGAAATAACCCCAGATACATTCAGCTATTTGATTTTTGACAAAGGGGCCAAGAGCATATTTTTTTTTTTTTTTTGAGACTCTCTCACTATGTAGTGAGACTGACCTGGAACTCACTATGTAGCATAGGCTGGTCTCGAACTCACAGCAATCCTCCTGCCTCAGCCTCCCAAGCCTGGACAAAAACTTATTATTTTTCTTTTTAATTGAGTTTATTGGTACATTTTAGGGATACATTACAGTTACATTCATTGTTAGGATCTTGTACCTTTACATGACAGGTCTTGGCTCTCATTTTTCCCCTTGTCCCTGCCCTCCCTTCACCCCTCCTCCTCTCCCCATTTACAACCACTTTATTTCCATCTTTTCATTTTCTCACATTTTTTCTTTTTCCTTATTACCCTTCCCCTACCCATCCCACCTTCCCTACACCTTTAGACCTTTTCTTCCCATTTCACAATGTCAGTTATCTCATTAGAATCTTATGTACTATTACAGTTTATTCACAAACTATTTGGTATTTACACATGTGTGACTTATTTATTTCACTTAGGAGTATATCCTCAATATGTGTCATTTTCCTATGAATGAATCTAATTTCTCATTCTTTATGGCTGAGTAATATTCCATTTTATAGAAAAACCACATCTTCTTTATCCATTTTCCAACTGATGGGCAAAGGCGCTGTTTCCAAGTTTTAGCTATTACAAACTGTGCTGCTATAAACATGGGCGCGCTTACATCACTGTGATATGATTCTTTTAGTTCTTTTGGAAAGATACCCAGCAGAGGCATGGCTGGGTCAAATGGAACCTCTAGTCCCAGCTCTTTGAGGTATCTCCATATTGATTTCCATAGTGGTTGCACCAGTCTGCACTCCCACCAACAATGGAGAAGGGTTCCTTTCTCCCCACAACCGCACCAGCATTTGTTATTGTGTGATTTCTTGATAGCAGCCATTCTTTGTGGGGTGAGGTGGAATCTCAGTGTTGTTTTCATCTGCATCTCTGAATGACCAGTGATGTGGAACAGTTTTTCATATATTTACTTGCTGCTTTTATTTCTTTGTCTGAGAAGTGTCTATTCATTTCAGATGCCCATTTTTTAATTGGGTCTTTATATTTGGGTGGGCTGATTATTCTGAATTCTTTATATGTTCTAGATAATAATCCTTTGTCTGAGGAGCAGCTGGTAAAATTTTTTTCCCACATTGTAGGTTGTCTCTTAGTTCTGTTGATGGTTTATTTTGCAGTGCAGAAGCTTTTTAATAAGATGAGATCCCACTTGTTGATTCTTTCTGCTAGTTCCCACGCTACTGAGGATTTGTTCATAAAATCTTTTCCTATGCCAATGTCTTCCAGAGTTCTGCCTAACTTATCTTCCAGTAAGTTTAGTGCTTCTGTTTTAATATTTAGATCTTTAATCCACTTGGATTTTAATTTAGTACATGGTGAAAGAAAAGGGTCCAATTTTAATCTTTGGCAGGTTGAAATCCAGTTTTTCCAACACCATTTATTGAAGAGGCTGTCTTTCCTCCACTGAGGATGGTCAGATCCTTTAACAAAGATGAGGTAGCTGAGTACATCTGGAATTGTTTTTGTGTCTTCCAATCTGTTCCACTGATCCTCAGGTCTGTTTCTTTGCCAGTACCATGCTGTTTTAAATCACAGTGGCTTTGTAGTATAGTTTCAAATTGGGAATTGTTATACCCGCTGCCATGTGTCTGTTGCCTAGGATGGCTTTTGCTATTCTAGGTTTCTTCTGGCTCCAAATGAATTTTTGGATTCTTTTTTCTAGTTCTGTGAAATATAGTGTTGGAATATCAATTGGCATTGCATCGAATCTGTATAGCAGTTTTGGTAGTATGGCCATTTTCACTATGTTGATTCTTCCTACCCAGGAGCAGGGGATGTCTTTCCAGTTTTTAATATCCTCTTCAATCTCTTTTTTCAGAGTGCTATAGTTTTCAGTGTAGAGGTCTTTGGCGTCTTTTGTTAGATTGATTCCTAGATACTTCATTTTTTTGAATGCTATTGTGAAGGGAATTTTTTCCCTTATTTCTCTCTCAGTGAGTCTGTTATTTGTGTATAAGAAGGCTATTGATGTTTGAGTGTTCACCTTGTATCCAGCTACTCTATTGAATCTGTCAATTAAGTCTAGAAGTCTTTTGGTAGAGTTTTTTGGGTCTTCAATGTAGAGTATTGTATCATCAGCAAATAATGACAGTTTAACTTCTTCCTTTCCTATCTTTATTGCTTTAATTTATTTCTCTTGTCTAATTGCTGTGGCTAATGTTTCCAGAACTATATCAAAGAGGAGTGGTGATAGTGGGCATCCTTGTCTTGTTCCTGATTTTAATATGAAACTTTTCAGTTTTTGGCCATTTAATATGATGTTAGCTGTTGGTTTTTCACAGATAGCCTTTATTAAGTTGAGATAGAGACCATCTATTCCAATTTTTTTTGCAGGGTTTTTATCATGAATGGGTGTTGCATTTTGTCAAATGCTTTTTCTGCATCTATCGAGAGGATCATATGGTTTCTGTCCTTGACTCTCTTAATATAGTGTATTACATTTATTACATATATTGAACCATCCTTGCATCCCTGGAATAAATCCGACTTGGTCAGGATGTATGATCTTAATAATCCTCTGTATTCTGTTTGCTAGTATCTTACTAAGGATTTTTGCATCTATATTCATTAAGGAGATTGGCCTGTAGTTCTCTTTTTCAGTCGTGTCTTTCCCTGGTTTGGGGATCAAAGTGATACTTGCTTCCAGGAATGAATTTGGAAGTATAGCTTCCCTTTCAATTTCATTGAAAAGTTTGGAGAGTAAAGGCAGTAATTCTTCTCTAAATGTCTTGTAAAATTCAGCAGTGAATCCATCTGGACCTGGGCTTTTCTTTGTTGGTAAATTTTTAATTACATTTTCAATTTCACTGACTGTAATTGGGGTGTTTAAAATGTTTTTATCTTCTTTGTTCATCTTTGGTAATTCATAAGTATCTAGAAATCTGACCATTTCTTTTGTGTTTTCCAGTTTATTAGAGTATAGGTTCTCAAAGTTTTGTCCTGGGGATCCAACTTGGGTCCTTGTGCTTGCAAGGCAGGCCACTGAACCATTGAGCTAAATCCCCGGCCCTGATCCTCTGGATTTCTGACTTCACCTTTTTCATTCCTGATTGGATGGATCTGAGCCTTTTCTTTCCTTTTTTTGATAAGATTAGCTAAGGGCTTATTGATTTTATTTATTCTTTCAAAAGACCAACTCTGTGTGTTTTATTTTTTGTATCATTTTCTTAGTTTCCATTGCATTGATTTCTGCTCTAATCTTTATAATTTCCTCTCTTGTTCGAGCTTTGGGCTTTTCTTGCTCTTGTTTTTCTAGGAGTCTAAGAGTCATCATTAGATTGTTTATTTGAGCTCACTCTGTTTTCCTAGTGTGGGCATTCAATGCTATGAATTTTCCCCACAGAATTGCTTTCATTGTGTCCCATAGATTCCTGTATGTTGTTTTGGCATTTTCATTTATTTGTAAAAACTGTCTGATTTCTTCTTTAATTTCCTCTGTGATCCATTGATTGTTCAGGTGAGTGCTGTTCAGTTTCCATGTGTTTGTGAAGTTTCTATAGTTTCTTGTGCTATTGATCTCCAGTGTGATTGTACTATGATCTGATTATATACAGGGGAGAACTTTGGTTCTTTTGCATTTATTCAGACCTGTCCTATGAGCTAGTATGTGGTCTATCTTAGAGAATGACCCATGTGTGGCAAAAAGAATGTATATTCTGATTTTGTGGGGTGGAATACTCTATAGAGGTCTATTAAGTCCATGTGTTCCAAAGCTTGGTTCAGTTCTAGTATTTCATTGTTGATTTTCTGTATTTTATTATGTACTGTTTATGACCACCTATGCCTCTGTAGAGTGTGTTCAAGGACTGGCCCAATTAGGAGGTCTGAGGGTGGTGGTGGGGCAGTGTTTCAAGGGCACCCGTGCGACTACCTTGGGCTACCTTCCTCACTGGGGCTGGTGGCAGAGCACACAGGGGATGGCATGGATATGCCTAATGGGCCCGAGCAGGTGGCAGGAGAGATCTTAGGGCAGCCTTCCTCCAAAAACTTATTTTTGGAAGAAAGCCTCTTTCTCAAATAGTGCTGGGACAATGACTATCCATATGCAGAAGATTAAAGCTGAACTCATATCTTTCACCATATAGAAAACAAAAATAAAAAAGGATTAAGATCTTAATATTAAAATAGAAACACAAACAATTGGAAGATAAAATGGTAAAAGTCTTGAAGTCATTAGGGTAGGCAAGGACTTTATGGAATGAACTCCAAATTGCACAAGAAATAACAGCAAGAATCAATAAATGCAATCATACCAAATCAAAAAGCTTATGGAAAGAAAATGAAATAACCAACTGACAGAACGTCCAGAATGGGAAAAATTTATCAGCTATTCCTCAGGACTCTCTAGGACTAATAGCTAGAATAAACAAACAAACAAACAAACAAAAAACTAAACTAAAAGATATTACACCCCCAAAATAAAGCAAGTGGAAAAGTAGAGTCTTCTCAGAAGGAGATGAGCAATGGCCAATAAACGTAAGAAAAAATGTCCAGCATCTCTGGCCATTAGACAAATGCAAATCAAAACAACATTAAGATTTCATCTTATGCCAGGAGGAGTGGCTATCATCAAGAAATCACATAATAACAAATTCTGGAATGGCTGCAGTGAAAAAGGAACACTTCTACATTGTTGGTGGGAATGTATACTAGGACAACCACCAGGGAAATCAGTATGGAGATGTCTTAGAAAACTAAAAATAGAAATTCCATTTAACCCAGCTGTTTCCCCTCTAGATATCTTCACAGAAGAGCTAAAGACATCATATTACAGATATACATGCTTATCAATGTTTACAGCATCACAGTTCATAATAGCTAAATCTTGGAAACAGTCTATATGTCCATCAACAGACAAATGGATGAAGAAAATGTGGTGTCTATATATAATGGACTACCACTGTGCTATAAAGAAGGATATGTTTGAGATAGTTTTAGGAAAATGGATACTTTTTGAAAATATAATGTTAACTGAAACAAATTAGACATGCAAGTTTAAATATCAGATAGTTTTTCTCATTTGAGTAATCCAAAATACAAATAAAGAGCCAAATAAAAGACTGATGAAACAGGAAGATAGAACTTTTCCAAATGAGGAGGGAATCAAGAATCTGAAGGTGAGGAGAGGAGGGAAGAGAAGGTGACAGAAAAGATTTAAGATGTGTCCCACACATTGCACCAACTACCCTCAATGAATGTGATCTGTACACATTGTAAGCATGAACTATAAATAAAGATGAATGTAAACATCATGTACTCCAAACACGTATGAATAAATAGTTTTTTTAAAATGACCTTCTTAACTTCTTTGCATAATTTCAGCCCTCAGCTCATTTTTGATAAACTTGTGGATATTGTGTTGATATCATAAATTAATTGCATCTAAAATGAAACCGACCATCTGTACCCCCATCACATCCTTGGTTTCCAAATGTTTCTGAAGGGCACCATTTGCCTTTCAGTTATCCAGGTTCCAAGTCTTCAATCCACGTTCACCTTTTCCTCTCTGATCTCCACGTGGAACCCATTTCTGTAAGACAGAGGCTGTCTCTGCTATTTCTCACATCCAGTTGTTTTTATTGTAACCTCTTTCATTAAGATACTAATTAATTATGTACTAATAATTACTAATCTAGTTTTATAGTCTCCTATGTGGCTTCCAGTTTCTCCCCACTCCAATTGTATTTGATTTCTACTGATGCACAACACATTAGCACAAATGTAAAAGCTGGAACAGCCTTAGTATTTGTTATCTTACAGTTCTAAAGGTCAAAATCCAGGTAGGCTCAGCTGGTTTTCTGTTCTGGGTCTCAGTTGTTAGCCCAGTGCTCTTCTTACCTGAAGGCGCTGGGTGGAAAGCCACTCTCAGGCTCTTGGGTTTTATTTATTTTTTTGCATTAAGTTTATTGGTACATTTTAGGTATATGATGTATATAATACAGTTAAATTCATCATTGGGATCTTGTACCTTTCTTTACGTGATGTATCTTGGTTCTTATTTTTCCCCATTCCTCTGCCCTTTCTCCGCCCTTCCCTCTATACAAAGGTTTTGTTTCCATTTTTTTCTTTTCCCTTCTTGCCTTTCCCCTACCCTTCCCACGTCCCCTACTCCTTTAACTCTTTTCTTCCTATTTCACATTATCAATTATAATTTCGATCCTTATTTACACTTTTAGTTTTTCAAACCAGTGGAACCATTCAGTGTTTATACATGTGTATCCTGTTTATTTCACCCAAGAGCTCTTGGGTTATAGAAGTCCCTTACACATTCAGAACAGAGGTCCCATCTTTATGTTGGCTGTGAGCCAGGGCTACTACACACACCCACCATACCATTCCTGCCATGTGTCCTCTTCCATCTTCAAGCCAGCCCTGAAGACTTGCTTGTGTATTAAATATGGAACTTCCACTCTCTTTCTCCAGAAAAGCCCAACCCTTTTAAAGAGCTCATCTGAGGTTAGGGACTCCAAGGAAAACCTTTTCAGAAATTCAACTTTTCCTTGTGACATAAACTAATCTAGTGTGAGAGATCCTCTCCTGTGCACAACTTCCTCTCATGCTTGAGATGAAGGGGACCATATAAGATTATTGGTCGTGGGGTGTCCTTTTGGAATCCTGCCTACCATAGTAACCGTCTGTCTCACCATTAGACTTGTGCTTCTGAAACTCTTTCCATTCCTGTTACAAACTTTCCCCCAAAGCAATAAATATCTGCTCATTACCAGATAAGTTTAAAAAAATTTAAAAACACCTCAGTTTGGTACACATAGCCTTCCGTATTTGTCCTCTTCATCTGTTGTTTTCCTGTGCCTGTTTTGTCCCCCTCATCTGGAAACATATCTTCTCCATGAAGTGACTCTTCATCAGTTCAGGGGCTGTGAGCCTTGAATCTTTTCCGTCTTCCTAACCTTTAGCACTTATAGCACTTGCCTATTATGTGCTGATTTGTTGTAAAGAAATGACTGCTTCTTTAATAACCTAAAACCCATCTCCCTCAGGCTAGGCAGCAATGGAAAACATCCACTTGGGGAGAGAGTAGCCCACCTCTCCTCTGCCTCTCCTCCCGGAACCCACAGCTGCCCCATTGACTCCCACACTGCAGTCAGAAGGGCTGCTTCCTCCTTCTCATGCACTGCGGCCTGAGCTTGAACACACAGCTCATCCTTAATTTCTGTCTGGCTTTCAGAGAAACTGAGAATTTGCAAATGTTAAGGAAGTCTCATGGGAGCAAATGCACAACGATCAACCCATCACTACATAATCTATTTTACACACTATTTTGCTCTTGATTTTCAGTGCTCTGAGTCCTTGCCTTTCAGATTTCTGTCTTACTGTCATTTTTTGCTAACAACTTATTAGTGAATATCCACTGTGTGCTAGACATTCTTTTTGTTGCGGGAGATGCGTCTGGGAGCAAAGTGATTGCCTCTTTTTAGAGTCTAGGGTTAAGCTAGCACGACCCAGAGAGGCAGAGGCAGATATTTCCTCTCCTATTTGTTTGTAAATTTGCGAGTACACATGTCTGGTGCACTATTCTAGAAACCAGAAGGAGGTGTGGTCCACACAAAGTACTTACAAAATCCCAATCCTCATGGAGTCTATATTCCAAGAATAACAGACCATAAATTGCACTGAAAGAATTTCACAGAAATACCTAGAAGATGGTAAAACAATAGTGAAGAGAGGTCTATGTGTAGAAGTAGCATCTGAATTGAGGCCTGAATGATTTGAAAGTCAGACACAAGAAGGATTAGAAGAGAGAAGTTCTGGACAACTGGAATAGCAACTGACAAGGACAGACTGTTAGCCCTGGCCAGTGACTGAAGCACTCCCAAGTTCTTTATGATTTCCATTGAAAACCATCAGTCACTCAGAAGGTTTTATCCAATGATCGCCTCCTATTCTCTTGTCTGAAAAATCAGACAAGAATCCAAGGCGTAGACTGAGGGGAAACATTACTGCATTAATTTACTCCCATTTAGATACAAAGACCTTCAAGGCAGGGATCATTGTTCAGCTTTTCCTCTCACCACTCTCCTTGTGTACCATTTCCTCCTTAACAAATATTTGCTGAGCTGAATCCAGTTGAACAGTGATAAGCCGAAGGAGTGTTACATCAAATAGCTCCTGCCAAATACATTTGTTTTCCTTTATAAATATATAGAATAAAAATACGTTCATATTCCTGTAGCACAAAATTAGTTCAGCCTTTGCTTATTTCTTCTTCTTTCCTAAAATTAATTTCAACTGTTTTTCAAATATGACATTCCTAGCAATTTAAATATGAAAGTTAAAGATGACTAAACAAATACAACAAGGAATTAGTTCCTTAAGGGCAGAAACTGTTTTATATATTTCTGTTTTACTCATAGATGCAGGACCCAAATATAACCAAATTAACATTTCAGAATCCAGATTCTGACTTTCCCCTTTTCTATGCTTCGGGTGTAGAATATTTCCATGTGTTGATAGTATCTTCATATTCATACAATGTTTTTATTTTTTTATGTAGTTAAAATAAGTCATATTATGAAGAGAGAGTCTGTTATGTGATTTTATATCTTTTTGTAATTAACATTTAAGACATGTATACTAAGTTTTTATAATATACCTGACCATATTTTCCTCTGTATTATTCAGTTCCACTTACTCTGAAAAATTCTAATGATAGAAGTCCTACAAGATCTTGCCATTCCATACAAAAATGATTTTATTTCTTTACAATTGATGACTTTTTTCCTTGCTGGAATGTTTTGGGTCATGCTTGACTCACCCCGAGAGACCTTGAAAGTTTTCCCTCCACCCTCTGTTCATTCATTAACTTGACTGAGCCTCAAGGGTCTGCTCTGAGCTGTTTATGTTACCCACTTGCAGTCTGTGGTGTCTGCCCTGTGGCGCTCTACTCACTGTCCTAACCTGCAGGTGTCCTCTCCCTGCAGGTGTTCAGGTCCTATCCTTCCTCTGTAACCTGTGTTTAAATTCTAATGGCCTCTGAAAGGCCATCTACCAGTAGATTTCGCTCTCTCCGTCTGACCGGCTGTTTCTGCACACAGGAGTTTAATGGAGCATGCTCTTTGTCATTGGGGAAGATGCTAGTCTTCTTAGAGCCCATTCTTTTTCCCACCTCACCCCTTTGATGATTATTTCCTGACGTGAGTTTCTAAAAGCATAGCACTTAAATACTTCATGCCCTGGCAGTTGTGACCTGCACAATATAATGAACATTTTCATTGCTGTTCCTGCAGCCATTCTCTCAAGTAGATGAGCACATGTGCAGAACCCTCTTCCTCTCTCCCCTTTCGTCTTTTCAGGTTCACTGTATTTAGTTCTTCCACTTCCCTAATCCTTTTCCCTGTGTTTCCTCTTCCTTTCTACCAACCCCACCCCTAAATGCAGTCCAGGAGGCTCTAGGCAGTGGGACTATAGGTGGGAGAAGTTATGAACTCTTCAGTATCTGGAGCTGAAAGCCATTTGGCATAAGTGATCTCATTTGTCATCTCAACTCAGAGATCCATTCATTAGATTGGCTGCAAACCTCTGCCTTTCACCCTGAAAATTCCCAGGTGTAGCTCCTCAGATGACCCACGTAAAACCTTAACAGGATCAGTTAAAGTTGCTTAGGTATGGTGACGAATGCTTAGAAAATATGAACGGATGAGGGTGTAGAAATGATAACTAGCACCAGGGAGGACTCATTTTACTCTTTATTTTCGCTTCAGGGCTTCCAGGTGTTTTTCTGGCATTTCTTCCTTGAGGGAAGTTGTTTTAAACTGCCCCTGGATATCTGCCCTCGGAAAAACAAGCAGCTTTCTTTGACCACAAATGATGGCCTACCAACAACTCCTCCACCCTGTTTTTAAATTTTTGAACTCTGGGGTTAATTCTTGCCTTATAAAATTAAGATCAAGATAACTCTGGCATGAAGCCAGGCCTTGCAAACCAGTTCCTTGACTGTGCAATGAAGAGTGATTGCATAAACGCTATATAAATATTTTAGGTATTCGTGTTGTCAATCCTGGCAACTATTGCTGAGCTGTAAACAGAGCAGGAGTGTCTGGATAGTGCTGGGAAAACTGGGTAAGATTTGACCAGGCAGGAATTAAAAAAGGAATGGAAGCTGACAGATCGTAAACTCAGCAAAAGCAAGAACTGTTGTGTTCTCATTTTTTAAAATCCCACATCTGTACTAAGTGTGCAACACATTTTTATGGAGTTCCACATTTTGAAGGAAGTGCAAATAATTAAAAAGAGGTTCATGCTAACCTTTGTAGCCAGTTCAGTGTGTATTTTTGAATTCTGAGGCACTGAAAGGAGAAACCCTGAAGGAAAGTCTTACTGTCCTGTGTCAGTCGTTCTTGTCTCAAAAACCTCTAGATCAGATCTCCTGGTAATATGAGACAGGAACCAAACCCAAATGTTAATCTTCTCCAGATCAGCAAAATTCAGATTACATTTTATTTTTCGTGAAGCATTCCCGGATACCTGCAGATCTCTATGATTTGATATATAAACCTAGAAGAATTAAGCGACAGTATAGCTGAGAATCTGAGTACATTGGTGTCTCCATTGAGAATGCAGCTTCTTACGGACAAGAATCACACACCGCATCAGGAGAGCTCTTTGCATATAGTAATTACCCCTGCAAATACCCCTGAAAAGTGTGGCTGAAAGAGCACGGTGGCCTATTGGTATTACTCTAATTCTGTTACCCAAGATGATAGAAAGATGAAAATAGAAGCCTCATAAAACAAAACAAAACAAAAAGATGGCCATACCCTGTGCCTCCTGTAGATTGTGGAAGTTTGTTTTCTGTTTAGCTGAAAGCAGCATAGTTCTCTTTTAATGGTGAAATAATCAGTTTTAAAAGTTTGAATTATTTAGCTCTCTACATTCAACATGTGTTCACAATGGAACCATTTTCTTCAAATTCTTTTAATGAAACACTGTAAAAATAAAGAATGGATCCTACAGCAGCCGTCAGCCCCTGCATTCTTATTTGTCACCTTTCTCTCAAATCACTGGATTTGATTTTAAGACTTGCTTGAAATTAATTCAATGATCAAATCTAAGTTCCAACCAAGGGCAGTGGGCAACCAGGCGTTTTCCTGGTGATTTCAAATTGTTTCATTTCCCCTTCTCAGGGAGGAAGAGACTTTAAATGTTCTTGATTTCCTTTGCAATGTCATGAAAAGATGTTTGCCTTGCTAAGTGAAAGATATCCCACCTGGTGGCAGTGTTTGGACTGCATTCCCAGCAAATGTCAGGAAACAATTCACTTATGATAATATTTGGGAACAAAGATTTGAGCTTCAAAATATCTGAGATCCTGCCTCTTAATACAGAAATGGCTCAGACAGAACTGTTCTGAGGTCAGGTAGTTCCTGGCCTACAGGTGATTCCTGCCTTTCCACCATTGCCCTTAAAACACAGCAGCGGCTCAGTGTTCTGACTGATGTAGTAAGAGAGGAAGTTTGAGAGTGCGTGCCTGCTTCCCTGTGTGAGTTGTGAGAAGGGAGCCATTTCTATCATGGATTCAAAGGGTTCCTTTCTTTGAATCTTGACATCCAGCCAGGCTTCAAGAGCCCCCTAATAAAATATAGATATCCCTGGGAAGGGTAACACCTTGAGCATCATCAACTGGTATCAGTTAGCACCTTAAGGGAAACTTAGGAGAGCTGCCAAAAGCTGGTAGAGAAAGGAGAAGTTGAACCTTACCCACATCCAGGATTATTTCCCTCGCTATTTCATCCAGGGTCAGCTCTGCTTATGCTCAGCAAGTGGACTCTGTCTACCTTAGTGGCCTTGGACAAGTCCTTCAGCGATGCTGGTTTCTAGTTTACCAGCTAATTGGAGAGTATAATTATCTTTTATTTCATGAAGGGTGTTGGAGAGAATTTATGGTCTATAAAACATTTGCAATTTTCACTGTGAAGCAATTCATAAGTACAAAGTATTATTATTGGTTTTATTACAGGATTGTAAAGGTGATATAGGTAGCATCGTAATAGCAACAGTGTGTGGAAGTACTTATCTCTGGTTCTGCAGAGAGGCGGGCCTGTTCATATCTATATACCAGGCTGTGCTAGAAGTTCCACTAAATATTGATAAATATAGATTAGCTTCTAATATAAAGGAGATGTTGTTGGATTTTATTACCTAATGCAGGTGTTTTATGGCATTTCTTATCTGAGAGTAATATCCGAATGCGTAGCTGAAGCCCAGCTCAAAGTCACTCTGAGAATTTTTTAAAGAATCTCGTGAAAAAGTATTTTCATAGTCATTACTTTTAACCCACTCTTCAGTGACAACAGTGGTCATACTTGCGGTCATATTCGGCTAGAACCACTGCCTGTTGGTGTCCCCAACTCTTTCTATACATAGAAATGGGACTCACGGAGCCGAGGATGGCCTTTCACGTCATATGTGTTTAGGAATCTACAGTGATTCTTCGGACTTCACTTGACATTTGAACCCTTCAGTTCAGAATTCAAGAGCTTCCATCATTTGCTCCCTTTCTATTTCGATTTTCCTCTAAACTCTGCACATCTGTGGAATCTGCCTTCACCACTAGTAGCCTGGCCCCTAACTTGATGGTTCTGAAAACAGTCTTGGGATTACAAAAAGCATGTGGTACATTGTAACTATACTGAAATCCTGAAATCCCTTTTCTGATTTTTCCCCCCTAATCTATATTTCTTTAGTTTTCCAAGTCTGGCTTAAAACTCTCGATTTTTTCAGGCAACCTGACGGGATACATCATTGGATATGCACTGCATCGTTAGTATTATGATCTTCTGGGCTGAGCCCATCTGATTATATTTGCCCTTGTATTTAGATTCCAAGTTCAAGTTGGAACTTAGCTTCCTTGATTTGTTGTTTTATAAAAATTAGTGTTCATGGTCAAATGTGTTTTATATGTAAGAGAGTGAGCTTAGGCGTCAGGTGATCTTATTAATTTAAGTAATTATATTTTATTTTACTGATATAAGTACTTATTTCAAATTTGCTAAAATTCCCTAAACCTTCATTACCTCATGTAACACACACACACACACACACACACACACACACACACACACACACTCTCTCTCTCTCTCTCGGGGGGGCATATATACCCCTTCCACATATTTGTATATTATTTATGCATTAAATCCACAAAGCCATTCTCTTAAATCCCAAGCTTCCTTGGAAGTAAGAGTGTTTCCTGTAAAGGCTGGTGCACCTCTATTTTAGGGAAACAATACGGTTAGGCAACAGCTTCTGCAAAATTTATGTCGTGATCCAAAATGAGCATTGAAAAATAATATCTTAACATGTTTTTCTTTTTCTTTTTAATTCTGGTTTTGTATATTTATTTATAAAACCTAGCACAGCTAGCATGATGCTTTTAAGGTTTGTTAATGTTGCCACATGCTTGTATCTGTAGTTACTCATTTTCACTGCCAAGTATGATTTCTTATATGGATATACCACATTTTGTTTATCCATCCATCTGCTGATGAATATTTGGGGGTTGATTCTTGACTATGATTGATAGAACTTCTATGAATATCTGTATAAAGTTTTTCCTTGAGCCCAAAGGTGACATATTTTATGATTTCATTTGCACAAAATATCCAGAATAGGCAAATCTGCAGGAACAAGAAGCAGATTAGTGGTTGTCAAGAGCTGTGTAAATGTTTAATGGGTGCAAGGTTTCCAACTGGAGTGATGAAAATGTTCTGAGCCTGGGTAGTACTGATGTATGTACTCCAATAGTACATACACATACAAACACACGTAACCTAATGCAGTGCTAAATCAGCATTATTTGACAGTGATTGGCTGGATAACTTGTGTCAGAAATAGTTGTAAAAGTCATGAAAATACGTATAACACTAATGTTACTTTTTACCAGGCAATGTGCTGCAGGGAAGAGATACCTTCAGTGTTGTGACCTACTTGCCTGTGCTCAGGATGTCTTAGCATTTGCCACATAGCCTCTCTGTTTTAGACAAACCAGGATGATTGATCACTGCATTAGGATTTTACTAGAGAACTGGACACATACACACACACACACACACACACACACACACACACACACACACACGTACATGCCCACACACACAGATAGAGATAGAGATGCAGGTTTAAAATATGAAGTCCAAAATGTCCAAAATCTATTACTTTTTGAACATCAACATAATATTCAAAAAGTTTCATATTTTGGAGCATTTCAGATTTTGGACTTTTGGATTGATGAAGATCAACTAATTTAATTTATGAAAGTATTTTAAAATCTAAAGAAACGAAAAGATGTGTATTAGCAGCATAATTTTCAGAACATAAACTATGAAGATGAGCTTTACACAGAAGTTTGAAATAAAATTGTGATTAATACTTTGGGGTCCTGAAATAGCTGCATTTTTAGAGTATCCCTGAAACTATGTATGAAGGTACAAGACAGGGGAAGGCAGACTGCAATGTAAGCTGCATCTCATCACCATTAAATGACTGTTTTTCAAAATAGATTCTACTGAGACCAGCTGCGCTGGTGCACGCCTGTAATCCCAGCACTTTGGAAGCTGAGTAGGAGGATCACCCTGGGTTTAAACCAGTCTTGGCTACATAGAGTTCAAAGCCATCCTAAACTGCATAGCAAGACCCTGTCTCTCAAAAACAGATCCAACAATCCTAAACCAGAGAGAAGCTGGGATGGAGGGGCAGTTAAGAATAAATAAGCCCACGGGAGTCAAAGAATTGAATTCAAATTTGGGTTTTTCTTCTAACTGCTTAGGGAACCTGAGAAAGTAATTACATTTTTACAAGTCTCAGTTTACTTATCTCTATAATGGTGGCTTTTGAACTACTTCAATCTTTTTAATTCCAGTCTGTTAAATATTTATATTGTCTGTACAAAGAAAACGCCCACATAAGTAAATACAAAACTTAAGAGTGTATAGGTCATTTTTATAGTATTAATACAAAACAATTTTCTTCTGATTTGAAATACTCTATCATAAACAAAAGGATGACACAATTCTAATCTCCTATTGAGTCCTTTTTAAAATTGAGCTAAGTTTAACACATAAGAAGAAAGCTGTGCATGTTGTCTACACCTTGATGTATTTTAGGGTACGTGTATACCCTGAAACTATCCCTGAAGGTATGCCCCAAACCTAACGTAATCATCACGTGGAAAAGTTTCTTCCTTCCTTTCTTTTTTTTTTGATAAGAATGTTTGACTAAAGATCTGCCCTGTTAACAATTTTTAGTATGCAATGTAGTATTCTTAACCATATCGCTATGTTGTACAGTAGATATTTCAATTTGTCCATCTGGTGTAAATAGATCTTTGTACTCTTCCACTGAACCTGCTTGGCTACCCCTTCCCTATCCATTGTTAGGAGTCACTTGTTAGGCTCTTAGGGAGTGTGTAAGATACTGTGTTCCCAGTTTGGTGTTTCATTCAGCATTGAACACGTGAACAGTGGAGAGTTTAAGTGGTTCAGTTTCACTGAACACTTTCCTATGCTAGAACTGTGCAAGTCACTTACAAGACCATTTACTTAAAACTCATCATCACCCAGGTATGTTGTGATTGCTGTTGTCCCCATTTCACCAATGAGATAATTAGGCTTGGAAGGCTTACTTCATATTCCTAGACCGAATGGTGTAAGACTTGTGTCTCGGTCTGCGATCACCCGGCGGCGTGCGTGCGAGCTCCCGGCCTGCGCGGGAGCTCCCGGCCTGCGCGACAACAGACCCAGGAAGGACCCAAGGACCCCAGAGGGG
>NW_022900944.1:18760185-18760616 GCF_012274545.1 Fukomys damarensis
AGTAGTAGTGTAAGACTTGAGTCTCACTTTTACTCCTGGAGCGTGAACAGCCAAGAGGCCTTCACGATGCTGGGCTCAGTAGCTCAGCAAGGCTCCAGGAGCTTGTCCGATAGCGAGAGTCACCCAGGAAGGAACACACCAGGCAAGTTGGCTAATAGACCTTTATTAGTCTAGCCAGACGGCACTCCCCAAGCCAAGTGGCTCGGAGAGGCGGCTAGCTCAGAAACAGAGGCCACTTTATATAGGGCTGAAGGGGGGGTTTACATATAAAACTTACGGTGATGTGGAACATTTTTTTATATATTTTCTTGCTGCTTTTACTTCTTTGTATGAGAAATGTCTGTTCATTTCAGATGCCCATTTCTGGATCGGGTCTTTATATTTGGGGGGACTGATTGTTTTGAGTTCTTTATATATCCTTGATAATAGTC
>NW_022900944.1:18760652-18849940 GCF_012274545.1 Fukomys damarensis
ACATGTGTAAATACCAAATAGTTTCCCTGGTGTGAATATTCTGCAACAATGCATAAGATTCTAATAAGATTACTGACATTTAGAAATGGGAGGAAAGGAGCTAAAGGTGTAGGGAAGGTGTGATACGTAGGGGAAGAACAAAAAGGGAAAAGAAAAAAATGTGAGAGAATGAAAAGATGAAAATAAAGTGTTTGTAGATGGGGAGGGGAGGAGGGGGTGAAGGGAGGGCAGAGGTAAGGGGAAAAAATGAGAATCAAGACTTGCCATGTAAAGGTACATGATCCCAACAATGAATGTAACTGTACTGTATCCCTAAATGTACCAATAAACTCAATAAAAAAAAAAAATTGACAATAAAAAAAACTTACGGGAAGAGGACAAAGGCAAAGAAGCGGTCGTTCTGACCTAGTGGTTATCAGGCACATACTTGACCGTCATGTACTAATGATTAGCAGATTGCTCATCCTCTGTTCCATTTACAACTTAGATTATAATGTTCAGAACATTCAGACTACAGGCATGCAAAGAGTGACACAATCCATGTTGAGTCTCTGTGTTCACTATAGTCTCCATCCAGCCTTCCAGCTACTTCAAAACAATTACCTAACAATTCACAATTAATCACTAGTTATCTTATAAGGGATGGGGGGAGCGACAGTCTCTAGGTCATTCGCTGGTCAACATGGAGTTGCTCTGATTCAGTCAGGCTCTTACAATGGTAAATGACAGAATTAACATTTGAATCAACCGCTCAGATTCTAGAACTTACATCTGTAATCCTTCCATCACATTATTTGGAAAAAAACAAATTAAGGTTAAAGTCCTTGGATGAGACTAAGTTTGAGTAATTATTAAGCCAATTACTTCCTAACTAGATATCCTTGGGTAAATTATGAAAACTCTCCAGTTTCTGTTTCCTCATTACATAGTGGCAATATTAACTACAATCACAAAACTAGTTCTTCATAAATTCCATGTTTGTAAATTTACTTAGTTGCAAAAATTAATTTGTATCCCCGCCATGAGTGCAGGGCCCTTGGGCAACCGCTCACTGACCTGCACCGGATGGTGAGGCATGCGGTCGCCCCTGTGCACAGTCCCAGCTGAGAGAACAAGGTCGGGCTCTGCTTCTCGTCTCAGCTCTCACACAAGCAACAGCTGTCCTTTCCACAGTCTATTCAGTGCCATGTTTCTCACATTTTTTCGTTCTTTTTGTTGGTCCTTTGGCTGTTTGAAACAGCCCCCAAGCACTGTGCCTAAGTCCTGTCCAGTGATTTGAAGTACAAGAAAGCCGTGATACATACACCTCATGGAGAAAGTGCCTGTGTTAGATAAGCTCCACCTAGGCCTGAGTTATAATGCTGTTGGCTGCGAGTTCAATGTTAATGAACCAACAATATATGAGACTATTAGATAAGGTGGCTTTAAACCTAAACACATAAAGCAAGGTTATATATTGTTGACCAGAGGCTCCCAAGAAGCTAATCCTGTATTTCCTCAGGTGCACTGATTTAGTATTCACTAATTCATTGTCATGGAGACTTTATAGAACTACTATGAAAAATGGGAATTGACTCTGTGTCATAAGGGTATTATATGGATTAAGAAAGATAATGTTCTTGGCACAAAGTAGAAACTCAGCATATTATAGTTAGATCATTTTTAGGACTACTATATCACTCTAATTTAGAGACCATTTAATGCAAATTTTATTATGCTTTTCCAATATATTATTTCTTAAAAACTCCTATAAAAATACACATCATAAAACATATCTCAAACTGGACCTGATGTCGCCTACCTATAATTCTAGCACTCTGGAAGGCTGAGGCAAGATAATTAAAAAAATTGACCTCTTTGGAGCAATTTGGCAACTTAGAAAGAACCTGTCTCAAAATAAATAAATTTTATTTTTAAAAAGGTTGGGGATGCAGCTCAGTACAGTTTAGGCCCAGTTTAACTCCCTGATACAGAAGAAAAAAATCTGCACCTCAAAGAAATCCCAAAAAACATCTTTGGAATTTTTGGAATATTATTGTAGGAGGAAGTAGTGTAAAAATTGTTTCTTGTTAGGTCCACTGTGAATTCTTATATGTAGATGAATATAATTATGGATACAGTCAAGTAACCACCATTCCAAAAGCAAATTCTTATTGTTCTAATTCTTGTAATCATAGGAATGAAGCAATGACAAAATTAATCCAGCAAGCTTCTAAATGCTTATATGATTGAATATAACCCTTTAATTTTACTTTAGGATCATTAAAATCATTTCAGTAGAAAAAAGAAAAATATTTTAAAAAGTCAGACATCACATACTTTTAAAAAACCTTGACTTCATGTGTCACTATTTAAAATGTCCTTTATCTGGGTATGTGTCTCAGAGATCCATGTGGGAATGTGAATATTGTGTTGCTCTTTTAAGCAATTATAAAATTTCTTAATAAATTCTCCCAGAAAACATGATTTCTTGACATCCTCAACTCCCTACCCTATTCTTAGAAGAATGTGTATTATTGGATGGAAAGAATGGAGAGTTTTAACTCTAGGATTTACATGACTGGTTTCAAATGACATTTATATTCCAGTCCAGTGGGTTTTGGCATGCTGATGCAGGGTCCCTTTCTCTATTAGAAGAGAGACATTTTGTCAGCTGTGCAGGGCCAGATGTTCAGATTCTACTTTCTTCATGGAGTTTCCACAGCCCAGAGTGACTTTCAGGCCTTCCCTGATAGTGCTCTCAATATATGGTGTCATCTTGTGTCTCACTATTGCCGTGACCTTATGTTATCTTCTCTCTCTTCCCCAGGGGCCTGTGAATGGTCAGGAGCACCACCAAGTGCAAAGACTTTCAAGAAAAGCCTGTTGGATGAATAGTTGTACTTGAGTTCCCAGTTCCGTGTGTATGTTCAACTGTGCACGTCGCCTCTCTTATCCCTGCCACATAGCTCGTAAGTAGCAGAACAGGGCTAGCAAAGGCTAAAAAAGTTCTTTCTGATCTAATTTTAAAATATTTTGCCCTTAGGTTTACCTTTTGACCTTAAGTGAGACTTGGGACCTAGTTGCGTTCTGACAAGGAGATTTCTAGTCTGTGAAATGGATGTACTTAAAAATAAACAAGGGGTCATTCTCTAGTGTTTTTCTTCCTCCAACACTTTTCTCTGCTTTGGACACGATGAAGGGTATCTCTACTAATTGTAAAGCAAATTGTTAGTTCTAAGGCAGGTTATGGTACCGTTAAGGAGCTTCCAGATGAATGGAGGCTAAATACCACTGAAGTCCAGGGCCCACTCTTATCCTAGCACCCAGAGATCTGTGTGTTCTGCTTTGGCTTCTCAGTACCACCAGTGTGAGGAAAACAATGAAATTACAGGTTTCTTGGTTCTCTGTGGTTTTTAGAAAGATTTATATTATGATATTAGATTCCATCAAGTGGACTTTCCTAACTAAAACTTTTAGTCATTTTGTATTCTTTCCTTCCTCTTGTGTCCTCTGGTTCTAGATCCTGGAAACTCTCACTAATTCTGGGAAAGAGTGGATCCCCCCACCTGCCTTTTTTTGATTCTCCTCGGCACCTCTCTAATTCACATTTCTTCATCCTCATAACTGTGTTAATGCAGCAACTTCAGGGAAATTTCGTTATCTTTCAAACGCTCAATCCTCTCACCCAGCCATCCATTTTGGAAAGAGCTAAGGCATCCATTTCTCTGCAATACGAATTGATTTTGACCCTTCTGTGAGAAAATCACACTGAACAGTTCCTCGTTGTTTCACTGGGGATAAAAGGGCGGGGGATTTAGCTCAGTGGTTCCACCGCCTGCCTCACGAGAACAAGGCCCCAAGTTCAATTCCTTGTACAAAGCAAAACAAAAAGGCCTAGACCTTTCAAGTATGAAATTGCAGAGAGTCAGAGGGGACACTCTCACATTTCTGTGACCAGATCATAAAGGTGATGTGCACTTTCCATCTTTGCTCACTGCTCTGTTCTCAGGATGAGAGTGGTGTGTGGCACATTGGTAAACACTTACATATCATTTTTAAGCAGAATAAATCCATTTAGAAAACAGATTTTACATTCCATTTGGCTTGGAAATAACCGCTAAATGAAAACATAGTTTTATGATCCTTTGTGTTAAGATGCACAGATTCACTTTGGGAGATGTGACATTTGGAATTTAGTTTGAACTCTCCATCGCGCGCACACACTCTGTTTCCTTAGCATTTTGCCTTGATGTATTAAACTCTCTAGAAACAGCAGTGGTTCCTTGGTGATTCTGGTGAAGTTTATATAAACTTAGGTAGCTGGTGTTTTAATTCGTATTCCAGGATGTTTTGGGGCAGGGAAGTGATGAAAGGATGGGTGGCGTGATTATTTGGCCTTTTACAGACTCATTAATAGTAAAGTCTTCAGTTTCATTTACTTTCGTTCAGTTGGTAGAAAAGGTTAGTGGGAAATCTTTCCAGTACATATTATTGTACTCAGCCATTTTCTCCTCTCATACAACTCAAGTGACTGCTATTCTGCTCCACACTTGGGTTCACTAGGGCGACGTCACTCACAATCCAGCTTTTACTATTAGAGCAGGAACATCTGGTCCACAGTTCACAAGGTGTGGCATCATTTTACATGCACTGCTAAGGCAGCACAGGTCAGCCTGTCCACTTCTGCTTCTACTGGGACGAGCTTCAATCCTCAGTAGCTGGCCACTCACCATTGCATCATTTTTACTGCTCTTTCTTTTCTTTCTTTTATTTTTCCCCCAGTCCTGGGGATCAAACTTGGGTCCTTGCGCCTGTGAGGCAGGCAGTGGAACCACTGAGCTAAATCCCCGGCAGGCCCGACTGTTCTTTCTTGATGGATGACAAAGGCTGGCCCCAGCTGTGGCTTTTAAATCAGTTCTTGTGGGATGTCCTGCTGGCCTTTTCTGCTCCATTTTGGTTTTTTATTCCTCATTCCTCGTCTCTTCCTCCTGTGTTCCCTGTCTGTTCCTGTTCTTGCCCAACAACTGCCTTTGGCCCCGGGGGGCAATTTCCAGCTCTGGGTATTCTCTATTTTTTTTAAACATCTTCCTCCTGACAGTAATACACATATGTGTTTCAATAGCAACTCCTGGATATGTTTAAAAAATGCCAACCACATATAATGAATATTTAACCTAGGAAATTCTGGTTCCACTTTATGCTCTGTCCAGCCACACCCCCACAGCCGTCAGCTTGCAGAAGAGGCGACGTTTCTCACACATTGCCAGCTATGAGAGCAAGTGAAGGTTAAAGCAGCCTTCAGTAATGACGTGTGCTTTTTGCACTCTGAACTTGTGGTGACTGTTCTTCAACTTACAATTGTAACTGCTGTCTCTCACCTTTCCCTTGGGGAGTCTCCACACCTTGTTTCCTATAAACCAGCCAGGGCTTGACTTACTAAGGGAAGCAAAGATGACTCCTGACTCTTAGTTCTCCACACAGTGCCTCTGAATTATCACAGAGTACGATGGCTCGATGGAAGTCACTCCAATTTCCTCCTGTATACCAGGGCTCATGTTTCCAGCCTCACACTAGACAGTTACAAGTAGATTGAGAGGGAGAAAATTAGGCAAACTACCCACGGCTTTTTATTCTTTTCATGGATGGGAAATAAAAATAACAACATCGCACTTCATTTGTAAAGTTCACAGTGCTTTCATTTGAAAGTCATAGTAGCTTTTTCTAGTAAGATTATTAAATTATGATATTCATATTTATTTTCCTAAAGAAAAAGATGAGTTTCAGAGATATCAGTTGATTGCCATTCTGTCAACAAAACAAAAAAAAAAAAACAAAAAAAAAATCACTGAAAGCCAAAAACTAGAAAACCAATACACACAGCACACATTATTTTGCAGTTCCTGTTCCCTTGTAGCCCAGAATCAAGCTCATTCATTGTCCATTCGTGTTTCCTAACTGTGCATGAGGCTCAGTACTGATGGGATGTCTGGGCTGTGCTTGTGTCACATGGTGTGGCTTGAAGTTATTCTACTGATGGTTTCATAGAGTTTTTCCTCCCTCTGGGTGACTCGACCTCAGCTTCACACACTGTCATGTGCGACGTCAGCTACCTTTCCCTTGTGGACCCAGAAAACTGATTTTCTGCAAGACATTTTATTTTTCATTTTTGCACATGAATTTAAATTTATTTATAAATTCACAACAGATTATTTAATTCATTTATCTTCATTGGTACCTGTTTGGAGTATATAATGATTACATTCATCATGGGGAGTTGCTGCATGTACATGACATTTCTTAAATTTTTTATTCCTTTTCCCTCTTCTACCTCCCTTTCCCTGAATCTCTTTATAATATTTACTTTTTCCAGAGTTAGTGGATTCTTATTCTTTGGCCTCAGATTCTCCTGCTCATATATTTTTCCATATTATTCTTTACATTTTGGTTATCTACTGGGGGAAATGGAGAGGTATAATTAATTCCTATCCCCAATTTTTACTAAGGCACAAAGACCTTTTAGTGCGCAACTATTTGTTATATATCAAAAATAAGATCTGTTTTTAAAAAGATAATTCATGATCTCTAGCAGTAGACAAATCCAAAGACCACAGCAAAGCAATATATCCTAAATGTGATACTTGAAATAATTTGGCTCAAGTGTAATAGGCAGTTCCATTTGCTGAATAAAAATAGAAACATAAGGAGGAAGGTGTGATGCCGCCACCCTGGAAGGTTTTTCTATAGAGTTATTAAGGTAAGATATTGATACCACCTAGGACTTGAGCAAAAATATTTTTGCACATTATAAATGTACTTATAATACAATAACCCCATACCTATATATTACAAAATAAAAGCAAGTAAAAAGTAAAACAATTTTCTAGGAATGCATTAAATTATATCAATGAGTTCACAACTCTTGTACAAAAATAGCAAAATAGGTATCCTTCTTACGGCACTAGGCTCTTCTCTCCTTTTCTCCCCTCCCCATCCCTCTTCCTTTTCTGTGGTACAAAGGATCAGACCCGGGGCCTTGAGCACACAAATCATGTTCTCAACCACAGAACTGTGCCATTGTCACCAGAACCATTTTTGAGATAAGATGGTAATAATGGTAATATCACCATACAGGCCTTATCCAATGGCACGTTAAATCGATTACTAGTTTAGATAAAATAGTTAGAATTTGTTAACTTTTGTTGAAAACTTGGTATGTGAGGAGGATTACTCTAAGAACTTTACTTGTATAATCTTACTCACCTTAATCCAACAGAGGAGGGTTTTTGTACACAGGGAAGCTAAGGCTCTTTGGGGTTAAATTGTATCTTCAATTTCATATGGCTATTAAGATTGAAAACAATCTGGTTTTAGAAATATGAATTCTTGAATTAATTCCTTAAAACTCCAGCTGTATAAGATATATGTTGAAATGCCATCGTCAGATATTTGATGGCAGAGATAAAAGTCTATGGGCATACAATGTACAATCTACAAATGTAGGACAAACAGTTTGACAAATATCAGCAATATACTCTGTATGGCACAGGGAAGGCATCCAGTGATGTGTGAAATCAGGATGGAATGTTTGAATGTTTTGGAATTTGGTGCTAGTGTGTGTCCTTCATGATGCTAGTCTTAGACCCTATGCCTATGATGCATAGTTAATATTCCTTATTGCTATGTTCTGAATATTTTTGTTCTTCTAAAATTCATATGTTGAACCTTAATCCCCAGTGTAATAACATTAGGTGGTTGCGGATTTGGGAGAATGACTGTCAGGAGAGCTCCACCCTCACAAATGTGAGCAGTGCCTTTATTAAAGAGGCTGAAAGGAGCTACTGCGTGTCTTCTGCCCTTTCAGGATACAGCAACAGGGGCCCTCTGTGAAGCAGAGGTGAGCCCTTATCACGTCATCTGTGAGCACCTTGATCAGGGATGTCTGAGTCTCAGAACTGGGAGAAATAAACTAATTTATAAATACCCAGTTTCATGTGTTTTGTTATAACAGTCAATATGGACTGAGACACTCATCTAAAATAAGAGAAATGTTTTTTCAAGAGCTACTGGTCTCCAGGTATTCATTCACGCCACACTGAATCATTGAATCTTTCTTTTTAAAATTGTGCTTTAATATAATATTTTCTAGTAGTATGTAAGTTGCTTACGTGCTTGACTTGCCTGGTTAAACAATGTTTAAAGTGTTTCCATTTTACTTACAGTCATTTTATTTTAGGTTTGATGCAATGTTATGTTATATTTTGCTTGTCCATTAAGGATTTAAAGACAGGCTGCTTAGATTTTTATACATGTCAAATACTTTACAGTGTGTTTTCATTTAACAATCACATATAATAAAGTGATGAGAAGAGGAGGGAGGCAGAGGGATTCCTGCTGCTTTAATTGGTTTAAAGCAAACATTTCAAGAAGAAACACTGTCCAGTTCTAAACTCCAACAGAGGGTAGAGTTGCAGGTTCCTACTCACTTCTTTGGAAAATTCAGATCACTGCATCTCTTTCCTGCTGGGGACGGCAGCAGTATGAGAAACCACGTGGTGGGGACATAGCCGGCTGCTGTATAGGTCAGGTCTTTATACAAACAGGAGACACGTGGCAGACGTAAAGCTTGTATCTGACACGTCATCTTTCCTACAGACCCTTACTTCTGATGTCCTGGATCCTCAAAGGAATAATTTCACAATAAGTTTTCAAAGTATAATTCTCTTAGCAATATGTTCTATAACATGAAAAAGTACCGATTTTGTCAGTGAGCAAAATAAATAAAGAAGACAGTGGAACAATTATAAGTGTGTAAGTGAAGTCCTCTCCAGCTCGGTAGTAATATCATAAGAAGCATATTATAAAAATAAGAAGTCTAATTTGATTTAAATTTTAGTGGTTCTGAAATAATTTATCATTAAAAATAATTCAGACAAATGTTAGGAGAGGTGAGGTAACCAGAGGAGAGAAGTGATATATTTACATCCCATTGTTTTATCAGGTTGAGTTAATATGTTCAGTGACATTTGAGTTTAAAATTTCCATTGTTTAATTCTAAAATAATCACTATATGAGGTTGGGTACAATGTTAATGGAAATAAGGTAAGTAGATATTGAAAGATCATTTCATTTTTATAGGTCATTTGCCTGTGTGTGTGTGTGTGTGTGTGTGTGTGTGTGTGTGTGTGTGTGTGTGGTTGACAAATACAATGCTGGGTCCATTGAAATTTTGTTAGACTGTAGTCCTTCTTTAAAATTACACCTGAAATTAAGGACATTTATCACCATTATGGAATGAAATAAGCAAAAATAATCATATAAAATATTCTTAGAAGCTCCAAGAACATGGCCTGTAGTTCAGTTGCATTGTTTAAATCCCACCTTTTCTGCTTATAGCTGTTAGACCTTGAGAAATTTACTTAATCTCTTTGTATCTCAGTTTCTGCATCTGTAAAAGGAGGGCAGTAAGCAGTGTTTCTTTCCTATGGTGCCCTGAAGATTAATAAAGATAATACCAGAGAAATTCTTAGAGCAGTATCTGGAACATGGTGTATGGAAGTGCTAGCTATTTGTATTATCTATAAAACTGTTCCCATCTGAAGAAATAGTTTACAGGTGTGCAATTAACAAAGGCAATCAGGAGCATGCCCCACTCTAATTGAGGTATCAAGGCTGTTTCTTAGAAGGCCAAAACAAGAACCATACCCTCGTTTGTGTTACTGCACCTGGTGACTGATTAAAAGTATATCAATGAGAGATTAAGGTCAACCAGAAGAGACAAAGAGCAAGAATTTATCAGTGCAAACTTAGACCTGGCCCACTTACAAGGCACTCCGCAAACCGGTTCCTTTTCAGATTTCAGCCCATCGTGGAGACACAAGATGAGGACTCCTAATCCGAACTCCTTTCCACTTACTCCATGCTCTGAGAGTTTAGTTGCTCAATGCTACGGACAGAACAGGCTGGCCATCCAAACAGTATATTAATTACAATGTTCTTGGTGTCAGTATTTCTTGGGTTCATACAGTTTCATCTACGTTTTATTTTAAAAGGCACCATGGTAGTGTATTGTGCAAAAGTTCTCAAATTCAAGTACACAAAATTCACTTGCAGAACCTGTATTTTAAAAACAGAATCTAAATTCCCCACTTTCACTTCTCCCTATAACATGTAAACACACACACACGTGTATGAGTGTACATGTGTGTTAATTTGAAAGCTCTGTCCTGGGGTCCAAGAATCTGATACAGGTAGTCTTTGGTCTAACCTTAAGGACTGGAATATTTGGGCAAATTAGCTTTATCGCTAGGATTTACAACTGACCTCTGTCGCTTACTAAAATCTGTGTGATTTTGGGTGAGTTACTCAACAGTTTTGAACTTTGGTTTCTCATCTCTGAAGGTGGGAATAATGATGCTCTCGCATGTATTAAATAGCATTGTAAGGCAAGTGCCTAACTGGGGCCGTGTGTGGCATACATGATTTAGTCAGTCTGAGCAGGCAGGCCATGTGAGCCTATTCACTTTTTAGACAAGGGAAGCAGAGGTATGAATGCTTAGGATATGATTCTACCACAGTGCTGCAGCCTTTGCAGATTCTGTCTTTTACTAACAGCACTGAACCCAAAGTTCATACAAGAGGAATGCCAAAGCCCTTCACTAAACAGGTGTAGCCAAAAACGTAGATCTTTTCAAAAAATATTCTTGTTGAGAATATCTACTATTATATTCTGACTATGGCATCATACATTTTCCTGTTGACTACAAATGACCCAAAGGTTAGCCTACTTTTACTTATAGAATCCCTCAATCTTATCTTTGCAGTTAAGAAAGTAAGGCAGGGGAAGTTTTTATTTATGTTACAGAGATTTTGAGCTGAAAAATGACCTTAAAATCTTCAGGTCCAGGTCTCATCTAATGTAAAGATAAAGAAACTGAGTCCTGGAGACAGTCAGAGCCGAGTCCCCAGTCCTAATTGATGACTGTTATTCCACTTTTCCATGGTGCCCAAGATGGAGGTGTCGCATCTCCTCAGAGTGCAGTCCTGGAGCCAGTGAGGAGTGATCAGGCTCATGCAGGGTGGGTTCTGTTCATCGCACAAAGGTGGCTACGCAAGCGATTTAGATGGTTCTGCCTTCCAGTCTGGATGAGGACCTGGCCGAGTCCAGGCACTTTGAACACTGCTGTGTGTTCACAGATGGGGGACGTTGAAAAAGGTGTGGTTGAGTGGAGGGGGACCTGTCCTCTCCTTGAGAGTACTGTACAGACAGAAAGCTAAGGAATTCAGGGTAACTCTTGTATGTGACTTTTAAAAGTCTCATTTTGGAAGGACTCTTTTTGTCATGAGTTTTTCCATTTTACTTGATTTGCAATGTGAACTATCATAGGATTGGTCCCTTTTTAAATAGAGACTAAGTTGGAAATTACTTTTAGTATTAAATTGTGTATCAAGCAAATTCATTATGTGACTAAGAGAGGTATACTTTATTCCTTCTTTACAATATTTATTCTTTTCCTCTGTAAGATAGGATCTGAGAGTTACATATGTAAACATTGGCAACTTAGCCTTTTTTTGTGCATGCTGCTGAAAAGAACCAAAATACATTTTGATATCCCAGAAATTAATTTTGCAATTCAATCTTATAATGGGAGTGCTTTTTATACCTTTGGGCCAATCTGATTCTCACAACAGAGAAAATTATTTTCTTGATAATTCAGGATGAACTACATCAGATGTGTCACATTGGGATGCAATACATGTATTACTTTAGATGCTTGATAAATGAAAACAACAGTAAAGTCATATTAACAGAAAGAATTGAGCAAGAAGGGAAGGCAGTTAGAAAGGAAGGAAAGAACTACAGAAGAGGAAGGCATGAAAGAACACATATAGACTAAAGAAACTGAAGAGAAATTCACTATATGGCTTCATGAAGAGTCAAAGGAAAACAATGGTTTTCTATGAATGTGAGAGGCCAGGGAAAGGAGAGGGAAGACAATGGAAATGGATAAACATGCAATTTCTGCATTTCTTTTGTATTCCTGAGAATAATCACTACATGCCACAGAGATTCCTCCCCCACTGAAGTTTTATGCTGACACATTTACTGCATAGCTATTCCTAGTTTAGTATTTATCTACTCATGGTAGAAGTAAAGGGGATGAAGGTGTGCCTACATTCATTTTTCTTAATTCAATAACTAACTGATATAACCCAGGTAGTGTTCACTAGAAGATAAGAGTAGAATTCCTAATTTTACAATCAGACCAAAAACATTCTCTTCCATACATGTACTACTGTGTGTGATCTTGTACAAGTTGCAAACCTGATGCTTGAAGGATCTTGTCCCGTCTCATGAAAGTAGGTCTGTGCAGCTCCTCTGACTCTATTATTAGAGATGACACATTAGTTTGGAATTGACATATCAGTAGTGAAAATATTTGCACTGCGGAAATTGGCGAATACTACAAATCAAATTTATTTTCTAGAGAGCCTTTTCTTAGACATTTTCTAGGTCACCTCTGCTTATGTATAAATGACATTATATAATAGGATTTTGTCAGTTATAGCAATAATTTTTTCTTTCACCTCAGCCATCCCTAAAGAATATATGTCTCTGAAAATCTTTGACCTCCACACTTCTAGGCAATAGATTTTTACTTGGAAACTCAACTTCTCTTTATGATCTCCATATTTATTTTATGGCATTTTATCTGACTCAGTTTTCTTCCCTTTCTTTCTTTCAATGCTGTCCAAAAAGAATCAGAAATTTTTGCAAATTCTCCTTATATGATGCCCAATACAGTGTCTCATGAAAGTAATTATTATATTGTATTTTTAAGAGTAACATTTGTTATTTTATTGGCAAAAATTGTATTACTGTATTTATAATTTTATTCAATAGTTGGATATTTGTGAGATACTGAAGGAAAAAATAATGCACCGTGAGTCACAGAATGCAAAACCACCAGGCCTACTTAACTCCATGTCTCTTCACCCCCCAGCCAAGAGCCAAAAGGGAAGAAGTAGCCAAAAATCTCACCACAGCACAGTGAGGACATGAACATCCACACATTCAAAAAACACACCCAAGGAAGGATACAGAACTTTTGACTACAGTACATGTCCTGCTAATTTTGCCCCTCGCCCCCATATTTCTCTCATCCTACACTTTGTTAAGTGAACACAGATAGTTCATCATTCTTAATCAGCAAGGTAATAGCTACACGTTTAATATAAGAATTGTAAAGAATGGAATATATTTGAGGTGGAAAAAAGGTTTTACACAAGCAATGCTCTTTGTGCTGTTCTGTGAAAAATGGTCCGATATATGAGAAGAATAAGAAAGAAGGGTATGGTAGGTAGATGGGTCAGTGTAGAACCAATTTCACAAAGAAGGGCAGCAACGTGGGATATAGCTGAAGAGATTTGTGGCAGTGAGGAGTTTGAGACACGGTTGGAAGGTCAGGCTGAGACTACATCTTCAAAGGCCAGCAGAGGAGTTTGTACTTTGTTTACCAGAGAAGAGAAGGGCACTGGAGCACTCAATAATCAGAGCTACATTGTAGGAAGAAATTTGGCAGGAGAAAAAATGAACTGGGAGAGGAGAAATAAGGGTATTATAGAGTACCAGCCTCCACTGGCCTCAGGTTCCCTGTCTGCCAAATGTGAATAGGGATGTTCTCAAGAGGCTGTGACAATGATCAGAGGAAACCAGGTCTGTGAAGAAGGGCCAGTACCCCTGACACAGAGCAAATCTCTAGAAGACTCTCCTCACTTTCCAAATCCCTCATCCTATAGTTGACTTCCATTCCCCAAATAGTAGCATGTCTCAGAAATAACTGGGAGCTGGCAGCATATAGCTGGAAAAAAAAAAGATGCAAGGAATCTGTAGAAACAGATGTAAACTGTTTTCCTTAAAGGATTTAAACACAAGAGAAGAAAGATGTGCAGGAGGTAGACAGGCTGTAGGACTGAGTTCTCAGCATTTAAGTAATTAGCGCTTCTTGACCCAGTAAAAGCGGCCACCCAGCTCTCCCTTTGAAGGGGCAGAGGTCATTGACAGCTGCTGCTTGAGCTTGGGGGGAATGTTCCACTTGAGACCAGCTGGGGAGAAATGGGCCCCAGGAAGAGAGGTCTCTCCATGATGAGAGCTCCATTCCTTTTTCTCATAAACAGTGGACCCCTGGAAGGCCCATCTGAATGGCTCCGATACATTCTTCACCTGGGTTTTTGTTTTCTTTACTGAAGAGCAGTTGCCTGCTATGCACCAGAGTTCCCATCTGTCTCACAGATAGTCCCAGGGCTGTGCACTGTGTGCATTTTATCAAAGGCTGAGAAACCCAGTTCATTCCACTGCAAAACAAGATCTCACCCAGACCCCAAATCTCAGTATTTCAAGTGTTTTAGTGGTAGAATCTAATTGTAATACAGAGTGAAAAAAATGTACCTGCACAGAAGTTAGAAACGATGTATTTCCTGACTGGTCTCTAATTAAAGTCTCATAATTTTTCAGGCTTCAACATGAGAAACTTTGACAAACTGTAGTGCTCCACTGAAAATTCTAAAACACTTCCTATTTGCACTTGACAATAAATAATGAAATTTACATTTTATGGATTAATAATTAGTATGCCAGGAAGTAATACATTTGCTAATTTTCTTTTGAGAACCAGAGAAACAAAAGTGTAGAGAATTCGTGGATCCAGAAACCCATGAATACTAATTCTGGCTACTCCTCTTTGCATTATCTCCCTGCAGGTCTGGCCTGTGCAGTTTTTTTGCACACAGAGCATTGTGCCTCCCCCGCTTTTCATTGAGTTTATTAGTACATTTTAGGGATACAGTACAGTTACATTCATTACTGGGGTCTTGTTCCTTTACACGACGGGGCTTGGTTCTCATTTTTTCCCCTTGTCCCTGCCCTCCCTTCACCCCCTCCTCCCCTCATTGTGCCCTTTTGAAAGGCAGCAGCATTTGATTGAGGGTGCACTGCTGATTTTTTTCTGAAGGAAAGGAAAGCCAAAGTGATTTCTTGTCATCTCTAGAAAGTCTCCCTAAGAACCCTGAGAATTTGCCTGCCCTGATCTTTGGAAGTGACTGTGATGCTGACAGCCCATCTAGAACCAAGAAAAGTATAATGTAAAGCCAGTTATTGTTGTCTTCAAGACTCCAAAAATTTTTGCTAAACTTTACCACTAGGTGGCAAATCCTTCTGACAAGGGGAAGCCTACTCCTCTGTCTCCTTGGTCCTAAGATAGCATTTGTAACATCACATGGAAATCCAATTGAGCCTCTTCAGCCATGAAACAGGGGCACTGAAGCATCTCTCCACAGCAATAGGAATGTCATCAAGAACACAACAGGTTTGACATTTATTGTCCTGTGTGCTTTGCTGAGCAAACTAGTTTCATGATTTCACAGATGACAGAAAGCCTCATTATGCTTTCAGCACAATTGTGCTTAATTTATCTGTCTAAAGAAATATCTTTACCTTTAAAATGGGAATAGTAATAATAATAATAATAATAATAATAATAATAATAATAAATGCCTGACAGTGGTGTTCTGAGGCCTAATGAAATAGGCTTAAAGATCATCACCTGTGCAGTGCCAATTCCTCAGTAAGAACTTGAATGACTGAATCAGTCAATAACCAAAATAGAAGACTATAAAAGCATTTCCCAAAGGCCTTGAACTGCATATTACCTTATCCCAAGAAATAGAAATTTATAAAATTATCTTACAAGAACTTATACAAGATCCTTTTATCAAATAGCAAAACATTTTCAGTTTAAAATACACTTCCAAAAGTTTCCACTGAAGAGTGATTCCCTATCTGGAAATATTACTAGACAAAATTGGATTATCACTCTAGCCCTGGATGAAGATCTGTTGTAAATGCCTGGGAATGTGGCAATTTACTCTTGTTAGATTATTTTTTCCTTTGAGACATGTTCCTTTGGGGATGCTGGAGATGCTGACAGTGGAACATAAAGAGTAGAGTGGCCAGTAGTGTTACACTATGAAGCAAAAATGAAAATGTAGAGAATTACAAGTAGCACAAATCCATGTCGGAACATTTTGATGTATTAAATGAGTCCACTGTTTGGGACTCAAACATTCCCTAGGCCACACTGGAGTGTCATCCAGTCTGCTACCTGCTCTCACAGGGCAAGAAGTTTTTATTCTATCATGAGAAAAGCTGTATAAGAATGGAAAGAATAAGATATATAATGAACATATTGTCCTTAAAAATATCTGTCCAAACTCTATCAGCCCATTTGATCTGCAACAAAAACTTTGCTCAGTCTTGATGCACCTGCTATCTCACACCTGCAGTTTCATTCGCTGTGGAGATGGTGCAATTGCAGTATTGCCTTTCATGTGTAGTTTTCCAATGCTGACACACACCTGAGATAAACAACTTTAAGGAAGAAAGATTTATTTTGAGCTTATGGTTTCAGAGGCTTTAGTATATGTTCAGCTGGCTTTATTATTCTTTGGGCCTTTGGTGAATATCATGGCAGAAGGATATTAGAGGAAAGTTGCTCACCTTGTGGCAGCCAGGTAGAGGGGAGAGAAAAAGCAAGGGGGGGGGGTCGGTTCTAAGGTCATGTTGTCATGATCTACTCTCTCATTTAGGTCCCATACCTCCTAGATGTATATCACATCTCAATAATGGCATCAAATTACAAATCTGTCAATGGATGAACTCACTTAAAACAGTTAAATCTTTGTAATCTGACCATATTACAAAAGCCCCACTCTTAAACTGCTAGACTGAGAACTATAGTATTATTAACTTTCTTATCACTGGCACAAAATACCTGACCCTTACAACTTAAGGAGAGGTTCATTTGGCTCATGTCTTCAAAAGGTTCAGTCCATAGTAGACTGGCTCCAAGGCAGAGCCAGTATAGTAGAAGGGCATAGTGGAGGAAAGCTGCTCAACTTACGGTAGTCAGAAAGGTGAGGGGGAAAAGGAGAGGGAGAGAGGGGAGCAAAATATACCCTTCTAGGTCATGCTGGCAGTGACTTACCCCTTCGGATCAGCCTTTCCCTCCTAAGAGCATATTCAACTATGAACTGATAAATATAGCACCTGTGACCATTCCAAAAGCACCCGTGAGCGCACAAAACTTGGGGGGAATTTTGATCTAAACTATAACAGAAACCAAGCATCCCAAAAATGTCTTTTGGAGGATATTTAAGTTTCAAATGATAACACATAGAATATTATGCTTTCCAGTTATGGTGCCTATCACATTCACATTATATTATACTTATTTGTTTAGTCATTTCCCTGCTATTTAGTGGTCTATTCCCATAGAGGATGTGATAGGTTTTATGTGCTCATTATATACGTTTTGAATACATAAATAAGTACAGGATAATATACATAAATAAGTGATAATATATAAATAAGTACAGGATAATATAATCCCTTTGGGTGCTACTAGATTTTTGTCCATATCTATTCCATAGGCAAAGAGTATTGAAGCAGGATGGTTGGCTTGGAAGTAAAGTAAGTTAGGTTCTTAAGGAATTGCTTGATTAAATGTTTGCATCATTTGAAAATGTAATGCATATTGAACTCTTTTAATATAAAGACGACACGTTCCTCTCTATGAAGTTTAGGATTTTTTATGAATTATTATTTATTATTGTGTTCCTTTTTATGGTAGAGTGTTGAACTTACATAATTAGACATGATTCATGAGACACCATTTTAGAAAGTGAGTTCATTTCATAATACTCAATCTTTTTGGAAGTGGAAAGTTTATTTCTTCTTCACTAACTTGATTATGAAGCTTCTGTTTCATTCTCCTGTAATAATAATGACTCTAATGTTTTTGCATCTGTCCCTGAGGTCATTGGTACCTCAAGAGTCTTTATGCATCTCTTCTATCTTGTTTTACTTCCTGTGTCTGAGGACCACTTCTATGAAAATATTATGTAATTAAATTAAAAATTAGAGAAAGAAAAAATGTCTCCCTGGGGTCAAAAATAATTTCTTTAATTGAGTTATGCTATAACTTATAAGAAATATTTGAACTTTATAGAACCCTAGGAAGACATCTTAAGGCCTTCATTCATTCCTTATTATTTAAATATTAAGCTGGAAAATAGGCACAGGGTTTAGATAACAGAAAATAATAAAATGTGACAATGAACTAATTCTATACATAAATTTAGTTGACTAAATTGTTTAAAATTCATTATGCTGTGACTATAAAACTCAAACGAATTATTTTTTTCTGAAGTGTAGAATCACTTCAAAATGTTTGAGTTTGTAAGACACCAGTCCTGCGCCATCTGGGGAAGAATGCAGAAATTATCATTGTTAGTGAATGTCTTTAAATTACATTAAAGTTGAAACTGGAAAACATATGGGTACAACTAAATTGTTTAAAATTCATTATGCTGTGACTATAAAACTCAAACGAATTATTTTTTTCTGAAGTGTAGAATCACTTCAAAATGTTTGAGTTTGTAAGACACCAGTCCTGCGCCATCTGGGGAAGAATGCAGAAATTATCATTGTTAGTGAATGTCTTTAAATTACATTAAAGTTGAAACTGGAAAACATATGGGTACATGTGCATGTGCAAGTGCAAGTGATTGAGTGTGAGTGTGTGTGTGTGTGTGTGTGTGTGTGTGTGTGTTCTCTGGCAATGTGTTCTGAATTTTCCGAATGAGTTTCTGCTGATTGTGTGTGCTAACATGGAGCCCTCTAGGTAGACAGGACAACTGCTACGCTGGGATACAGTGTGGGATTTCTGAAGAGAATGAAATATTTTACAAACAACATGACTTGGCCCAGTGTGTCTTTGCTCTATCTTCTGTGATACACTAGTATCATATTTAATTTGTGTTATTCTTCTTTGTATAACCCTATCCCCTCTTCTCACCTCTTTTTCCCTTCTGGTCATCTCTAGTGTTCAGTTAATCCTGCTATCTTATTGCAATTTCTAGGTATGTAGTAAAGTCTGTTCACTGGGTTGGCTCATTCCCAACTGGTCTAAATACATTTAAAGGAGGCTCTTGGTGCATGTTAAAAACACATGGACAGTGGGGAGAGCAGTGTCCACTGAGGCTGCCAAAGAGATCGCAGCCACTATTGCCAGCCATTCCCATCGTGAGGGTGTTTAACCCTAACAGAACCGCAGTCAAGGCTGTCCTCCTGGTCACTCCTTCCTGCAGGAAGATCACTTTTGTATTTTCAACTCTGGAAAGCCTTTTATATTCAGAAGATGAAGACAGCAATCCATAGCCCTATTCT
Source organism: Fukomys damarensis (assembly GCF_012274545.1). NCBI lineage: Eukaryota > Metazoa > Chordata > Mammalia > Rodentia > Bathyergidae > Fukomys > Fukomys damarensis. The sequence goes on from NW_022900944.1 coordinate 18,779,917, forward strand.
GTGCTTGTAGTTGGAGCATATATAAGAAGTATAAAGTATGATCTTCAAATGTAAAGAATTGAAGAGAGAAGAATATTCATATTTGTATGTTGTTACATTTTACTTGTTTAGTACATATCAGTCCATAATTTTATAAGATGATGTGATTAATATCTTCATTTTACAAATGAAGACATCAGTTCCTAGTGATGGGTCATAGGTGGAACTGACTTGTTTTGAACTCACAGCAAATGTTCTCTGAGTGATTATATCACATGGTGTTTCTATTTTCATCTTTTCCTTGGAAATTCCAATTTATAACATATATAAGCATACAAAGATTTCAGAAAATTTTATATACCAAGTCAAATGACATATTGATTTTTTTACCCTGTATTTGTTTTCTCTGCTTCATGGATTCCTTTCCCTTTTGAGAGGGAATTGAGGGATTCTTCTTCAATTAGCTTAAGTGAGAAAGGGTGCTAGAGACTTAGAGATCTTCCCCTGTACTGCAGGGGTTTGTTGGGCACAGGGATCCATAGCTGTCTCCTATCCCCAAGTCAAGGACAGAAGAGTCCTGAGGGACAGAGCAGAGAGAGGGATGCAAGTGCCCATTTTCTGAGGGAGAAGATGGAGGGAGAGGGCAAATGTGGGATCAGTGGGAACCATCATTTTTAAAAGAAATATCATCTAAGAGAACAGTGGTTGTGGAGGGGGATGGAACCTCAGAGACTGTGCCTCTGAATCCAAGGGCAGAGCAAATAATCTAAGGAGGAGCAGCTAGAGGAGGCCACGCCAAGGACCAGCAGTTGGAGGTTCCAGGACAGAAAATTCTGACTTTGAAAGAGAGACAAGAGTGGGGGAACCAACATCGCATTGGAACCGAGATGGCCACCTCAGGCTCTAGTTTCTCCCTAACCTCCTCTTCTTTGAAACCCAACCCCAGTAGCTACTAGGCAGCAGAGTAGAACCACAAAAGCAAGTAAAAAGAGTATGAAGGATGCCTCTCATGCTTTTCTCATGCATTCTAAGCTTCCAAGCCTGCAGCTAGTCATAGTCATAGAGCTAGAGAAAGGGGGAATAAGTCTTTATTTTTTTTAAATCAACAAACATCTTATTTACATAACATTCTTAGAGTGTAGTGTAACATGTTGGGGAGGAGGTAGTTTTAAACATTTTTTATTACCCTTGACTGGTGCTGGTAAACTGGATCTCCTCTCCATCAAAATGCTGATTTTTAATATTTGCCAATTTTTGTGACATAAATGCCACCACTATCGTCAATAGCAGGCCACCAAAATGTTAAAAACCAGCTTGAAAAATCCATGAATAGCAACAAATGTAAAATTTAACTGATTTGGTGCAAAGTAGTTGAGATTTTTTTTGATTAAATGGAGAATGCAAAAGCTGTAGGATGAGCTTCTCACTGAGTCTTAGCTGGGGGTTGGTGTGCCCAGAGAATCAGTTAGGTACAAAACAGTGAGAAAGAATTGCAAATCTTTATTTTTGCATTCATTTTATCGAGTTTAAGTATATATGGGACAGGAAGTTAAAAGAAATTTTTTCCTAAATGTTGGTGAAAGCTGAAAGCTAAAAATGACATGAGTTAATTAACTATATGCTAAAGAGAATTACTAAATGTATGTCCTCTTTCTACATGGTGACCAAATTAGCCACTCTCCTGGCAGGACTTACCTCATGCATGTAGAAGAGAAAACTACCACATAGAAAGAAAAATCATTTTTCTGATAATACCTGTAGGAGTGGAAAATGCTTTGACTTCTCTCAGAGAGAAGGAGATGGTGTTTCTCCTTCAAGTCCAGTGAGGGTCTCCAAATCCAGAACGCCCAGGGAGACTGGTTGGGTACTTGTTGGACTGTGACTGGATTTCAGGATTCTAAGTTCAATTGTAGCCACAGGTCTTGACCAAAACATCAGGGATTTGACTTGATGCAAGTTCCTGAGAGTTTGGAAGTATTATGCAGCAATGGGATTAGTGATTTTTTTCCCCCATCAGGAAAATTCTGCAAGTGGGAGGCTCATAGGGTGATGCAAGAATGCTGCAGTTCCATATGCTACCTTTCCATCCATTACCAGGGAAATAAAATCTAGCATCTCTTACAGAGCAAGGAACAGGTAGGACAATAACTAGGTTTGGGTCATCTTGAAAGAAACCTATTGCAGAGATCTACCCACCAGCCCAAGGCACTCCAACTTCAAGAGGCTCTCTCATAATTCTTTTTTTTTTTTTGGTACCGGGGATTGAACTCGGGTCCTTGAGCTTGCAAGGCAGGCAGTAGAACCTTAGTGTCCAAACAATCCACTGCCTAGAGGCTGATTCCACAGAGCCAGGATGTAGCTTGGGGATGTGCATTTTTTAAAAAGCCTTCTAAATATGCATGCAAAATTTAAGATCCAGGAATATTTACATGATCATCTCTGTGAGCATCCCTCCACGATCCTGTCTACATTTTCATGGCTTCCTCCCTACAAGTAAGGATCCAGAAATAGTAGGCTGTGCAAGCTCTTGGAAAGTGCTATAGAAAAATCTACAAATGGGCCTATACACACATTTTAGATATGATTTCTTTCCCTTATTCCTCAAACAAATGCATACTCTATTGCTTCCAAGTATTTTTTATTTCAGTATCACGAGGCTACCATGATGTCCTACCAGAAATTGACAATCACAGCTATTCACAGAAGATACAACTGTCCTCAATTCCACCGTTTTAGACATTAAAAGGATTAAAAACTATAATAAAATGTTTTCTTTTTAATTTATAAACAATTTTGACCTAATACTTCAAAGGTTTCTTTTAGCAATCTCAGTTAAACTCATGAAAATGATATTGAAGTGCTGACCATGACACTCGAATGCTGTACACATATACTTTTCTTATAGGGAACAAGTTTTTGCTGGTGGAGCTTATATGTTTTGGGGTATAATATTCCCCATGTTTCCACATGTTACTTCTGCCATAAAGAGAGTGGCAGCACAGTTCAGCTGAGAGAGCTGCTGTAGATGAGAAGACCCTTCTGGCATGGGCACCCATCTGTCTGTGCAGCTGTCCTGAAGGCTAGACTTTTCCAGTGCTCTTTTGGTTGAGTGCACTTCCTAATATTACTTTTCCTTATTGCCATTTTGAGACATTGCCCAGGGAAACAACTAACATCTGTGCTTTTATGGCACATGGCTGGCCTGAGTGACCTATTCATTACTGTTGATTTCCAATATATTGTAAAGATCTATCTCCAAAAGTTTAAGGAAGTAAGAAACTTTTCCCAGAGTTTAGCTGATGTAACCTCTGAGGGACTTGGCTGCAAATTGAGTCCTTAAGTCTCTCAAAACAAAGCAAAGAAACAGAGGAAGAAGCATCAGAATGTATGTAAAGGTATATTCCTTCTGTGGCAATAGGAAGACTTAATTCTTTCAGACACAGTGATAAATCAGATGATGGTCCCCTCCTCCCCTTTTCCACACACCATCTTCCCTTTGGGTCTTAATACCAAACCCTACCACGTTGACTCTGTTATCCTCATTTTTTTCCTTCTCAAATTCCTTATCTGTCATTATGCTGCCCTAAACAGAACCGTCTAATAAAGATTCCACATATTTCTCAAGTTAGGGGCCAGTGAAACATATTCACACCCAGACCACATCCAGTTCTAAGTGTGTTTATCATGTGTGAATGATGCAGTTATTGGTGCTCATATTTTCCATATGGATAGATATGATTTAAATGTGTTCAGATTCTTAATTTTATTATAATGAAACTTAGCCCTTGATCTCCTGGAACTAATTTACTATGTGTGTTGTTTCCATTAAGGATAATATGATTGACCTGTTGCAACTATTTGGATAAATTGACTAGCAAGTTCAGCCAAATTGCCTTTTCTATTTTATTTGGCAAAAACATAACATAAGCCGGATTTAGCTCAGTGGCACTGTGCCTGGCTCGCAAGTGCAAGGTCCTGAGTTCGATCGCTAGTACAAAACAAAACAAAAAAACAACACATAAGGCTCAGAAAACCAGATACCAAATAAGGTTTCAGAAATGAAATTTTGTTTTTAAAACCCCACATAAGATTGTCTCTGACACACAGAAGTAAGAGAGTAGCCTGTTTAGAATACCCCCATCAAGGTCCAAGTGATATATTTTAACCTATCACACACCATAAGACCAAATAATTTACCACTTTATCAAAGATGTACAAGGCAAATTGTTCTTAAAGTAGAAAGTACTTTTATGTATATTGTCAATTTTTTTTGGCTTAGAAATAAACTTTGCTAGTCTGTGTTCCCAGTCATGCAGAGGCAGTACTTTATAAAGTTAAGGTTTGAGTTATGGTTGTAGTCAGAGTTCCCTGAAATTTCCTGGGTGTACTTTTCTTGGGAGTATTAGAGGACACAGCGTGCAAAAATATTCAAAATAGTGCTTGCACATAGTGTTTAGAAAATATTTCTGCCTTTCCCTTTTGTCAACTAAAAACATGTAGAAAGTACTCCAAAAGGGTGCTAAAAAAGAAATTAAAATCTCTTTCATGCATCTTATATTATGGGCTAGTTACAAATTTGGGCCACACGTAGAAATTGTATTAAGTGTAACATCATTATATGACAAGAATTTTTTAGTTATAGAATAAATTTGAGCAATTCCTTGAAGATTCCAGGCTGAGGTATATACGTAACATACTAGAAGCCCAGCATTTCCTTCACTTCCTCCACAATTAGTTTTGTTTCACTTCTGCTAAGTGCCATCATTTCTTTCGCAGTTTTTCAGGCTAGAGAGCCGCAGGTCATCTGCAATTTCTTCTTTCTTCATGGCCACTAGGTCTCTAAATCACATTAATCTTTGTGCCAAAATATTTCTCCCGCTTGTTTCTCTCTCTCTGGGTCTCTCTCATGGCCTGTGATTCCTTGTATGAATCATTGGATTGCCAGTGAGCGACCCTAGCCTCTCACTTCTCTAGTCTAGTCATCCTTTGCAGCGTAGGTTCTAATCATACTTTGGTTTTGCCCCAAAACTTCACCAAGCCCCTTCACTCCTCATAACCTAATTAAGACTGGAAACAGTCTTTCTTTCATTTCATCTAAATACTACTGCTATTGCAATTTTTTCTCTTTAATTATCCTAGGTTGAGTAAACACAATGAAGGTGCCTGGGTGCACTGCAGCAGCCTTCTGTGCTCCGGACTCCTTCTGTAGCCTCACCATTCATACCCTACTCATTTTATTCCAGAGGGCCTAGCAGCCTGAAAATTCCCCAGTCATGTCCAGTGGTGTGGTTCGTTGTTATACAGGTCCTATTTTGCCTGCTATTTCCTTCTCCTTCTTTAGGGCTCATCTGAGGAATTAACTAATCTGAAAAGCTATCCATACACTCTTTAGACTTCTTAGATACTAATCTTGTAAAAATTCTGCATATAGTTTGTCCCATTTAATTGGGTAACTTAATTAAAATTACTTAATTATCAATTCCTACTATATTTTTTATCAGTTTTCAGAAATTTTTGGAAGTTCTCAGAGGCAAGTCAATTTACCTAAATCATGGAAAAAAAATTATTGAAAGTCAGTTAGTCCTTTGATGAGCTAATAAACTGTGAATCAGCCTACTGTTTAAGTCTTTTGAGAGGCCTTGCATTACCAGTTCTGTATTCTTAATCCTAGTACAGGGCCCAGCGGAGTAGGAATTTGAGATGTAGTCTCTCCAACAGATTTTTTTTTAAATGGACACTTTTTATTTGTCAATTATACCTCAGTAAAATTGAGGAAAATTTTTTCATGTTTTTTACAAAGCTACCTTAGATTTAAAAAAATTACTCGATTTAGATGCAGTTGATCTAAAACCATTTAACATGTACAATTTGATATACTCTTCCCTGTAAAACCATCACAATAATCAAGATAATGACCATGAAGTCTTTCCTTGTGTCATCTTTTTATAATTCCCAACTCCTGTTCCTTCCCCACCCATGCCTGTCCCTACACACACACACACACACACACACACACACACACACACACACACATTAATTTCCATTTTCTAGAATTTTGTTGTCTGACTTCATTCAACCAGCACAGTTATTTTAAGATCCATTCAACTATACCAACAGTTGACTCCTCTTGAACTGTTGGATAGTGGTCCATTGTACAGAAGACATTCCCCAACTTATTCATTTGTTTACCTGATGATGGGTCTTAGGCTTGTTTCCATTTGGGGACTATTACAATACATTCCAATGATATATGTAACTGTATTGTTTGCTTTAAATGTATCAATAAACTTAACGGGGAGAAAAAGTAAAAGGATAACAATTACATATCATAATAACATGATTCAAAAGAAATTTGGAATGGCTATGCTAATATGAGAGACTAAGTAGATTTCAAACTAAAAAAATTTACCAGAGAAAATAAGAGCCATTTTATAATGATAAAGATACAAATACTTTGGAAGACCTAACTATCCTAAAAAAAATCCTTGATAAAAATGTTACAAAATACATCAAGCAAATATTGATAGGACTACAAAGAGAAATAGCCCATCCACAGTTATAAAAAATTCCAGCACCGAATTCGCAATAACTGAAAGACGAGTAAACAGGAAACTGGTAAGGAGCCAAGCACAGTGACATATACCTGTGATCCAATAGGTTTTAATTAGTACTCTAGTTATGTCCCATATTTTACATGTCAAAAAGGGGATTCTCTTTTCTAAAAATACTGAAGCATTTTACTTTTCTCTTTACATGACCCGCAATTCGGTCCATCTAATTCTCATTTTCTATAAGTCTCGAAGTCCAGGAGGACATACTGATAACTTTCATATGGTTACCCCTTTTCTGCACAAAATCATGCCCTTGTCATGTGTATGTCTGGCACTCTCATCTCCTTCAATCCTTCATCTAGGGCTCTGGGATGACATTATTTAGAGATAACAATTTTTTTTTGAAATATGAAAACATAGCCAAACAGAATGGGTAAAGAAACACTGGAATATCCTTCAAGTATCATATTGACAATACAGAAATTATTTATACTAAGACAATGTTCACAGCGTTTACTTCACAGTATGTTATAGAGGCCCAGATTATATTGTATCAAATAATTTCACTTTTTTTCTAAGGCCCTAATATGATATTTACTATGTAATGTCATAAATACAGTTCAATAAAATTAGTGATTAAGAATCTAAAGTATCACATTAAGGCAGATCAGATATGCTATACTAGGTTTTTTGCAAACGATTAAATTGATGTGTTTTCTATACTTAGTTACTGATTCATTTTTTATTGCCCTTTCTGTCTGAAAAAGAAAATTCTCAATCATGTATTTAGTGGATGACCTGAACTCAACATCCTAATAATTCAAAAATGAAAGTCAAAGTTCTTGCTTGTTCTTGGACACTTAATGGATTTCATAAGGGTAAAGCAACAGTTCTCTATAAAGAAGTTTGAAGGGGATAAAACAATATTAAGGGATAGAATGGTCAAGAATGCACATTTGAGAAAAAACATTTCATTTCCTGCAAGAGAAATTCGAGAGCACTTGGAAGAGATGGTACTGGATTTCAAACTTAGAAGAGCTATTAGGGTTTTGGCAACTGAAAACAGAGCAGTAGTACAGCAATGACAAAGATGAGCAAAGGCACAAGAATGGAAAGTGAAACACCACTGTGGGGTGTGGCTGATAGCCAGTCCTTGTGTGTGCAAGGGTAAAGAGAGATAGAAAGATGTCTGCAATGAAGCTGTAACAAGCTTGTGCATGTAAGTTTGAGTCATTTGAGTATACTTGGTAGGCATAAAGCATCTTGAGTTTGAGGAAGAGACTAGAAATGATCATTTTTGTTCTTAAATTGATTGACCTAACAGCAGTAGTATTGATTTTCTTTTGCTGCTGTATCAAATTACCCAAATTTAGTGGCTTAGAATGACATACTTTTACCTCATAATTCAGTAAGTCAGAAATCTGAAGGAAGCCTCACTGTGCTAAAATCAGAGTGGGGCCCTGCTGCTTGTGCTTTCCAGCTTCTGGAGGCTGCCTGCATTCCCTGTTTCCTGGCAGCTTTGCTCCATATGCATATCCAGGAATGCTGTGCCTTTCTGTCGTTTAAATCTCATTAGTGTCTCTCTGATCACATGAGGAAAACTTCATCTAACTGTAGGTTAGAGCCATTGAGTAATTCGTGATACGGTCATCCCTAGGTCTTTAACCATAATTATATCTGCAAAGCCCCTTTTTGCTGTGTAAGGTGACATATTCATTGGTTCCGGGGATTAAAATCTAGAGCTCTTTGAGGGCCGTTATTCTGCCTTCTGGATTGAATTCAGGATAATCCTTGTTTTGTTCAACTAATTATGTGGCTTTTAATCTGGTATAGGTAAGGGACAGTACTGAATCAAGTTAGGATAGTGGTAGTAAGATGTAAGAAAGGGGCTGATACAAGATTAGAGATCTAACAGGTAGGTTTTGAAATTAAGTAGAAGTTCATGGATACAGAAGGATGCTATCAATAGGAATAGAAATGTTAGGAGGACAAGATTTAGAAAAATAATTGTGAATTCACTTTAATTTGCCAAGACTGATGTACCTGTGAGTTATTCAGGCAGAAATAGTGAACAGGTAGGAAAATGAACCTGAATCTTGAGATATATGATGAGGGATATAAATATTTTAGAAAAGACATACAGAACCCTGTTCTAGGAGATTAAATATATCCTTATTGAGCATGTAATTTACCAATTTAGATAAAACAACCTCACATAATCTTTATACAATTATAAAAACTAATTATATCTGGTCAAATTAATACATTTAATGGAGCAGAATTGGTAGTCTCATATCTAATCCTAATTTAGAATATATAATTATAAACCTTTATATTGAAATGTAAAAATATAACTGGGCATTTAATATTTCCCCTAACATTTTATTTTGTTCAGTAAGTTTCTTTGGCATTTAAAAAAACTGGTTATAATTATTTCAAAGAAACATTTCACAATATCAAAGGCTGTTATCACAAGCTAATATCAAAGTATTGAGATTTACCTCTTGAAAGTGTCAACAGTTGAAGCTGAATAATCTGGATTTAATTTTGAGGTTTAGCCACCTCTTTCCTGATTCTGTACCTGTGTTCTACCACCGCCTACAGAGGTTGTCCTGCAGTTAATAGAATATTTCATATTGGGCAATAGGAAGAATTCTGCATATTGGGTGTTTTTGAATTGTAGTATAATCATGTAACTATAACCATATAATAGAACAATTAGAATACTTAACAGTGTTAGCAAAAGGAACTATTGTTTAAAGATAACATTAACCTTGCAAATAGTTTTCTCTCCTTTCAATATTTTATTGCAAGTGCTTGTTTCAGGCATCCATCGTGTCAGTTAATTCTAACAATAATGAATATTATGATCTCTATTTTTCATGTGAGGAGACTGAGGCTCAGAAAATTAAATTGTGATTTAGTTAAAACAATTCAACTAAAATGAGAGTTAATTGCCACAAAAATTCAGATTCAGAATCTAAAGTCGTTGCTTTTTACATTATACTACAGTTGTCTTTCAATCTTAGAGTTAAAAATAATATACAAGTTGATACTGTTCTTGGTTGTTTGTCTATTGATTGTATTTCTCACTGGAAAGTAAGATCCTGAGCATCATGGGCTGTGATGATGTTTTTTCTGTCCCCAGCTCCAGGCTCCAGAATACTGCATGGCACTTAATAGAGTCTTAATTTTTATTTTCTTAATACACAATAAATGAATATTCCATTCAGAAATGTCAATGTTTAGGCTGTAAACATTCACTCCTCTAAGCACTGTATGGTATAAACAGTTTCAGACGCAGAACTTCAGATGCTTTTGTTATATGCAGGAGAACTCACTTGGCCTAATCCCATAGCAAGTGAGAGGCTCTTGCTCAACATTCTACAGTGTGTTTGATGACAGCCCAGGAATGCAGACCTATTAGAGGTGCTCAGCTGAAGGAATGAGGACACAGAACAGTCAAGAAAAATGACAGGGAATAGAGAATTCAGATAATACAATCAGGTCTTCTGAGACCAGGGTTGGTGAAGGATATTGGGATGTGTTGGCACCTACAATATGGAGACTGAAGTCATACAGTATCTTTGTGTCATTCTTTGTATAATACTTCTTACAGTATTTGTATCTTTGTAGTAATACTTTGTATTATGGCTATGGGTGGGCAGGGTTATAATTAGCAAAAAGTGTTACAAAAGAATTTGGCAAGTGCATCTTTAGATGCACAAATTCAGAATCATAGGTTTGATTACTCAGTTTCCAAGAGCCTCTTAAAGATTTCTACTTCTTTGAGGTGCTCTCCTGTCCTTTCCATGTGTATGTGATTTTTAAAAGTTTTTCAGTATCTTTAGCTATTTCCTTGTGCAGATCTGGACCTCAATGGAATTTCTCATGACTACAAAAGTTAATCCTTCTTACAATGATGACTTGAAAGAAATACTCATTGTTTGCCAAAACAACTGGTAAATTAAAATCAAAAAATTAAATTTACAACTTCACTGATCGTTAATCTTTGAGATGTTTATAATTTTCACAGTAAATGCATGTTTTTGTTGCATTATTTCATACCAGCTGTGGATAAACAACCAAGAAAAAAAGCAGAAATTATTTTGCAAATTTAAGTATTATTGATTAAGCAATCCGGTTAAATACATTTTTAATTTTATTTCCTGAAAGAAGTAACCATAGTATGTTCCTGACTGCTCTTATTTCTTAAGGAGGAATTATTTCTGAGATGAGGAAAATTCTCTAAGATGAGTCATTATTAGGTCAAATACTTTTGTTGGTTGAAAATGAGCTGTTGTTATCTTTAAAAGTAGATAACGTCGAAAGGAGAATTGTCAGTGTCAATCACTGGGAAAGTCACTTGAATGTTTGAAAGCTGTTATTATCCTTTGATTCATCTTCCAAAGTACAAAAATGGAGAAATAGAAATGGAGAAACCAAAGATCCAACTTGACCACCTAGAATTAAGTAAGAATCAAGAAAAGACTGACTCGAGGCTAATTTCAGTTACTGGGGAAGGAGACTAGGGCATGGCAAACCTGGCTGGAGAAGCAGATGTGACCAGTCAATTACAAAATCCCAGGACACATGCACAGAACAGTTGCCAAAGCCATGCATGTGGACTTCTCGTGAGAACTCCTGCAGATTTGCCTAGACTTGATATTAGCCCTAGGAGTGAGTGATACTAAAAACAACAGTCCACATTCAGGTTCTTCCATTGTGTTCCCTCTTGCTTGGTGGCCCACCCTCACACTGTAGGGTGTACTTCTTTTCCTGCTTTGATTTGGCCCAAACTTGCTCTGCAGAGACTGTTTCTTTTCCTACCTTTAGTAAAATTTTGCTACTGTTTATGCTTGTCTTGATCAATACTTCGCTCCGGACAGAAAGAACCTAGAAACTGCCTCCTGATGGAGATCTGGCACCCCAAACCTGGGAACATTACCTGGTGTTCACTTCTTACACAAGTTTTGCTACTGGAGGCAAAAATTCACAAATAAGATATTGTTTATGTTCATTTGCTGGTCATTCTTAACTAATAACTAATTTCTTTTTACTCTAGCTGTAACTTACAGTTTGAAGTCTCTAAGGAGGCTGGTAATAAGTGCTATCACATTAGGAGGATGCAGGCTTTCTTAGATTTTTAGACTTTAAGAGTCTAGAGGAAAACTTTACTTACTAAAGGCTGACAAAATAGATCAAGAAACCTGATTTATTTTGTTATCAAAAGTGAAATTGTCAGGGCCAGGGGTGTAGCTCAGTGGCACCACACCTGCCTGGCAAGCACAAAGCTTAATTTAGTTCAATTTCCCATATCAGGAAAAAAATAAATAAATGAAGTCATCCACCAAAGAAAGATATGGAGAGATAGTTCGTGCATTCACCTTTTTAGCCCAGTATGAAAGCAGTTTTTTGGGTAAACTGGTGACAGTTTTTCCAGTGGGTTTTTGACAGGGGCAGCAGATACTTTTGGTTGTCTCATTATGGAGGGCTTGTCATGAGCTAGAGGCCAGGAATGTTACTGAGTATTTTACAATGTTCAAGACATGACTCCTATAAGTAAGAATGATCCAGCCCAAAATGTCAGTAGTACCAACCTGGAGAAACTTTGGTCTACACCAGTGGTGGCAAACCTATGGCACAGGAGCCACAGCAGGCAAGTAAAACTCTCTGTCAGCACACAAATCAAGTAGCTCCAGTAGTTGTTTTTCCAAACTGAAATCTCAGTACTGAGGTTTAATTGAAGTGTTGGCACTTTACAGTAAACAAGTGGTTTTGGGTCCCTGTCTCTAAAAGGTTCATTATCAGTGGTCTACACTAATGAGAGAGTTAGACAGAAGTGCCTTTTTTTTTGTCTCCTCCTTCTCTCTAGGATTTATTTTAAACACAATGTTACCATTTGTCCAAGTGAATTATTTCTTGGAATGTGGAGAGATTTGTTTTGGAGTCTTGGACCTGCTTTCTGTTACCCTCTGTGATGGGCTCTGCAGCTCTTAAATATAACCTCAGGGCTCTGAAGTATATAGTTGTAAAACTCTTCTCTTTGACGTGAGTACCCCTCTTCTGTTCCATGCTCCTCTTTAGATCATCACACAAACAGAAGACGAGACCTTTGCAATGGTATGGACATCCTAAGAGGTACCCTACCCTTGAGTAGAGACAGAAAGGGCCTTGGCAAAAATGTATTGGTTAACTGTTGTGATGACATTCATTGATATTTGGCATCATGGGCAAAATAGAAAATCCTATCTTGACCATGGAGATCTATGCTACATAAATGATTTATAAGGAGAGTTGCGTGCAGTTGGCTGTGGTCGAGCAGTGAATTCAAACAACATCTAACTGCAGAGAAAAGGGAATAATGAAAATGTCACCATCTTCTCTGGTAGCACATACAACATCTAGACAGATTTTACTTCACTTGAGATGTTTCTTAAGAAACTAAAATTGGGGATGGGGATTTAGCTCAGTGCTTTTACCACCTGCCTTGCAAGCTCAAGGACCTGAGTTCCATCCCCAGTATCCACCCCCCAAAGAAAAAGAAACTAAAATTTATATTTACTATAGGGCAGATGTTATTCCAAATGTTTACTTTGATTGTCTGGCTTAATCTTTATATGCTATTCGGAATTTGCAAAATGATATTAAAAATAATGCTAAAAATAATTGTGTGAGCTGAAAAAAAATGCACTGAACATGACCTGAAGGATATTGAAGTCTGTGATAAGAAAAAAAAAATTAAAGCATTTGGTGGTGGCCCAGCAATAAAAAGATCGACATTAAAATAAACTGGAAAAATATTTATTATGATAAAATGAGGTTTCAAAGGAAGATAAATAATTATTTTGAAAAATGATATTGAAAAAGATTATAGCTATTTGACAAAATATATTAAATTCCTGTTTCATGCCTTATATTAAAATAAACCACAAATAGACAAAAATATACATAAAAAATAAGAACAAAGGTATCAGAAAAAAATTTAGAAGTTATCGTTTTAGAGTCAAGACTTCTTTCTGCCATGAAATACAAACACTATTAGAAAGGCATAATTGAACTTGCCTATTTAAAAATTAAGTTCCTTTGCACAACCAAAGTTATCAAACAAAATTAAAGAATGATAAGTCAAATGAGAAAAGTACTTACATGTCATGTTTCAGGAAAAAATAATTTCTCTCATATATTTTAAACTTTTCCAAATCAATAAGAAAATAAGAAATAGGCAGAAATTTTAAAAATGATGTAAAAGTATTAAATAATTAAAAATATATTCAAAGATACTTACAATTAAATAATTATAATTTAAACCTACAATAAACTACAAATTTTTATCTACCAGAAAAGGAGATAATAAAAATATTACTAAGAGCTATAATTGATGAGGTCTAAATATGACCTATAGATTATGAATATTCTGGATGACAATTTGATACTGTCAATATATAAGCACATGTACCTTTTTATACCACAGGTTCATGTGCCCAAATTTCCCCTACATATGTATTGACTATATTAACAAAAACACTTGAAAAAAGAACGTTGAAAAAGTATAGTTTATGCCCAAAACTACTTAAACATAGTCAGTAATAGCCTGGTTAAAATAGTACGTTATTTCCGTACATTGCAATAGCGTGTATTTCATAGGAAGAGTGAAATATGTTCATAAGAAATGTGTTGAAATGAACAGACTGTCTCCTTTCTAAGCTTGCAACAGTGAGGGAGAGCATGTAATAAAGAGCCCAGGTATTTAAAAGCAAAAGCATAAAATTGCTACACCACACAGATGCATTCACAGTTTTCTGGAAAGAGACAAGAAACTGTCAGTGGTGGTGTTTCTGGAGGACACAGTGCAAGGAAGAGCAGCCAATCTAGGAGAGGTGACTGACAGGTTCAGCAGATACCCAAGGAGGCATTTGAGACTGGGGTATTCTGAAATGTGGAGCCTCAGGTAACTCCCCTGCCTTTCCCCATCTTTGGCTCCCTGACTTCCTAGGGAGGGGGTTTTACTTTCATTTTCCTATTTTTAAATTGTTTAAAGTATTTGTCATGAGAGTGAATGTACAAGCCACACTGAATGCTAACATATATCCATACACACATGTACTGCATTAAAAAAAAGAGACAAAAATACTTGGATGTAATGTTAATGAAGTTTAAATACATATTAAAACAGATGATATGTGATCTTTTTCAAATATTTGTAGAACATTAAATTAAAAAATAAGGACTTACATTTTGGGGATATACTCCTAAGAGAAATAAATAAGTCACACATGTGTAAATACCTAATAGTTTCTCTGGTGTGAAAAACTAAAATGGTTCTCAAGATCCTAACGGGATCATTAGCAATGTGAAATAGGAAGAAAAGGGCTAAAGGTGTAGGGACAGTGGGAAGGGAAGGAGAAGGGGCATAAGGGAAAGGGAAAAAATGAGAGAAAATGTAAAAATGAGTTAAAGTGTTGGTAGGTGGGGAGGGGAGAAGGGGGTGAAGGGAGGGTGGGGACAAGGGGAAAAAATGAGAACCAAGACCTGGCATGTAAAGGTACAAGATCCCAATAGTGAATGTAACTGTACTGTATACCTAGAATGTACCAATAAATTCAATTAAAAAAATAAGGACTACTTGTATATTAAATCACAAAAAAAAATCAACAAATTCTCACAAGTAGGTGTGAAGCCTACATTCTTTGACCACAGTGCAATAAAATAAGAAATCATACTCACAAGTTTAGATAAAGCTAATTAGGATTATTTTAAAATTTAAATAATTTAACAACAAACTCAGTTTAAAAGGAAGTATAGATACACAGAATAGAATATTTAGAAACAGAAAGAAGCAGAACATTAATTCTTACAATTTGTTGGTTATGGACAGAGCTGTACTGAGAAGGAAAGTTTTTGTTAAGTGTTCTTATGATTTTAAGCAAGAAAAATGAAAATAAATGAGTAATCTCAATTCAATGACTTTGGGAAAAACAACAAAGCACACCTAAAAAAGACATGAAGGAGGATATGATGAAAACTAAAAATAGAAACAAAGTAATAGAAAAACAGAATCACAATGAAAAAAATGGTAAACCACTTAAAACCAAATTTTTCATAAATTACAGGTACAAATTTTAAAAACAGGAATTAGAAACTTGATATTGTAAAAGCACATATAGAACATATTATCAAATTATGTACTATTTTGTGAAACTATATTAGAATGTTCTATTGTAGTAGATGAAATTGTTTCCCTGAGAAAAATTTAATATTCATTATTGACTTAAACAAAAAACATGAATTTCTTTCAAGCAATAACTAAAAAGTTTTTTCTCTGAAAACCTCAGAACAATATGGTTTTACTGTCGAGACTTGTATCCAAAATATACAAAGATACTGGTGAAATGCAAGAACAACAAACAACCCAGTTGAAAATCAGGCTAAAGATGTGAACAGACTCCTCACCAAGGAAGAGACACAGACGCAAAAAGCCTCTGAAAAGGTATTCAACATCATGCATCTTCAGGGAACTGCAAAATACAACAAGAGTGTGATTTCACTACGCAACTATTAGAAGGGCTAAAATAAAAACAAACAAACAGAAATTCCTGAACCCACTAAATGCTGACCATGACACAGTACAGCAGTTAAGTCTCATTATGTGCTTGTGGCATTGCATACTGAGCTAGTCACTTTCTGGTACAGTTTGTCAATTTCTTACAAAGCTAAGCATACTTATCACATGATCCAGCAACCATGTCTGTTGGTATTTATTTACCCATGAGTTAAAAACTTACATTCATGCAAAATCCCATGCACAAAAACTTGTAGCAGCTTTACTTCTAATTGCCAAACTTGGAAACAGAAATATGTCCTTCAGTCAGGAAGTGGTAAACAGACTGTTCTGTAACATTACAGAAGTGTATGGTTTAGTAATTAAGAATGACAACAAAAAGAATGAACTATCCCACCTCAAAAAATCATGGAGGAAACTAAAATGCATATTGCTCGGTGAAAGAAGTCAGTCTGCACAGGCTTTATACTATATAATTCTAGCTATCTTACATTCTGGAAAATGAAAACCTACAGGCACACAGTAAAAAGATCAGTGGCTGTCAGGAGTTTCATTGGGGCAAGGATGTTAAAGTGAACAAAGGAAAATTTTTAGGGCAGAAAAACTATGGATTGATATTGTAATAGTAGATATAAAACAGCATGCATTTGCTAAATCCCATAGAGTTGAATAACACTAACGTTGATCCCTACTGTAAACTGTGGACTTCAGTTAAGAATTTTTCAATATTGGATCATCAGTTGTAATAAACATACCACACGGAGGCCAAATTTTCACAAAGGAACCAGTGTATACGTGTGGAAGAAGAGATATAGGGAAGCTATTTGCCCTTTATATTCAGTATTTTGGCAAACCTAATATTGCTCAAAAGGTAAAGTCTATTAATTTAAAATTTCAATATTCTGTGTCCATATGTTAAGTTTTTTGTCAAATAGGAAAGAGAAAGAAAATAGTTTAATAAATAGAAGTACAAAAGTCCCAAATAATCTCAGAGAAAATAAATTTGGACAATTTATTGAAGAAAACATTTAGGAAGCATTTTATTCTGGGATGCATCTCAAAATTTATACACATAGCATGGCACATCACTTAATTTTATTATGAAAGTTTCAATTCATTGCCAGAATTTCATGTGAAAGAAGACATTGTCATCCAGTTCTAGTGAATTCTCAAAAAAAAAAAAAAGTAATAGAAGTATACTTAGCAGCAAAATAAAAACACCCTTAAGACAGAGAGTTGAGTTTTCAGATGTTATGTATCCATTTTACTGTCACCTGGAATTATGGATACCTGAGCCTACTGTGCACAATCAGGGTTTGTCCTATTGAGAATTTGAAATTAGAGGTTGATTGACAGGGTCTGTGGAGTAGCCAGCGCTCAACTCTATTGGTTGTGCTGTTTGACAGATCAGCTTTCAGAATGTCTCATATTCTTTCCTTCCTAAGTCTCAGTTATAACTGTTTGACTTCTAACACATTTGTCTTTATGCTTACATATGTGAGATTTTTTTCTGGGGTGGGGGAGGCTTGCAAACAAACAGTATCAGGTAATGCAGACAATAATAGACATTTTGTAGTGAAATTGGAAGTGTCGATCAATCATGAATAATTTGGGAACCCTGATTAAACAAATCTGTACAACTCAACTTCTCTGCACCAATAATATGTCTCATTGTGAGTCCCTGGGATAAAAACATACTAAGCAATTTTACAATCTTATTTGACTTTCTGATTTTTCTATTCTTATTTTGGGGGTGGGGGATATACTTTAAAAAGATTAACACTCCACAGAGCACACTTTGAAAAATACTTCCCTAGCAGTATTCCCAATAAGCTAGAATCATCCTGACTTAATAAAGGTTCTAGAAAGTCTTGGATAATGTAATAAGATATAGAAATAACACATGACTAAGGGAAAGGAAGTAACAAAATTGTCATGATGTGTAATGTATATTTATAAAATTTTAGGATATTAACTGGAATTGTTCATATAGAAAGTTTACTAAGGACAGTACAAAGTAAATATACAAGTTAAACTGCATTCATGTTCAATCTATGACACTTTTGTAGCTGTAATAAGGGAGGGAGGTGGGTGGAATCCACTCACAGCAGCTGCAGCAACAGCCAACAGAAACAAAAACAAGATTCCCAGGATTCCTTTTTCTTCCAAGTTAGTCAGTTTGTTGAAGGAAGGACTTATTTATTATTGTGCCCTAGGAAGAATATCTGGCTCACAATGTGTCCCCAATATATGAATAACCTGATATTTCCTTTAACTTTATTGAGTGTAAAATAAATCATACAACTGTAGAAGGTCTGGAAATTTTGAGAGGCCAGTCATATGTTAGATTTTAACTGCACACTTGCTTATCTGAGTAAGTTGTATGGTAAAACAAGAAACACAGTATGAGAAGCCTCATACAGTCACACTGCCACCCCTTCTTTTGTCACAATCAGTGAAAAAGAATGAATGGCTGCTTCAGCGGCCCAGCACCTGAGCTGCCCTGTTACCCTCCTTTCACTCCTCCCTATGCTACCTCCTGCTTCCACTGAACTGGATATATTGTTGTGTTACAGATTTACCTACTTCTCTGAAAATTCTCACTCATCCCCAAGGTTCCCCTAGTTGCTGTAACTGTGCAAAATATAATTCTGCAGAGCCTCACCATTTTGTTTTTTAGATTTTAGCGGAGATAGGCTCCTGATTGAAATGGAGCAAATGACTCTTCTCTGGAATTCTGGGAAAAACAAAGGATGAAGGGGGAGGGAGGGATATTAGATTGTAAGACCGCTGGAACCAAATTTTCTGACATAAGTTCTTCAGAAACAGAGGCTGTTTTGTAAAAAAGAGAAAATAAAAGGAACTTATTAATTAGGTAGTGACAGAGTTCTTAAGTGTTCAGATTTTTAAAAATTAGTTATTATATTATCCCTGGATTTAGATTTAGTTCTTTCTTTTAGTTCTGGGAGACATCCATATTTTCATGATAAAATTTCAAATTGGATTTCTGTAACATTTATCCAAAATCCTGAGTAGTATCTCCAAATTATACCTTGGAGAAAATTACTGTTAACTTCGAAGACTATTCTCTTCCGAGGAGTCTATAAATAAATTGAAGAAACAGCAAGGAGAAATCATAGATGTTTTGGATTTTGAAGGGATCTCCAGGAGCCGAAGTCTATAGAGATAAAGCTATTTTGGCCAATTATCAACTTTAGCTTGCCAAATAGTCTAGGTCTTAATGCTCTTTACTCCTGTGGCACTGCCCGGTTTCTTGTTTCATTTCCCTTTAGTTGGCCAGTTTGGTCTTGGGTCTTGTCTCTTTGGCCCAGTGGTCTTTTTGCAAATTCTCACATATATTCACATATCCCCTTTCCTGGGCTCTGCATTTAACCACTAGCTTCAGTTAAAACTACTCTTTTAATTTACCCTGGACTCATGCATAACTGATTTCTGGTCAGTCTTTCCTTTGTGCTGGGTGGAAGTCACCTTAATTGGCCTTCATGAAGGGGATTTCCAAGCCCCAGTAGCTCCATTTGTGTGACCTTAGAACTTCGACAATGGGGCAAGGTAGTACTTGAGGGATATGTTCAATACAATCAGATGTCACTGAATTGTTTATAAGATTTGTGGACCTAAAGATAGTAAGAATATGAAAGCAAATCACAAATAGAATGAGATTATATATAGATTCATTAATAGTCACCCAGAGTGGATGCTTCAAATTCAAATTAGAAGAGAAAACTAGCTAATATAAAACTTGAATCCAGGGTACATAGACAGCAAGACAATTCCAACTTTAAAGGCAAAATGTTAGGGTACTTTGAGGCCTACACTTGGCTTAGGATTGACTGAGAGGGTATAATCATACACAAATGTCCTGGAGGTTTGCAGTATACATGGTGTGTTACTGGATGAATTGTGTCCATCCAAAATTAATATGTGGAAACCAAGTTTTCATGTGTTGAAGAAAAGACCTTTAAAGAAGTAATGAAGTCTTTATTATGATGAGCACTAATCCAGTTGGGTTGTGTCTTATAAAATGAAAAATCTGGAGAGAGAGAAAGAGAGAGAGAGGCAGAGAGAGTTGGTCACCTGCTAGAGAGATCTTATGAGAAACAAAGTCTGTCTACACCTTGATAAAACTCTATCCTATAGAACTATGAGAAATTCCTGTTGTGGAAGCCAGTCAAAGTGTAGTATTTTGTTATGGCAGCCCAGGTTGAGGATTATCTCCTCTAATCAAACTTGCAACTCCAGTCAGTATTTACTCTGATTATGTTCAGTTCAGACTATGATGTAAAGTTTACTGGTGATATAATTTATTTATTTTTTTAATCTTGGATTTAAATATAGAAATTAGATGGAAATATACTAAGTATTGAAAATATTTTAAGTATATATAATTAAAACATTCTAAAATTGTATTTACAAGGAGCTGGCATGATAGAATATCTGATAATCTATATGATTTCTACTTAAAATGTGATATTTGACCAATTAATTCGGATCCAATTGAAAAACTGAAATTTCATCAACTTAAAAACCATATTAGAACATTTAGAAAAACTATGAGTCATATTTATGTTTCATTTATAAAATTGAAAATGTTTATCTAATTGTGTGGGAAATCTTATCTGTTAAAAATTTGAAATCCTTAGAAAATGGAATATAATAGAAGTGATGAATGAAATTTAAAATATTTAAAAATTTTTAATCCATTAAATTATTGAAGAACTCAATAAAGCAACTGTTCAAATTTAGCCAAATCTATGAATAGAATAATAAGATTTACACATTGTGCTGACAATATAAGAAGCTAGGAGTTTAAGTTAATGTATATAATAAACAGATATTTATTTTATTGCAAAACAACCTCACACTTACAAAGAACTGCAGACATAACACAAAGACCTTTCCTCCTGATATATTTGTAAATAGCTGACATGATGCCCCTTGACTCACAAATACTTTAGTGCAATTTCCATTAAGCAAATTGTGTTATATAACCACAAAATAATCTTCAAAATTAAAAATAAGCATTTTCATTTAACTACTATCTATTCTTCAGAAAACATTCAATTTCCACCACTTGTCCCCACGTTACCTTTCTAGCATCAGAATCCAACTCGGAATGATGGTTCCTATTTGGTTGTCATGTCTCCATGGTCCCCTTTGGTCTGGGCCAATTCCTTTATCTTTCTTCTGTGTTCATAATCTGACACTTCTGAAGATTACACACCAGTTATTTTGCATGATGTCCCTGGACTCAGATTTGTCTGAGTTTTCTCTTGGTTAGACGGAAGTTATGCAACTTTGGCAGGCTGTTATGAAAGGGATGCCACAATCCTCAGTTGCATCAGTTAAGCCTTGCTATTCCAATTTATCATGTGATATTTGACTGACTGATTCAGACATAAATTTTACTTGGTAGAGCACAAAATCAGTTTGCCACATTACTAATGGTATTCAATTATGGAAAGTGATGTCTTCCACCATTTCCATCATCCCGGGTATAATTAAGTAGCATGTGCAGAAGTACTATGTAAGTATCTTCTCATCTAACTTCCAATCACATCTGTGGATCAGTATGGACTCATAGTTACTTATTTGATGCCTGACATTATCAGTATTTATTTTGATTCCTAAACTATCCCAGATTTGGCTAGTGGAAACTTCTCCAAGCTGGGTTCTGTATCTTTTTGATACATATCCTTCTAACCTCTTAGCCTTCTGGCAAAGTCTTCTCCAAACTCTTGTATTTTCTTTGCCTCCACCTTGAATCATTTTCCCAAGGATCCCTGATTTTTTTTCATGGGAAATGGTGCTGAGAAACTAAGATCTGGCTACTAGGTGTGCTCATTCATATCAGGCTATTGCAGCTCCTTGTTCTCTCAGTGGGTATATGGATACCCATGAGTATGCATTTGCACATTGTTTGGCCTGTTTCTAGATGTCACTGCAACGCCTCATGCAGTCATGGGTGGAGCTTTGTGAAGGTGGCTGGATCTATTGGGATTAAGGGTACCCACTCTGGATAAAATATAAGGAACAGAAAGAGGGCTGCTCTTACTGCTTGCCGCTTCAATATTCTGCTGCTTGCTGCTTATATACTTGTCTTTGCAGCTTTAATACTTCACTATTGCTCCCTCATACCATTCTGCCTTCTGCCTGTCATGAACTGTTTCTCCTCTGCCATGCCACCTTTCCTTAGAGCCAGCCAACATAAACTGAAACCTCCACAGTGAGCTACATTAAACCTTTCCTCCTTCAACTTTGGGTATCAGGTATTTTGTCTCAGCTTTGAGAAAAAGTAACTAAGATGCACATATACACAGATTCCGTATCTGTGGTGTATATTGTATATATTGAAAACTATGCAATCACACCAGCACAATGCACCCAATTTCATATCACTCTGAAACCTGGCACTTCGTGATTATACCATCAGCTCCCCAGGAACATATCCTTCTCATCAATTCTGCCCTGGACTCTCCCATACCCCCTATACTTGAAACTCTCACACACACACACAGTGCAGAGTGCCACACTTACAGTAGACCTTACTTGGCCCCACTAAATCACCTCAGCAGTAGATTGTTAAGAAAAGGAAGAGAATTGAATACAAAAGACTAGAACAGCAAAATATTAATTTTAAATAACAAGTGGACTCTAAAATATTCTCTGTACAAAGCCACCTGCAGGGCACATTGGGAAACATGTTCATTTCTCTTACTTCTCTAAAACCTTCTGGTTTCTCTTAGATTTCATCTCTTCAGCTTCACTGTCACGAGATTCATGTTGCCAGAGCCACAAATGCATCAAAGCTTTTCTTTGATCAATTCATAGAATATTTCAGATTTTGCTTGTTCATTTAGTATTTATTGAAAACTTTGTATTCATATAGTGTTTCCCATGCCTGTCTTCCCATTTGGGGCCCCTTATCAATATTCAGTGATTTCAGGATTCAACACTGCCAGCACTGCCACATGGCATAATGTTGGGTCCACTAGATTTGGCAACACTGGGACCTGGAACATTTCTGTTTTGGAAAATCTGAGCTACAAAATATGTCACTCATTAGTGTATCTTTGAAGTGGCAACAAGATTCTCTTCCATGAACTGTTGCAATCAGCCTCAGTGTCCAGGATTTAAGAAAAAAAAAAAAAAAGGAAAGAAAAACCTCAAATCAAATCAAGAGGTAGGCTAGCTATATAATAAAAATATTTAACATTTTATTTCTAATTTCTCTATTAACTTTTATTATTTTAATTTGCCTTCCAGCTATAGGACTCACTTATGGTTCTAATTTGCTGCTAACTACAGAATTTGGCTAAAATTAGCAAGCAATAAGGAAGCCATCTAGGATGTTGATGCTTAAGTCTTCCTTCTGGAGATGTGGTCAAAAATGACAGCTTGTATGTAGAGGTCTGTCTGGATAGAGGTTCTGGTAGAGTTGTCACCTGGGTGAACCTAAAATACACAAATTACATGGTTAGTCAAGACCATGCAACAGATGGCATCAAATGAATTTTCTTTTTGCTTCTATATCATGGAAAAGAGAATTGACTAAAAAGGTTGTTTCCACGGAGACCATTATGTGTGTTTCTCATGGATGCTTTTTCTCAGGAGCAGTGATGATTCCTATTTGGACCCTTGGGCTGTGATGGTACTGAAAGTACCTGGGATCGATGTAGTGTTCCAAACTCATGCCGGTCTAGACTCTCATGAGCCCTAAGAGTTACTAATTTTGTAGAAATCCTAGTGAGAGGTTTTAGGAATACATGTGAAATGAGGTTTTATATGTCAGAAGGAATCCTACCTTGATTTTTCAGTTTGCCACACAAAAATATCTCATTTGGCTCAAATCAGTGGAGGAAACTTTCCACGGTGGGTTTCATGAAAAACTTCTTTCTTAAAAGTTTAAAATTATCTGACCTGCTTTTGCCCCCTTTCAGATTATAATCTGTCAAAATGATGATTTGGTTCACTTTATTCAGTATTGCCAATTATAAGCTCCCTGGGGGCAATTTTGGGAATAACTATTTGCGAATGTGGTATTAATAGAGAGAAAAGAGAGGTTTGGGTGAGGCTAATTCTTAGAGGGAATACATTCTTTTTTTTTCAGCTTTAATTGAGTTTATTGGTACATTTTAGGGATACAGTACAGTTACATTCATTGTTGGGATCTTGTACTTTTACATGACAAGTCTTGATTCTCATTTTTCCCCCTTACCTCTGCCCTCCCTTCACCCCCTCCTCCCCTCCCCATCTACAAACACTTTATTTTCATCTTTTCATTCTCTCACATTTTTTCTTTTCCCTTTTTACTCTTCCCCTACCCATCCCACCTTCCCTACACCTTTAGCTCCTTTCTTCCCATTTCTAAATGTCAGTAATCTTATTAGAATCTTATGCATTGTTGCAGATTATTCACACCAGGGAAACTATTCGGTATTTACACATGTGTGACTTATTTATTTCACTTAGGAGTATATCTTCAATATGTATCCATTTTCCTATGAATGAATCTATTTTCTCATTCTTTATGGCTGAGTAATATTCCGTTTTATAGAAAAACCACATCTTCTTTATCCAGTTTCCAATGGATGGGCAAATGGGCTGTTTCCAAGATTTAGCTATTACAAACTGTGCCACTATAAACATGGGTGCACATACTTCTCTGTGATATGATTCTTTTAGTTCTCTTGGAAAGATACCCAGCAGAAGGATGGCTGGGTCAAATGGAACCTCCAGTCCAAGCTCTTTGAGGTATCTCCATATTGATTTCCATAGTGGTTGCACCAGTCTGCACTCCCACCAACAATGGAGAAGGGTTCTGTCCTCCCCACAACCCCGCCAACATTTGTTATTGTGTGATTTCTTGATAGCAGCCAGTCTTTGTGGGGTGAGGTGGAATCTCAGTGTTGTTTTCATCTGCATCTCTCGAATGACCAGTGATGTGGAACATTTTTTCAAATACCCTAGAGGGAATACATTCTAAAGGAGCCACCTGATAGCAACACTGGGAAAGTATTAGTCATTGGGATTTCTGTGTGTTTGATATGCAGATAGGTGCTGTTACTTGGTCTCCCTTCTACTATATAGAATAATGGTAGGAAACTTAGAACCAGGGCTAAAGAGCAACTTTTGATTTTCTCTCACAGTATTTAGCTTCTTGCATCAATTTAAAAAGAAAATTTTGGACTCACATTTCGATTCAGAAAAATTGTCAAGTCTTATAATGGCAAAAAATGAGTTTCCAAATTGTTCAACCTATTCACATAATTTCTACTCTTGTTCCTGTTTTCTTTCAGTTCTTTAAGTTGTAGAGAAGTACACATCATGCATTATTGTCACCTATGAAGATGCAAATTAATTATGTCTACTGCAGTGCAATTAGCTATTTCTCTGTATAGGAATCTATTTCACTTTAATTTTCCTTATAGCCTGTACGTACACATTCTGTCATTTGAATTCTCCTTTGAGCTGGTTATATTCATTTTCAGGTCTTTTCTATAACAAATGAATTAAATGGAATTTGTAGCTCATTTGCTTTGTATTTGTATGAGTTACTGCTATGTCCTTTAAAAAAAATTATCTTACAGTTGCTGATGCCCAAAATGTCCTCCGAGGGCACAACAGCGCCATTTGCAGAAAAGCGATTATATCTCCTGGCAGCTTGAATATAGGCTTGTCTTTTCTGGGCTCCCACAGGTAAATCCCCAGTGGCAATAAAACATGAACTTTGCTGAGCCTCTGTTTTTCCCTGTATTTTTAATAGTTTTGTTTTGTTCTATCATTGAAATGCTTACAATTGATAAATTATGCCCTACGCATGACAGCAGTGATTTGGAATTTGGTTCTATGTCTAACTCTTGTGATCACTGTAAATGGATTAATGGGTTACAGGGATTTACTCTCTGCTGGGTGACATATAACAGGGAATCTAGTTTTATAGTACTTTGTTTTTATTGCTTGTCTATTCGTCTATTTTAAGCTCAAATTAAGATTTTTTTGTCCACAGAAAAGAGAATAACTTTGACATATGAACTGGTGATTTTTGTGTATGAGTTTGCCCTTGATCTGTTACTAAGGTTGAGCTCTGAATTTATTAGCTGTTTGTACGTCATGTGTATAGATGCTTATAATTTAGGAAGACCTTTATCTCTTCTTGAATATGCACAATATTTTCCTATCCCCAAAGTGTAATAAATTTGACTAAAAGTTCCCTAAAGCAACGCTCTTCTGATTGATCTAAAGAGAACTCTTATTTAATTCTTTTACAAATAAAATATTTGTAAAATTCCTAGGAGATTAGGAAACAGAAGTTGTGATACTTTAAATGTATAACATTTAGAAAGTTATTCTTACAGAAACTCCAAATTTGTTTTGAAAATCTGAAGCTAGTAAATACAGTAAATCTTTGGTAAATAAGACTAATGTAGCAATTTTTATGTAATATAAAACTATACCTTCTGGTTCATCAGTATTAGGTATAATGTAAACAACAATTTATTCTATTTGGGTATGTTTCTCTTAAATTTATTTAGGTATACTCATCAAGTAGATTAATGCTATATATAGTATTTAAAATAATGAGAAATATAAATTTATATTCAGCTAAATAAAATCATTCTGAAAACTTTATTGCAACAGCAATTATGTTTTTTTTAAAAAAGTACTTTAGCTTGAATATATTTCCCAAAATCTTTAGATAACGTAAAACTTTAGAATGACATTAAATTGAATTATATAATGAATACTCATTTAGTATCCACTAGGAATTCCAGCTAGAAATACTGCAAACTTGATGCCTAACAGGCATAATTTTAAATTTATGTAGTTTTGCTTATATCTTATGGAAACTTCTTGTCTTTGAGTCATAAATGTGTATGTAGTTTCTCTGTTTAAAAATATATGTATGTGTAGATATATATAGATATAATTGCAATATAAAATTACTAGTTTGCTGAAATGTGCAAGAAAGATAATACTTCTCTACTTCCAGTTTTCTCTGTGAAATAGAAGTTACCTTGATCAAACATCATTGTTAGGAGAAATGGTTGAGACAATTCTAAGAATAACAGGAACTGAAAAAAACTACTGTATACATTGTGTTTTAAAGAGAATGTAGATTTGTTCTATAGTAGGGGTTTTATAGTAGCACTGTATTTCACAGTAGGGTAGTAGTGGATAATGGTATACACAGTAATAGCGTAACCCCTCTTCCCCAAGTAGTTTTCAGTTTTCTGCTCATTTCAGAACCCCTCTACAATCTTGAAAACTACCAGAGAGTTCCAAAAACTTTTAGGTATGTGGATTATAGCTATCAATTTCTACTATATTGGAGGTTGAAACTGAGAAATTTAAAAATACTTATTGATTCATTTAACCATAGCAATGATGAATGCATTAGGATGTTAACAGAAATAATATCTTGATTAAAGGAAAACTGTTTTGTTTTCATGGCTCCCAAGAGAATTTCTGGGATGTGAAAAAATAAAATGCATGGTAAAGTTTGGAAATAAAATTTCTTGCCTTGGTTTTTAGTTCTTGAGTCTGACAAGATAATGAAATTGGCCCAAAATGATAGTAAAATTTGTCCAATATTAACTGGCTTGGTTTCTTGATTCTTTCCTTTGCCTATTATATGAAAGGCTTTTCAAAAACCTGTGTAACCTGCTTATATAGCAAGTTTCTGTATATACAAGAAAAAATTTCTACGGTATCCACTTATTACATTCTTATTTAAGAAAAAAGAAAAATGAAAAGAACAAAGATTCTTCACTTATAAAGAGCTAAGGCTTTTTACAATCACATTACCATTTATGCTTATTTTTAAACATTTTGTTGTTTAAAATGTTTACTTGAATATTACTTTAGTATTTCTCTGACACTCTGAATTTATCTTAGTATCCACATACTCTCTTGACACTTTTCTTTCTTACTTTTACTGTGCCATAATGAGTTCTGAAGTACAGAAAAAATTATACTTTCAGTATATCTTTTATACTTAAAAATACATTTGAGATTTTCCAGAGGAGCCCTGGAAAAAAAGTCACAAAGACTTTGCCTTTCACTTAAAAAGAAAGTACTAAAAATAATTAGATTTTTTTGGTGAATTCCACAGGAAGAATTGTCAAACCAGAAGTAATACTTGGCTTTTCCTATGTCAATATGAATAAATAGTACCTTATAAACAAATATTATAGAAATTTTACAGGCTTTATGAAAAGCTCCTAGAGTTTTGTCATTGCTTTTAGTGTTTTACGTATATTTATCTTCACAGAAAAACACTCATCACGATGCTTAGGAATATTCCCATCAGGTTTTCCTATGTTTATCAGCATTCTGGCAGTACTTTGACTGATGATGTTAGATAAAAACAGTACAATGTCATCAGTTATAACTTCAGTTGTTCAAACACTGCAAATATTGACAGCTTACTCCAGACTTTCTGAATTTCTTTACTTGGCATTGATAATTATGTTTCAGAATTATTCTATGTCATATTTCAAGACTTTTCAGTAAAATTGTTTTAACACATATTTTATTAGATATACCATTCACAGAACTCTAAAATAGATTTAATAGTGTTCATCAGAGATACTTTCACTAATTTTTTTTGGTATGGGATTTTTTTGTTTTCTGTGCCACAGAAAGAGCTACAACTTTTACCTGCTGTATTATTCTCCTCATGACCTTTCATCTGACTGTTTACAATTGAAAATTGTTAGTAATAACTCAAACACAGTCATTTTGGTTCCCAATCACTTACAGATAGTAGTATTTTACTTTTATGTTTCCCTGAAGTCTCTTACAGGTAATGTACCAGGATTTTTGCCTTCAATAAGCAGGGACAGTCTTAGAATCTCTTGGAAAAAATCTGTATGAGTCCTTGATACTTCAAAGCTGAGCTCACAGTCACCAGACAACTTGCAGAATTCTCCATGGACAGACTGAGTCAAGATTTCCAAGAAACTTTTTAGGTCAAAGTAAAGAGCAGGAATTCATTGCAATAGAACTACATGAACCACTGAGAAAAAAACTGCTTGTGACTATTTTCTTAGAATATTGTTGGTTTTTAAAACATTCTATTTACTGGATATATAAGAACATTCTTTCTCTTTTTTAATCTATGTGCAATCCATAGAAATATAATAGATTTTCCTTTTATAAATGGAAAGGCACCATTTTAATATGATATTTAATTCCCATTTATCCCTCTAGGATTAAGAAATTCTTATTAAATAGTCTCCTTAATTTCAGTGACTATTCAGTAATTTGCATAAATTCAGTAAGAAATACTCACCCCCCGCCCCCATTTTGGTACCGGGGAGAGAACTCAGGTCCTTGTGTTTGAGAGGCAGGAGGCAGGACCACTGAGCTAAATCCCTGGCCCACTCTTTTTATTAGAAAGCAATTATACAAATGATAAAACTAAGACCTTGTCTGGAATGTCATATTTGAAACAATGCTAATTTAATCAAGTTTAACTCTTATGGAAGCAATGTCTATAAAGCCCTTCCAGGCAATTTGATCTATTTTTGGCTGAAGGGTCTAATAATATGATACCTTATATGTAAGTAACTTTATGACACTTTAGGGACACTGCAAAGAGAACAATTACCCAAATTTATAGGTATTACAGGTGAAATCTGGTACAATATAGAGAGTTTCTCAGGCTTAGTTTCTAACCCCCAGAACAACAAATAATAGAGAATAGAAGCTCAATTTGAGAATCTTTAAGGAAATTTCTGAGAATGATTTAATTTCTTTTTAAAATAAATGATATGGTTTTACAAAGTAAATGTAAGGTGTGCTCTATTGTAAAACAACAATTTCTTGAACCTATGTAAACAATCAAACAAAAGTAATGAAATAGCTTTATTTTCTGATCAAGAATAATCTTTTCTTGAAATTATTATCATAAAAAGGAGGGAAAAATTGTTTGGAAGACGTGAAAAACTTTGAAATGGGCAGAAAATCAAATAATGGGCATATGGATTATCTAATACTTTATCATCTTCATGCTCTATGACAACTCTGTTATTTGTAGAAATCCAATAATCAAATAATTCTTTGCCAAGAGTGCAAAGTAATTGTGTCCAATGGGATGGAACTTAACTTTTTGAAATGATACTGACACAACCATTTTTGCATATATTCATATAGTGCAAAGTAATTGTGTCCAATGGGATGGAACTTAACTTTTTGAAATGATACTGACACAACCATTTTTGCATTTATTCATAAATTAATTTTAGAATTTCTTATTCCTCTTATGTCTCTGCTCCTTGAATGGTCCAGCTGTGACATCTTACAGATCCTTCACTAATTGATGAATTAAAACAGTTTTTTGCACATGTTCATTTTATGTCAATATGAGGATGAGTAGTCTATCTTCTTTGAGAAATTGTTTCTTAACATAGACAGCAAGGGTGCAAAAAGCAGTCTCACATACACAACAGAAACAAGAAATGTGGCAGGTTGAGAAAATGCAGTATGAAGAAAGCTCTCACTTCAAATTCACAGCACTGGAAAGAGTTGTGAAAAGACTTCTGCCTGAAGCCATTTCTAGGTCCCAAAAGAGACAAGACTGCAAGTCAAGTATAAAATATGAGAAAAAAAAAAAAGCATAGTGGGACAAGACCAACAGTAATAAGTTACTGAAAATCATAGTTGATGGAATAGAGTAAAGAGACTCCAACCTTTCTCCACCAAATCCCAGAAGAGTTTTACATTTAAATGTACAAAATCATAAGCAAGTTTAGAAGAAAATTTGGATGAACGTTTTGCTGTTCTTAGTGTGAGAATCTTTTTCTTAAAAAAGAAACAATGAAATAAATTAGAAAGCAAAGTCAGTAGTTCTGACTATATAAAAATTTAAAACTGCTTTTTACCATAAGCCATGATAAAGTTAAAAACAGATTCTGAAGCTGTAGTATGTTACAAGATTTTCTATTCTTTGTACATACAATATTTAAAAACTGATTTAAAAAACCCATTAAAATCTTACAGGAAAATAAGTGGAAGGCAGTAACAATTATAGATGATGAAATACAATATACTAACACTCATATGAAAGCAATGTTCATTTCCAATAATAAAAATGCGAATCAAAATGATGCCACAGAAGTTTGGGCAGCAAAATTCATAAAGGTTCAAAAGCATGCAAATAAGGACAGCCCAGTGAATAGGGAGTCTTAAGTGATGCAGGTGTCATTGTAAATTGATAAGGGTCTCACTGCAACTCAATTTGGCAACACCTTTCTAAAGCTTTTCGAGGTATATCTCTATTGACTAAGTAATTTTCATTTCAGAAATACATCCAAACGGGAGAAAAAGACTTCTATAAACTTGGCTGTCAAGAGTTGTGAGTTGAAAAAAACAAACATGAATGTCCATATATATGAATATTTTTAAATGATGACTAATTCATGGGACACCTTTATAATTTGCTTTTTCACTCAATAGTGTATCTCGAATACTATACATAATTGTACATTGACATCGGTAAACACAGTTTGAACATATTATTTCATTGTGTGGATGTATCATAATTTAGTCCACTTGCTGCCCAATCCTGGACATACAGATTATTTCCAATTTTTAATGTGCCATGAAAAATGGCTATCCTTTGAGAACTTCCATGGTTGCTGATGTAATACAGTATCCTCGAGCAATAATCATTTCTTGGTCACCTATGCAGTGGCAGTTATTTTAGACAATTCTCTTATTTAATCTTCAATATAGTGTTTCATCATATGGCTAAATTAACAGATTCTTACAGATGAGAAAACAGATGGGGACATGCTCAAAGTGTCAAATAATTTTCCCTAATCACAAAGCTAATAAAATCTTTGTAGCTACAACTCTAGGCATTCATTTTTTATTATGAGTCAGGTATGCAGTACACAATGATTGCATTCCTTATGGGGAGCTGGTACGTGCACATAACACATTGACTGTCTTGGATGGCCTTCCCCTGCATGATCCATGATGGCCACTCCTTGGATCCTTTCAAGTTTTTCTGTAGTTCTTTCAGCCCTTCCACCTGCTTGCAGAAATTTGAGGGTGCTCTAGAGTCTACAGTTCTTAAATGGAATGCCTTAAGCAATGAGGTGATGTTTTGAATTTCCTGAAACATTATTATATTACTGTGCATATGGTCATGTGAATTTTTGTTTCAGAGACATCTAAAAAACTTGCCATGTTTTTAAAGTAAGTTAGATTTCCCAAAAGGTTAGAATCAATCTGGAGATCCTCATGTGCTTAAGGGGTAGTTTTCTGGGTTACCAAGTTGGGACTGGCAATTTGCTATTTTTTTGTTGTTGTTGTTAATACTAGTTTTTACTCTTGCTTTAGCTATATAAGGCAATGCAGATGACCATAGCCACCACTATTTATGCAGAGGATATCCCAGGTGACAAAAGTCACTTAGGTGTTGTCCTTACAACATCTCCCTAGTGGCCTTTATGCTATTTTGCTCTACACTCTGATAAACACCAACATTATTCATCATCTTTTGGAATGTTGATGCCTCATATTGTAGGCATTTGCTAGGATGGTGAATGGTTGAGAAGGAGTCTTGGGCATAGATGACCCTTTCATCAGAAAAATCCTTAAGGAAGAACAGTTCCTTAACTGAGGTCTTGAATATGCAGTGACCCTGTGCCTGATCATGGGCTTTCTTAAAGACCTCTGTCTTTGCCTTTAGGTAAAACATCTTTAAAATGGTGGAAGAAACATCTTAATTATTTCATCCAGGCAGGAAACTCTCCACTCTTTCCCATATTCTTTGGTTTGTGATAATACATCCTATAATAAAGTGAGCAAGAATTCGTGCTAAATTGTCTTCCTCAAATCGCTCCAGTCTTGTTTTTCCAGGTCATATCTCTCTTCCTGTCTCTGGCATCATGTTTGATTAGGCTACTCTAATAAGTGGAAGCTTCAATGTAACTTTTTCTTTGTCGTATATGTTTTGTAGGGATATGTACTTTTCACTGTAGTCATTTAGTTCGGATAGTGAAGGGTTAGCATGTAAATTTTCTTGTTACTAAGCATTAATCGATATATAGTGTTTCCAAATTATATATTTAAGTTTTATCTTTCTTCCAGCTCATCTTTCTTGGGCTACACTTCATATATATGTTCATGAATTGGACACTTTACAACAATGTGCTTATCTTGAGGGGTTGTTCCATAAATACTGCGTATAAAATTAAAATCAGTTTTCCAGGTCAAGAGGAGGACATGATATTTAAGTTTTAGCTTTAATTCATAAAAGACCAGCTCCATTATATAATTTTTAATGTATTCCTTAAGCCCACTGATTTTAGCAGTAGTTACTTGAGTAAATACTTAATTTTTATGTGGTGGACTTTCAGTTCAGATGTACCAGGTGATTGCCCAGGGGAGAAAATGTTTAAAAGCTACTTAGTATGTGGATGTTTTAAGGCTACAATCAACCAAACATTTAGTAATTTGGGCAGCAAAACCAGAAAGTTGGCAAGACTTCAGCTTTGCTTAATAACCGTGACTGTGCCACAGTTTAAAACCAACAAGAGACCTCTAAGGAAAATCCAGGGGCCAAGAAATGGTGCTGGCAACAGCAGTGTCCCCAGCCCCACTGGCCAAGTATTAGGTCCATTTTTCAATAGACTTTGAGGGGGCTTCCTCGATGACTTGAAAGAAACCATAGTCTTACTTAAGACTTATTCTAGGTAGTATGTTGTTTATTTTTAATGTTGAAAAGGAAATATATATAGTCCCTCAAAAAAACTGTAAAACTGAAGGTCTTCAGTAGAGGGTGGAGCTTTGGGAAATTAAACCTGCACCATCAGCCTAAAGGATGCAGAAATGCTAAGGGCTTTCTCTGTGAGAAGTGCAATCTCAAAGCTGCGACAGGACAGGTGGCAAAGGAAGTTAAGAGCAGTCAGTGAGAGGCAAAAGCACAGTGCTTAGGTGGGATTTGCTGGCTAGAAACAAAGAAGAGACAGGAGCTGTGGGAAGATGCTGTAGAAATCTTCCTCTAAATTTAAAAAAAAAAAGAATAAACAAGATCCAGAAGAGTTGTTTTTAATTGATCAAATTTATTTTTATTTTAAATATTGTTTAGTTTGATATTCTTTTGCTCATAGAAGGGAATTTGGCATACTTGTTTTTAGCATCTGCATACTATACAATAATGCCTATGCATTTATTTTTAAAAATAATAAAATAATTGCTGCTCTCATTCACTTATGCACCTAATGCATTGCCTTTGCCTTGGACACCTAAAGTCGATATTCCAAGGCCCAGCAAAGAACCCCAAGATTCAATTCATTACCAACCAGAGTAAAGTCCCACAGTCAATTACTCTGGTAGTTTTCAGCTAAAAATATCTTTAGCTTTACATATGTTTCTATGGCCAGAGATCCTAAAATATTTTAAAGTTAACCTCAAAAGTTTCCAGGATTATTCTTGGCCCTACCATTCATTTCTTTAGCAAATAGTTAATATTCAATTTGTTCATTCCCCAGATGATTACTGAGCACCTAATGTGTGGGAATGACGCTAGTACTGGCAGTAGAATAATAAAACAACTAGAAAGGCTTCTTACTGTTCCTTTTACAGTCTATCCTTTACAAGTTTCTGTCATATATGTTGCTTCATCTAAGGCTCTGGAAAATATATTTCATGAAGTGATTCTTAAGGAGACAATGATAGCAGGATGAATAGCAGACCCAAATCCTCCACCCTCTACAATGATCCAAATAGTAGGGAAATAGCAGTAATTTATTAGCTGAAGTATCCAGTGCCGTTGTGTTTCTGTGAAGGTTATCTAGAAGTGTTTGGTATATGCTCTGTACTCTCTCCCCTTTTCATGCAGGCCCTAGAATATATAATTTAAACTACTTAAAATTAAGGATGTTGAGTTAAATTTCATTTTATCAGATGAAGCATGATTCTTTTAAGCACAAACAGGAAGGTAAAGCAACAGCCAATGCAATATTACAATGTAAGCGAGTAGATATCAAATCCAGCTAATCCTGAGGATCACATGGGCAAACTTTTAAAATATAGACTCCTGGGCTTAATTATCTTTGAATTCAATTTGATTATTGAGGGATGGATCCTGTTCTTCTGATTGGCTGCTTTGAGGAGAAAGGAAGGGGAAATGCTTCACTGAACTAACAAGAATTGCTGCCAATTAAACCAGGGTGTGTTAGAGTTGATGAAGAGCCCTCGTGATGAAATTCGCATTCTGAAATAGCTCACTGTCATGGCTGGTCCACAGTGAATAATTTTCACGAAGAGCCACTCAGGTTTCTTGTAGAGTAGAGGGTAGAGACATATAAAGAAAACAAATAGATCCCACTAAAGCAGCACATAAACTACAAGCTTGGTGGCACAATGCATCCAGAAAGATTTTTCTATAGCAGTGACTTTTGTTTCACAAATGTCCTCCACTTAACACAAACAACACCATCTCTGAGATCTTTGAATGTGGTTTGGCTTGCTTGTTTTACCATTGGACATTTATGTTTTACCACTGGACAAATATGTTCCAACAGGTGTTCTAGTACATCTTTCTTTTGTCAGGGTTGGGTTCTTTTCTCAGGTTGGATTCCCTCAAAGCTTTTTCTAGACAGATACACATTTTCTAAGTTTTGTCTTTGCCTGAATGGTCAAGTAGACAGAAGACTGAAAATATGAATTTGAAATCTCCTAACTATAGCAGGACCCCTACTTCTAATCCTCTTGACTCTTTACCTGGGTTATTATTACTGTCCTTTCCTGTAGATTTTCCTCTCTAGTCAGTTCTATTCTATACTCTCCAGTCAGCTTAAAATGTGACTTTCACCTTTATTTATGTGCATAAGAGCCTGGACATATCTCCCCTTTCCTGTCACATCTGTCACATCCAGTCCAAGCCCCTCATAGTCTACAATGCTTTTCCTGATCTTTTCAGGCTTAATTCTCACCTTATTCCTAAACCAATGTAGCAGCCAAACAAAACTACTTAAATTTTCCTTTGTCTTTTTTACACTTGCAAAATTTGGCTAATAGATTTAACCCCTGGTGTGGATGTTCTCTCCCTCTCTGTAAATTTAATCCCTAATTATGGTTCAAGTCTTAGCTATAAGACAGTCTCCTCCAATGTCATCTAACATTTTCCAATGCTGTATCGCACTGCTCCTGTCCACTGGCTCCTGCCCCCAGATCAAAAGTCATTCCTTCTTCCACTAAATTCTCAAAGCATTTCTCTTTCTGCAAATTACTACTTACTGCTTTACCTGGCAGTTATATTTTCTCTTTAAAAATCTATTAGCAGTTAAAGGGCAAGGGTTGAAGTTTTACTCTTGCCTCTCTGCTGTGTCTCATAATATTTAATTTTAAGCTTCATTGTTAGATTTTACTAATTAACTACACGACTTTGAGCAGGTCACCTAAGTTGAGTCTATTCACAAGTCAAAATATGTTTTAATTTAATAGCCTCATTGAGATAATTTAAATTACATATTCCTGGGACCACACAAGATTTGAAAGCATACACCAAAATAAAGATTTCTCCATAATCTTTACAAAACCTCTTTCCAGTGATAAATTCCCCCAATTTTTTTCTGACTTATTTGGATGGATAGAAACTGGAATAGCTGTATTCATTCTCACTAATGTTGATACAGCAAATATTAGTAGCATAATCTACTCAATTTTTATAGTGCAGCACAATTATTGCCATTATTTGTTTTGCAGAGAGAATGATCTATCCAATTATTTTTTCAATGCATATTTGTTCAATATTTATTAATCAAGTTATTTTTCCAAGGTCTTTTCTCAAGGAGCTTTTCCATTTTAGTGAATGGGAAGAATATAGGGAGAAAAGCTGGTGTAAAAAAGATTTTTTTTCTTGTTTTTACTAGTCTATATACTCTCTCTTCTCTCACCTTATTGATGCTTCATACCAGTTTTAGAGCACCTATATTGTGGTAAGACTCAAAGCAAACTCTTCTATGCTTAGTATTTTCTAAAAGTAAAAAAAAATGCCTATATGATTTACTTGTGCACACAATACTGAGAAATAAATTCAAAGCGATTCTACTCAAGCCCTCTAAAGATAATATACTGGAAACATTTTGGTGGGTGTGAATCACTCAGACAAGCATTCTTCACTCAAAAATAGAAACTTGCCTTATTTGTTCCAGATGTTATACAGCTGCAGGGAAGTTAAAGCCAGTGGTCCTGTTTTCAATGCAACCAAACTCTTATTGCATTTGGAATTTCTTAACCAATGAACTCATATTACTTGTTCTAAGACCTGCACAGTTTTCTTTTTCCACTCTTACCATTCACAAACAAGTGTGTTTCATGGGAACCACACTTCAGAATTAATGAGTCTACATCTGTGCTGCACAAAGGAAACACATCCTGTTTACCACTGTTTCCACCTTTCATTTATCTTGACCTCTTTAATTTTAAGCATAAAGTATTCCAGAGAGAGTACTTGAAATAAAAAGAAAGGAGGGCTGTGCTGCATTCACCTCACAGTATTTTATAGTACCTAAACTGATAGATTTAGGATATGCTCATCTTTGGAAGAATTTTAAGCAAAATTATTAAGAAAAATATTAAGTATAAAAGTGGAATTCTTTTAATTTGCAGTTTTAGGAGTCATTTTAGCTTATTTGTCCTTTAGACCTGTAAGGAATGTTACACTGGATACATGCAATACCAAACATCAAGGATCTTTAAAGAGGATGAATAAAAAATCATGCAGAAATATATAGGTTAATTTTATATTTGGTTCATAAATTAAAATCTATGTGTTTTACTTATATTTGAGATATTATGCAAGATTTCTTGAACTGATTGTCTTTTTGAGGAGAAAATTTTTTAAAAATCATGGCTCATGGACAATAGATAGAATCACAATGGCTGCTTAGTGAAGTATGTACTTCTGTATTCAGTGGAGCCAGGATTTCTGAAGATTTAGATTGGTGCTTTAGAGGGACTGTAGAGATCAGAAATAAAACAAAAGCAACAAATAAAACAAACCCTCATTTTTCCAGTTGTGAACATTAAAATGCAAGAAAATTAATTGAATTTATCAGGGTCATGCAGCCAACTAATAGCATAGTAAGGCATAGAGATTCATTTACTGATTGATACTCAAGATCAGTATTTCTTTCTAGAAAATATAACATTAATATTTAATCTTCAAACATATACAATTAAAATATAAATATAAAATATATCACAAGTAGAATAAAAAGTATCCAAATTTCATCAAGTAGTCACTGGATAAGCTTTTATTTTTATCACTCATTAACTCCTTGTTCTTTAAGATTTGGAATTTTTTCCTTCAAATTCGAATATTTTTCTTCCAGAAAACAAGAAAAAAATGTTATATTTCCTTTATTGTTTACTTTGAAATCTCTTGTT
Organism: Fukomys damarensis; assembly: GCF_012274545.1. NCBI lineage: Eukaryota > Metazoa > Chordata > Mammalia > Rodentia > Bathyergidae > Fukomys > Fukomys damarensis. The sequence continues at coordinate 18,818,440 of NW_022900944.1, forward strand.
CATTATTTTGGAAGTGAAAGTTTTAGTTAAAGTTATTTGAACCATGTTCAAGTAACAGTTTGCATTGAATAATGATTCCCCTAAGTCCATAAAAATAATTCATGACATACATTCTTGAAATATACAATTAAAAAAATAGATCCCTGAAATAGGTTAAATATGTCTTTCAAAGCTGATTAAAACTTTGTCTTGTGTGGCTTCATTAAACTATTAATAATGTTACAACTGTATATATATAGTTAAGCATTCCAAAGGAAAAGATTCTGAATACTGTTTGTGAAGTTTAATGAATGTTTAAGTTTTCTATATTTGTCTCAACTAACCACCTTTTGACACTCATCAGTAAGAAGACACTAGTGAAGAACAAGTGTGTTTCTAAAAATTTTTGGTACTCATAGATTCATAATAAATATGGCTCTGGAGATTTTCTGACTTTAGTATCTTATTTCACTCAGAAGCCTGAGATCCAAAAAGAGTAGTATTCTTTGGAAAGAAGTCATATGTGTCAGAAATTGCTAGATGTCTACTCAACCTCTCTTTTCCCTGTCCCATAAAAACTAAAGCAGGGTGAGTGGATGAGGCCACCTGAAAAAAGATTACACTTTAGCATCTTCACTAGGGTTAGAAATGGCTTTGCACTTGCAGTGGGACAAGTGACTTTGTGTGGAAACTTTTGGGAAACTTTCTTAAAGGCCGCCAAGGCAGGTCTTTCCTATCCCTTCAGCCCCACCCCATGAGTTCTGGGGAGGAGAGCCACCCTGTCCAGATGACAATGGAGCTGCCAGCCCAACATTGGCCTGCTCTGCTCTCTAGACTCACATGTGGGAAAGAGGCTTCTACTCTGCTTTAACCACTGTTTTGGGTTTTCTGATACTTGCAGCTGATGGATTGCAGATATAATCCATTTCTTGATATCGAATTTCATTCATTTATGCTTTGGACCCATAGTTACTGAGCACTTCAATGTGCCAGGAACTGTATTAAGTGGCTATGAGAAAATGAATTTTGATATTGAATCTCTGAATCATTTTTTAGAAAAAAAATTAAAACCCTGATTCCTCTTTCTCACTTTTGGTTCATCCTTGCCTCTACACTAATGAATATCCCTCAATTCTTATTTTCTTCACCGTAAAGGAATATTTTTCTTGTCTTTGGATTTTAGACTGATATTGTCATATGACTGTGAATAACATATTCTCAAAAGTTAAAAAAACACACCTAAACAACTCAAGCCCACAGTAATATTAAGCAACATCCCAATTTTCATCCCCAGACATCAGGTCATGATCAACAGTCACGGTGTAATAGCAGTCTTTCTTTGAAAACATGTCAGATGAGAATATTAATTTCTTTAACTAGTTCGAAATATTGTGTGGCACGCTTTTAAAATATTTGAGATAATGCATTTTCTAAGTGAACATTTAGACATATGCTAATGGCCATACTCTTATCAGTCTTAGCCACATATAGAGAGATGTTATAATTCTGGGTACAAATGTGAGGTTATAATCTCACTCTCCTAAATAATCTCACCTCCCAACCAAGAGCAAATGCAACTGGACATCTCCAGGATCAAGATGAAAAAGAAAAGTGCCCACTAGTTGATCTCTTTCTGTTGCTGTGACTGGAGAAGTATTCCCACCTACTTCAATTCCCCCTAAACTATTTCTCCGTAATTTCTGCAAATTAAGCTGTCAAGATTTTTTTTTAAGAAAGTACACACTAAGTTTTAAAAGTTTTTCATTTCTAGTGTGAAAAATTTTAAATGTACCAGCTATTTAATTTTTAAATATTTGTAGAAATACCATAGAATTTGAAAAGATATATAAATATGAATCAGAATTACCTTTGGGTCGACATTGAGAATTTTTCTGTCTTTTTTATATTTGAAAAGTAAGCCATCTGGATTGTCAGCAATCACTTGATAATTTGGACTTGAATTACAAACAGCCACCTGACTATCCCAGTTGTAAAAGCTGCAAAAATAAACGTTTACTAAGATTTAAGATGTATAATACATTAAGTTAATAAATGTATTCTAGAAAATATTTGGGGAAGTTCAGATTTAAGGTAAACGGATAGCAAGAGCATGTATAACCGTACAGAAAACATCTGAGATTTCAAATCTTGCAGAGGGCATCAGATTGACTTATCCTCCAATCATTTAGATACACATTTATAATGGTCTTGGGTGAATTTCTGGTTTGGACATTGTAAGACCTAGGACCTAGGACCTATTCCAACAATATATTCATAGGAAGTCAAGAGGAAAATTGATGCAATTCAGGGTTATTACTTCCTTTGCAAACTCTTCAGGGTACAAAGTGACTGTTTAGTGGAAGAGAAAGCAGGGTAAGATACCTCTACACTCAAAACACTTTCAAATTAATCTATTTCTTTCAGGATCTTCTTTTCATTGTGTGTCCCAGAAGTCTGGGGAACTATTCATGTGTGTGTAGTTTCCAAAGCGCAGCACCCCTATGAAGGTGTTGTCACTCACAGACAAGGCAAGGACAGGAAGCAAGATCAACCAGCAAGACCAATGTCCTGCGATGGATAAGACATCATGAAGATGCTATTTCAACCCAAACCCGTGTTTCAGAGCATACAGATGCTCTGTCAGTTATTCACCACTGCATTCTAGCACTCTATCTGTTTAAAATTCTTCTATGGAAACTTTTTATTTTGCACACATTGTTTTATACTTGTGAAAAGTGAATATAATCTGTTATTTGAACTAAAAGAGTTCTCCACTTGCTTATATTTTTATGTATTTCATTTCTATTGACATGTTTCTAATATGATGTTTGCCTTTAAAATGACAGGCACAGAGATATCTGTAGCGTATGAACCATTCTACTTCTGGGGCATTTATTTATTTTTTCCTCTCATTGAGTTTATTGGTACATTTTAGGTATACAGTACAGTTACATTCATCATTGGGATCTTGTACCTTTATATGACAGGTCTTAGTTCCCATTTTTTCCCCATACCCCTGCCCTCCCTTCATCCCCTCCTCCCTTCCCTATTTACAAAAACTTTATTTCCATTTTTTCATTTTCTCATTTTTTTTTCTTTCCCTTATTTCCTTTCCCCTACCCTTCCATTTTTAATCAGTTTCCTGTGATCCTGTTTCTGGGTTGTTTTACTCTTATTATTATCCGCCTTCTTTTTGAGTAAAATAATTCATGAGAACTGTTCACTCCCATTCTTTACTACTATTTCATGGCCAAAATAGAGAATGTCTTTCTGAGGCACTGAGTAAGGGAAAACATTTTTTCTTTTCAGCATTTCTGTGTATTAGAGTTCGCTAGAAAAGCAGATTTTTGGAAGAATGACAAATGGCTGTCTGTGCCCTGGAGAGGGGAAGGATCCAGCCTAAGATGGAACGCCCTGGGGCTCACTGTAGTTTGGTGCAAATTTTTGTCCAAAAGTTAACCAGAATCTGTGCCGGAGCCTGAAAGAACTGGAGTCTAACATCCAAAGGAAGTGGCAAAGACCAGAGTTCCTCTGAAGAGCGAAGGCAAACAGACTTGTTTCTTCTTTCCCTTTGTATTTTGTCCAGGCTGCAAGCATATTGGTTGGTGCCACTCACATCAGGGGTGAGTTACTCCGCTTCAGCTCACAGCCCGGATGTCAGTCATCCACGGACGCACCAATACTGTGCTCCACTAATCCTTTAGGTGTTTCTTCATCCACTCAAACTGACATACCACACCGTTTATCAACTCTCTTTGCTCAGTCCACCTTAAAGAAGCAGGAAAAAACATCGATTGGTGAATTGAGAAAAGAAGGGGAGCTCTGGTGCTCCTTTAGGTCCTCACTTTGGTTGTCTTTAAGAGAGGCATTTTACCATGGCAAGTTCAGCCGCCACTAGGTAAAGGCAGGGAAAGTGCCCATGGCTCTGATGATAAATTCAATTCAGTAGTAAAAGTATTTACAGCTAACGAGTCTGGATCCTCCAAGCTGAGTTTTCTAATTCAGTTTAACCCATAAAAAAAGAAGATAATTTAACTTCAGTTTTAATGGGCAATTGCTAAATTGGAATGGGGGGCATGATGTGATTTTCAATTTGACATATATGTCTCTCTAAATAATTGTTTATGAAATATTTAGATATTGGGCTGGGGATTTAGCTCAGTGGTTCTGCGTCTTGCCTTGCAAGTGCAAAGCCCTTAGTTCAATCTCTGGTTCCAAAAAAAAAAAAAAAAAAAAATCTAGATATAGATAATCTGAGCGAAATCCTTGAGTCATACCTATATGTAAGGTGGCAAAGTTTATATACATATTCCTATCTTGTTGCTCAGACTTCAGATTAAAAACTTTATGGAAATCCAGGTAGACGTCATAAAACAGATAATTTGCATAGCATGCAACACTTTTGAATAAGCAATTTAGGTTGTTTGACAACTTTTTTTCCCCTTTACTGGGGTGAGAAACTGGCTTAATTTCACATGCCAATTCCAATAAGCTAAAATTATTAGTATAGTCATAACTTGATACCAGACTGTTTGGAAATTCTTTGAAATTGACATTCCATGTATTTAGATGCAAACATTGTTGTGACCGTACTGGTTGTTTGGAACTCAAGGTACAAACTAGAACTTGTCAGTGTTGACTGCATCACAACTCACTACACTTTCCAGCCAAAACAATTTTCATAATACTCTTCGTTTTCAGAACTCATGGTTCCTCCTGGAACCAATCAACAGGAATGCTGAGGTTCTAAATGAAGACAACTAACAATTACAGCTATTTAACAATTACCTGTACTGGCTACTGATGGGACACTATTAATTTGTCTCTAATCTTATCACCAACCCTATCAAGTAGATATAAAATGACTCACATTCACACACTTAACTGACAAGGAAATGATGTCCCTTGGATGCTAACATTAGATCCTGACCTCAGAGCTTGCTCTGTCAAACACACTCTTTTTTCTCCCACATTCTATTAGTTGTGGCTACCCAAAGCTCATCTCTGCAGGAAATAGTAGCTGCTTGGCCAAACACAAGTCTCTACATTCTGTTTAGAAAGACCTTCAGTCTGGAGCCATGCAAGCATGTAGTTGGAATTTAGGCAATGGCAAATGGGTAGAAGCCATACTTGTCACTTCTAGCCTGAACCCATCCAAAGCTTCCATGCTGTTTTCTTGCCCGAGCCAGCTGGAATGGAGATGACAAGGTCAGCAGCCCTGTGTGGAAGGTATCTGGGATTTTGTGGAACATAAGGACTAAAAAGTTGAATTTATAGAGAAGATGCTGGTTTACGCGACTTATTGTGATCTCTAAATTGTTTGAAAAAGGAAGTGGAAAGTTACACATGGCTACAACACAAATATGGATAAATGATTGTATCAGCGTTACCTGCCAGTGAATTTCTCCTGCAAGCAATGATTTGTGATGCTTCTTTTACTGTATACTATTTAAAAAGCAATAGTATATATTTCTACACTTTTCCTACTGAATACATATTTATAACACTGCTAAACTGATGAATTTGTTCTAATTTTGCAGATCAAAATTTAAAGTATAAACTTTATGGGCTGGGGATTTAGCTCAGCGGTTCCGCTGCTTGTCTTGCAAGCACAAGGACCTGAGTTTGATCCCCGGCACAAAAAAAAAAAAAAAAAAAGTATAAACTTCACAAAAATAAGAATTCATCTATTCCTATTTGCTAATTTTATTGTGATGAATTTCAGATTGTTTCATTTCCCTTAATCATTTGAATTTTCATTGTCAAGGTATTTAATCTTCAGAGCTTAGAACCCTAAGTAGCAGAGACAATAATGTATATTATTTAAATGAATTAATTTATTTGGAAGAAATGATTTTTCAGATTATTCTTAAGGGTTTTATACTTTTGATTGTTATTTTAATTGATTATTTACCACTTTATGAAGATGAGGTTTAATTTTATAAAATATACTTTTTCTAAATATTTATCTATCCTATATGTCAACTGTAAGAAAAATTTATATATGGGTCCTACCATTTGTTTTACTAGTTGATTTTCTGTTTTTCTAAGTATTCAATTATTAAATAATAGTATTAGTGTAGATAGGCATATGGTGTCTTCATTTCCAAAATGAGGTTTCTAAGCTTTTGTTCCTTTTTCTCATTTATGTAAATACATATGTATGTATTAGGTATGTGTGTTTTATGACCACATATTTGTAGCAGTACATAATGATTACATTCATTGTGGGGAGCTGGTAGATGTACATAACACATCTTAACTCTCTTTTTCATTCCCCTCCCCTCTCCTTTCCTTCTTTCTCCATCTCCTGGTCTCCTTTCATATTTTGTTGAATTGATGAGAAAAATAGAAAAAAGTATTATAAGGTAAAAAGTATGATGTTAAGGTGAGGCATAAAAGTAAGATGCTGAATTTTACTGAGCGATTTTTCAAAAGTTTTTGATGTTTTTTTTACTTGGTAGATCTCGGTGATGATTTTAATTTTTAAAGACAAGCCAAAAAAATCTTCAGTTTTGTTCTTATTACTATAGCTACAGTATCACTTTTTCCCAGATAATTTAAATTAATTGAGTTTTATAAAATCTGGAATAAAGGATAATATAAATCTATATCATTTGAAGCATTTGGTATATTTTTGGCTTATTCTGGGTGGACAGGGAGTAAGAAAACAAATGCTTGCATGAAAATGTGTTATTCAGCTTAACTGGATAATGAAAGGCACCAGATATTACAGAAAATTATGCTAGCAGACAGACAGATCATAGTGGATCTTATATGAAATAGGATGATAGCTGGACTTATTCCTAAGAAATAGGGAGGCATGAAGAAAGATTTCAGCAATGAGATAGTTTGATAAAAATATAATTTCAGAAAGATAATTTTGGAAGTGGTGTGACAATTACTTTGATAGTGAGAAAATCTCAGTAGCTCAGGCAGTTCTGGATGAACTGAGGATGTTCATATGGATGAACATATGGATGAACATGAGGATCTGGATTTGAGAAGACACTAACCAGCAGAATGGAAGGACTCAGTGGGCCTGTGAGAGACGAGGACACAAGAGGAGTCTAGGATTCATCTAAGGTTTCTGGTTTAGATCCCTGAGTGAATGAAACCATTTAATAGGATATTAATCATAAGAGAAGGAACAGATGGCAGAAGGTATAGCTCACTTTAGAAAATTTTGAACTTGAAATCTCCATCAAATAGTCAAGGAAATGAAAGCAGGGATCTTGGTTTGTGTGATGAATTGTTCTGTTTCCAAAACGTTTCAGCTCATGGTAGATACCGAATGCATATTAATTGCATAAATGGATAATGAATGAATTTATGAAGGTTTAGAGAGTTTTCTAGGATAATAGATCCAGAAGTACCATTGCAACTTAAATTCAAAGGAGTGACTGAGGTGGCAAATAATACAGAGAGAAGGATGACAGTTGGTTCAACTATCACCATGATTTAAAGCCACCTGTTTTGTGAGAAGGTAGTCCAAGCGGTGGTGAAGTTCTAACTACACACACAACAATCTTACTTCTTATCAGAGATGTTCCTTGTGTGTCCCTAGAAACTTCTGAGGTGGATCAGAATAGGACAATTATATTAATTCCCCAACTACCTCAATTGGATTTTTTTCCTATTAAGTTTATTGGTACATTTTAGGCATACAACACAGTCACACTCGTCATTGAGAACTTGTACCCTTACATGATGTATCTTGGTTCTTACTTTTTCCCCATTCCCCTGCCCTCCATTCGAACCCACCACTCCTACCTATTTACAGAGACTTTGTTTCCATTTTTTCCTTTTGTCATATGTTTTTTAGAGTTACTACTCTGCTGAGGTATAACTGACATCCCGGAAATGCAAAATATTTGAAGTATATAATTTTGGTCATGAAATCATCACCTAGATCAAGACAGTGAAGATACATATTCTTTCCTCCCGCAGTGCACTGAGCCAGAGCTGTAATCCCTTCATCAGATTCCCTGTAAATTTGGTATTGTGTCAGATAAATCTTTGTACTTCCATCATCAACAGTCTCTGATCTGCTTTGTTATCACTGTAGATTCATTTACATTTTCTTTTAGATAAAATGGAGGCGCACAGCATAGTGTCTTTAGTTTGGCCTAATTATTTTGAGATTCATCTGTATTGCACTTATCTATCATTTATTCCTTTTTATTGACAAGCATCCCATTATTTGGTTATACAGAATTTTGTCTATTCACTTGTCTATTGATGGGTATTTGGGCTACTTCTAGTTTTGGACAATGACAAATGAAGCCAGCATGTACATTTCTTTTTAAGTGTTTGGACATACATTTTTTCCACTTCAGCAAAACAGGAAAGGAATGGAGGGTGTCATATGATGTAAACACTTTATAAAAACTATTTCCAAAATGATTATAACATGTTCTAGGACAGTTCCAGTTTCTCTGTATCCATGCCAATATTTAATACAGTCAGTTTTAAACATTTAAGCAGTGCTACAAAGTGTGTAGAGATCTACTATCATCTTAATCTGCATTTCCTTAATGATTAATGATGTTGACTGTTTTTTTTAGCACCTGTGTATCTTCTGAGGAGAATTACTGCTCAATTATTTTTTAAATTTTTAAATTGTATGGTTTGTTTTCTTTGAGGTTTGTTTTTCTTAAGATGGAATATCCTCCATATCACGAAGAAGAAAAAGTCTATTTTAGCTGTGAAAAGATTTTGTCACAGAAAATTGTGTGTGAGTAGATATATAGTGGATCCCTGAAATTTGTGGGAATTACATTCCTGGAGCACCTGTGAATTTTGAAAAACTGAATTTCAGATATGGTCAGAAAATTCCTATAAATGCCTATTTTTTATAGTTTAAACCCTGAATATGATACATCTGCCAGACTTATACAATTTAATTTAATAAAATACTGTATTAATAAAATCTTACAAGGTGCAGGGAGTTTTGCTGGCATTTTAGGGATCTCAAGACTCTAAGAAGAACAAAATTGAGAGTATTCCAGATAATTATACAAGCTTCAGTAACCTGTTACAATGTGGGAATGCTGGTGCATCTACCGGAAATGAGTTACCAGGCAGCAGCCAATCAGTAGCAAGGGGAACTGAATAATGCTGTCAGACTGGCTATTTGCAAATCTCTGTCCCCTGCCCCTAAATTGTAGGATTTTCCATGAACAGTTATTAATTAGGTTCTAAGGAAAAACCCGCCAATGACTGGTCCACAAACTCTAAAGTGTAACTTCTCAGGGGTATGCAACAGCACTGTGCTATTTCTTTATGTAAGTAGACAAATTTAGTTTTAATAATGAGATTTCATATTTTATTAGAATTCTTGTAGATGAAGGAATTGAAGCTGAGAGAGGATGATTAAAATTGTTAAGTTCGCGAAGATAGAATTTCAGATATAGAAGATAGGATAGCAGTCAGTGACCGTGAAAAAAGAGGTCTATTAAAAACAGTAAGGGATCATGAGAAATCAATCCAACAACTCCTAGACGATACAAAGAAAAATAACATAAGACTGATAGGAATTCATGAAAAAACAGGAGAAAACACAAATGATATAAAAAAGCTCTTCACAGAATTAATAACAGAAAACTTCCCAAACAGAAGGGAAGAATTAGACATACAGATAAGTGAGGCATATAGAACCCCAACTAGCCACGATCAAAAAAAATCTACACCTAGACATATAATAATCAAGATTCCAGAAATCCAACAGAAAAACAAAATACTACAAGCAGTAAGAGAAAAGAAACAAATCACATGCAAAGGGAAGCCCATTAGAATCACAGCAGACTTTTCAACACAAACCCTTAGGTCAAGGAGAGCCTGGAGTGAGGTATTCCAAGTCCTAAAAGAAAAGAATCTCCAACCTAGACTTTTGTATCCTGCAAAACTCTCTTTCAAAATAGATGGGGAAATAAAATACTTCCACGACAAAGAGCACCTGAGAAATTTCATGAACACCAAACCAGCACTGCAAGGAATTCTAAACAATATCCTAGAAAAGGACAACGAAATTCACAATAACATGAGGCCCAACAGACCAAATCAAATAGGCAAGGCAAGAAACTAAAAGGAGATGGGAGAAAAAGTAAAAAGAGTCAACAAATGGACAAAAACATGACAAGAATAAGTCAAAATATATCAGTTGTAACCATCAATGTTAATGGCCTCAATTCACCAATCAAGAGAAACAGATTGGCAGAATGGATTAAGAAGCAAAATCCAACAATATGTTGTATACAAGAAACACACCTAGTGCAAAAGGAAGTCCATAGACTGAAAGTGAAAGGATGGAAAACAATTCTCCATGCGTCAGGAGTCCAGAAAAAAGCAGGGGTAGCAATCTTATTCTCAGATAAAGTAAATTTCAAACCAAAACTCATTAAGAGAGACAAAGAAGGACACTACATCCTTGTAAAGGGAACAATTCAAGAGGAAGAGCTGACAATCATAAACATATATGCACCAAATATAAATGCCCCCAACTATATAAAACAAATATTAAGTAACATGAAAAACCAAATAAGCACTAATACAATTGTAGTGGGGGATTTAAATACCCCACTATCACAAATTGACAGATCTACTAGGCAGAAAATCAACAATGAAATAATAGAACTGAACCAAGCTTTGGAACACATGGACTTAATAGATGTTTATAGAGTATTCCACCCCCAAAAACCAGAATATACATTCTTTTCGGCTGCACATGGATCATTCTCCAAAATAGACCACATACTGGCTCACAAAACAGGTCTAAATAAATGCAAAAAAATTGAAGTCATCCCCTGTTTATTATCAGATCATAGTGCAATCAAACTAGACATCAATAGCACAAGAAACTATAGAAACTTCACAAGCACATGGAAACTGAACAACACTCTCCTAAACAATCAATGGATTACAGAGGAAATTAAAGAAGAAATTAGACAGTTTTTACAAATAAATGAGAATGCCAATACAACATACAGGAATCTTTGGGACACAATGAAAGCAGTTCTACGTGGAAAATTCATAACATTGAATGCCCACACTAGGAAAACAGAGCGGGCTCAAATAAACAACTTAACGATGAAACTTAGACTCCTAGAAAAACAAGAGCAAGAAAAACCCAAAGCTCGAACAAGAGAGGAAATTATAAAGATCCGAGCAGAAATCAATGCAATTGAAATTAAGAAAACGATACAAAAAATAAATGAAACAAAGAGCTGGTTTTTTGAAAGAATAAATAAAATTGACAAACCCTTAGCTAATCTTATCAAAAAAAGGAAAGAAAAGGCTCAGATCCATGCAATTAGGAATGAAAAAGGCGAAGTCACAACAGATCCGAAAGAAATCCAGAGGATCATGAACACCTACTTTGAGAACCTGTACTCTAATAAAATGGAAAACACAGAAGAAATGGACAGATTTCTAGATACTTATGAATTACCAAAGTTGAACGAAGAAGATAAAAACATTTTAAACACCCCAATCACAATCAGTGAAATTGAAAATGTAATTAAAAACTTACCAACAAAGAAAAGCCCAGGCCCTGATGGATTCACTGCTGAATTTTACAAGACATTTAGAGAAGAACTACTACCATTACTCTTCAAACTTTTCAATGAAATTGAAAGAGAAGCTATACTTCCAAATTCATTCCTGGAAGCAAGTATCACTCTGATTCCCAAACCAGAGAAAGATACAACCAAAAAGGAGAACTACAGACCAATCTCCTTAATGAATATAGATGCAAAAATCCTTAATAAGATACTAGCAAACAGAATACAGAGGATTATTAAGAAGATCATCCATCATGACCAAGTCGGATTTATTCCAGAGATGCAAGGGTGGTTCAACATACGAAAGTCAGTGAATGTAATACATTATATTAACAAAGTCAAGGACAAAAACCATATGATCCTCTCAATAGATGCAGAAAAAGCATTTGATAAAATTCAACACCCATTCATGATAAAAACCCTGCAAAAAATTGGAATAGATGGTCTATACCTCAATTTAATAAAGGCTATTTATGAAAAACCATCAGCCAACATCATATTGAATGGCCAAAAACTGAAAACCTTCATGTTAAAATCAGGAACAAGACAAGGATGCCCACTATCGCCACTTCTCTTCAATATAGTTCTGGAAACATTAGCCACAGCAATTAGACAAGAGAAAGAAATTAAAGCAATAAAGATAGGAAAGGAAGAAGTTAAACTATCATTATTTGCTGATGATATGATACTCTACATTGAAGATCCAAAAAACTCCACCAAAAAACTTCTAGACTTAATTGACAGATTCAGTAAAGTATCTGGATACAAGGTGAATACCCAAAAATCAATAGCCTTTCTATACACAAATAACAGACAGACAGAAAGAGAAATAAGGGAAAAAATTCCTTTTACAATAGCATCCAAAAAAATGAAGTATCTAGGAATCAATCTAACAAAAGAAACAAAAGATCTCTACACTGAAAACTACAGCACTCTGAAAAAAGAAATCGAAGAGGATATAAAAAAATGGAAAGATATCCCCTGCTCCTGGGTAGGAAGAATCAACATAGTGAAAATGGCCATACTACCGAAACTGCTATATACATTCAATGCAATGCCAATTGAAATTCCAACACTATATTTCACAGAACTAGAAAAAAGAATCCAAAAATTCATTTGGAACCACAAGAGACCTAGAATAGCAAAAGCCATTATAGGCAACAGTCACATGGCACCAGGTGTAACAATTCCCAATTTGAAACTATACTACAAAGCCACTGTGATAAAATCAGCATGGTACTGGCAAAGAAATAGGCCTGAGGATCAATGGAACAGACTGGAAGACACAAAAACAAATGCAGATGTACTCAGCTACCTCATCTTCGACAAAGGAGCTCACCATCCTCAGTGGAGGAAAGATAGCCTCTTTAATAAATGGTGTTGGAAAAACTGGATATCAACCTGTCACAGATTAAAATTAGACCCTTATCTTTCGCCATGCACTAAATTAAAATCCAAATGGATTAAAGATCTAAATATTAAAACAGAAACATTAAACTTGCTGGAAAGTAAGTTAGGCAGAACTCTGGAAGACATTGGTATAGGAAAAGACTTTATGAACAAATCCTCAGTAGCACGGGAACTAGCAGAAAGAATCAACAACTGGGATCTCATCTTACTAAAAAGCTTCTGTACTTCAAAAGAAACCATTAGCAGAACTAAGAGACAATCTACAATGTGGGAAAAAATTTTTACCAGCTGTACCTCAGACAAAGGACTATTATCAAGGATATATAAAGAACTCAAAACAATCAGTCCCCCCAAATATAAAGACCCGATCCAAAAATGGGCATCCGAAATGAACAGACATTTCTCATACAAAGAAGTGAAAGCAGCAAGAAAATATATGAAAAAATGTTCCACATCACTGGTCATTCGAGAGATGCAGATGAAAACAACACTGAGATTCCACCTCACCCCACAAAGAATGGCTGCTATCAAGAAATCACACAATAACAAATGTTGGCGGGGTTGTGGGGAGAAAGGAACCCTCCTCCATTGTTGGTGGGAGTGCAGACTAGTGCAACCACTATGGAAATCAATATGGAGATACCTCAAAGAGCTTGGACTGGAGGTTCCATTTGACCCAGCCATCCCTCTGTTGGGTATCTTTCCAAGAGAACTAAAAGAATCATATCACAGAGAAGTATGTGCACCCATGTTTATAGCGGCACAGTTTGTAATAGCTAAATCTTGGAAACAACCTATTTGCCCATCCGTTGGAAACTGGATAAAGAAGTTGTGGTTTTTCTATAAAATGGAATATTACTCAGCCATAAAGAGCGAGAGAATAGATTCATTCATAGGAAAATGGATACATATTGAAGATATACTCCTAAGTGAAATAAATAAGTCCCACATGTGTAAATACCAAATAGTTTCCCTGGTGTGAATATTCTGCAACAATGCATAAGATTCTAATAAGATTACTGACATTTAGAAATGGGAGGAAAGGAGCTAAAGGTGTAGGGAAGGTGTGATACGTAGGGGAAGAACAAAAAGGGAAAAGAAAAAAATGTGAGAGAATGAAAAGATGAAAATAAAGTGTTTGTAGATGGGGAGGGGAGGAGGGGGTGAAGGGAGGGCAGAGGTAAGGAGAAAAAAATGAGAATCAAGACTTGCCATGTAAAGGTACATGATCCCAACAATGAATGTAACTGTACTGTATCCCTGAATGTACCAATAAACTCAATAAAAAAAATTGTTAAGTTCATATATCTACTGTGCTAAAGTCTCAAGCCTGGACTGTAGAATATGAAACAAATTATCTTTTTATCTGCTTTTGTTTGATTACTTTTAGTTGGCAAAGTAATTACTATTTTTTTTTTTTGTACTGGGGATTGAACTCAGGTCCTTGTGCTTGCAAAACAGGCCACAGAACCACTGAGCTAAATCCCTAGCCCACTACTTCTTAATTTAGTTACATTACTGTTTTGACCCTATTGAAGCCTAGAGCTCCTACTTACCTTGATTGTCCTAATGTACAATCATTTCTTTATTCCTTTACTTATCCCTGATTCACAAAACACTTGCTCAGATATTCAAATTTATTCTCTGATTCTACTGAAAAATGCCGGTTGTCAACCAACTGAAACAGGTGCATTCTCTGTCTTCTGGTAACATCCTGAAAATAAGGTGCCATCAGTGTAATCTTAAACTCCCATTCCTTAGCTCTGGCTGGGTTCCAGATACTGCAGAGTGGTTTGTTATATTTCTCTATGAGCTCCATTACATTGCTCATGTTTCTTATTCTTTCGCTTCCTTTCAGAAGACAACTTTCCTTTTACTTCATGAAGAAAATAAAGAACACTCAATAGAAACATGAACAACATGCCATCAGTAGCATTCAGAACTGTAATTATATTAACAATATTTTCTGGCTTCAAACATTCAACTTAATGGTAGGTTTCCCCTTTCTTTTCCCAGCTAAAAAATTATCTCCATATATGTTCCAAATTTAAACTCCTACTGCTTGTTTACTTACTTCAAATAATTTTTCCAATTTTCTCTTATGTAACTGCTCATGCCACTACAAGCTTTTCCTCTGAAGTACAAAATGCATAAATGATTCGAATTAAACAAAGGAAAAAAAAAAGAAAGAAAGAGGGAGGAAGATAACAAGGGGAAAGAACACAACAGAAAAAAGATTAAAAGATTTCCCAAACCCAGATTATCTCCAAGCTGTCACATTTCCATCATAATATATTATAATTAAATCCATATTCTCTATGCCAACATTCCCCACCTGCCCAACCTCAACTCAGTTTTCCCACCTAAGCAGCTAATTTACAGTACCTGCTTAACTCTACTTAACAAGATGAACCGTACATAAGCTCTTCAATCGTAACATATCAAAAATATTTTTCTTCAATACATGTAATCAATAAATGATTATGACTAAATGAATTATATATATATACACATATCTATGCTAATATTATTTATAGTCTGATCAATTATACAAATGCTATTTTCACTCATTACAGAAACAATAAAGAAGTGGCAAGATAAACCATTTCACAAGGAAATTAAGAGGATTGACCTAGAACATCTATCTAGGATTTAAGAATTCTAAACCCTAATTCAGTGGTTTCATTTTTCTCTTGTCTTCAGAGGTTAAATTATGTATCACCAAAGCTCTTTATAATGCCACTATTCTATGATTATAAAAGCACCCTTTGATTTATTGTGTCTTTACACACTTTTAGGAGGATTTGGCTCTCAAGTTTCACATCTTGAAAATTGTAAACATAGCCTAGTGTAGTGGGAGCTAGAAGTAAGAAAAAGGGGCAGGGTTCAAACCTGGATACATATTTTACTGTCTTCTGAACTCCACCAAGAAGCCTGCTCATGAACCTGTGGGAAATGTCATCTAGACTGCCTGGCAGTTTGATGACATGAAGCCTCAGCATTGTAATGCACCACAAGATGGCACATATAAGTCTCTGCTGAGGGTAAAAACATTCTCATGGGCAGTACATGCTTATCAGTACAGGCTTAAGTCTGCAATATTGAGAAAAGGCGAATTACCTCTAAAACTTTAGGGTGTTGCCACCAGGAAGAAAAGTGTGAGATTCTCAGTTCCTACTTTGATTTAGCTGGCTCAAAAGATGGCAAAAAATCCCAAGACATCTCCCTCACCTCAAAGAAGAAAAGTGGGCTAGGTACATGCATAGAAGAGGCCTCAGAAATCCCCAAACTCTCTAGTCAGGCTGATGGGCTGTACTCTTATGAAGCCAGAGAGTAGAAACTGAAGAATAATACTCCTTTCTCAAGGCAAAAACTGCAAAAAACATTGTAAGTTAAGGAAATAATACCATTACAGAAAAAAAACCAAGTAGCTGACTCCAAAGAAATTTCTGACATGGAATTAAAAATAATCATCTTAAAGAAACTCAAAGAACTACAAGAGACAAGAGATTTACAGCTAAATAAAATCAGAAAAAATTAATAAAAAGAAAAATTCAACAAATAAGAGAGATCTTAAGGAATGAACCAAAAAGAAATGCTGGAACTAAAGACTGTAATGACTGAGCTGAAAAATTCGTCATAGAATTACAATAGCTGACACAATAAACCAGAAGGAAGACTCAATAAACCTAAAGACAGATTATTTAAAATTATCCGGTCAGAGAACTAAAGAGAAAAAATGAAGAGTGAAGAACTCATGGAATACTATCATTGAATCAGTATATGTATCATGAGGTTTTTAGTACACAAAGAGCAAATCCTTAAAGAAATAGTAGCAAAATGAACAGCATAGGCCACATCATGATCAAGTAGGATTTATCCCTAGAATATATGATGGCTCAGTGTACAAAAATCAATAAAAGTGATATACCATAATAACAGAATTAAGGTTGAAAATCTCAGGATCATTTCCATAGATACAGAAAAGGACTGAAAAAAGTTAACATCCTTTCATGACCACAAGAAAACAAACACAAAACAACCCTACAAATTTCAGGGAAAGAAAAGAGAGGAGAAGAAGGAAGTGGAAAGGTGAAGAGGGGAGAGGAGAGTACAGGGCAAAGGAGGGGAGAGGAGAAAGGGAGAGAAATGGAGAAGGAAAAAGAATTGTCTGAGGTGATGAATAAGTTAATTAGCTTGAATACACACACACATACATATTTCACAGTTGTACTTCTTAAATATAAAGTTTTTTTTAAATGGAAAAGCTAGATTTTTACATAATCTTGTGGAACATTAATTATTATATTACCTCTTTTTTTGTGTGTGCCTATAGTAGAATGGTCTTAATTTTATTGTCCCAATGGGTACTCTTTTGAGAAAGAAAGAAACAAAGAAAGAAACAAAGAAAGAAACAAAGAAAGAAAGAGGTTGGTCCTCATGATTGTGCCAAGACAGAAAACAGTAAGCCTGGACTATCCCAGACAAAACTGAGATGTGTGGTCTCTACACCTACTATTTAAACATTGCCAATGCAGAATTGATTTATCCAATGTTTGTAGAAAATACTTCCAAAGTTTTGCCGCAGATCTGCCAAAAATATGATAATGATGTTTAAACAATGCTCAAACATGTTTTTTTAATGGTTAATCCTTTTTTATTTTATTTTATTGCTGTGGAAAAATTATATTACATGGAATTGCAATTGTGGTTCAGAGACATGAAATTTAATCTAGAATAACAACTATTCCTGTTCTTTCTTCTATTTTTAAAATAATACCACAGCAGTCAAATATTTTATAATAAAAATTTTCTGAAATATCATATTCAATGTAAAAATGTATGTTTAGTTATTTTGGTTGGTAAGAATATGAAATTTAAAGGTTAGTGTTTTTATGTTAGTTAATTTGGCTCATAATCATGGCTATATTGTATCTCTAATTTCAATCAGCTGTTTAATAAATGCATATGCCATTTGGGATAACTATGGAAAAACCCACTGTAAATATCAGAGAAATAATTGTGAACATTAGAAGTCCTAGTGATGGGGGCCAGGGATTTAGCTCAGTGGTTCCACTGCCTGCCTCTCAAGCGCAAGGACCCGAGTTCAATCCCTGGTACCAAAAAAAAAAAAAACAAAAAAAAACAAAAGAAGTCCTAGTGATGGATAGTCTCTGAGGGTTTAATTCAAAAACAATTTGAGTATCTATTCTGTGTCAGGAATGTTCTTTCATACATAATGATAAAAAGAAATAGCTCTTACTTTCAAGTCCAAAACGAGTCCAAATTTGAGCAAACATAATAATATAGTGTGAAAATTCATATAACAGAAATTTATATAAGGTAATCTGGGGCTGTAAGAACCAAAAAGAGAAGTTTATTTCTTTTTTTCTTTTGGTACTGGGGATCGAACTTGGCTCCTTGTGCTTGTGAGGCAGGTGGTGGAACCACTGAGTGGAACCACTGAGCTAACCCCCTGGCCCTGAGAAATTTATGTGTAGTGGGATATTTCTAATGGAAAGTTTCAAGGCCAAACATTTTAGATAAGATAATAAAAGTTACATTAGATAAGAACTGGAAAGTATATATACATCAGCATCAAGCACAGTGACACTATACAAAGCTATAGTGCTGCAGGTTGAAATTAAGTGTGAAAGTTTCTTTGACAAACAGCTGAAATATCTAGGTATGTCTTCATTTTGGGGTGGTGGGGTCTGAGTACAGGAAGCAAGGAGGGCTGTTGGTGCTACCTTTCCTGTCACTTTAAGACATATAAATAGAAGGGACATTTCATTGCCAGTTGCCATCCCTCTAAGTTCTCACCTTGGTAAGACTGCAAAGACTGGCCTTGTCCCGATGAGGTGAGCTCCAAACCAAAAATGTCCTGTCAAGTCACTGGATGGATGTGGAAGAAACTGAGGGGCAGGTGAATAGACTATAATATAGGAGACACTTGATTAATAGTGGGACCTCTGGGAAAAAGAATAATATAATGCATGGATAGATTCCTTAATCACCACCAAGGATCTCCTTGCTAAGAGTCCTGGTATTCTGATGAAGGGTTTCAGAACTGCTTCCATGCCCCTGAACTGTAAGCTGACCTTCTCCCTGGGACTCTAGCCATCTGGTAGGGCATCTGGAATGTGTCATTGCTAGTTCAAGCATTGGGGAATAGATAAGTGATAATAACAGACATATCCATTTCCAGATTTTCCCATAGAAGGACTACAGAGATAGATTTATGAGTTACACAAAGGTCTATATGATTCTACAATTGGAACGTATTAGAAATATCCTGGATTTCTTCCCAGTTGCCAGTCATGGAGTGAGAACCTCAGTCAATTAAGAATGCCACTAGCTAGTCTTACAGAAGTTGGGTTCTATGGCTATTTGTGGTGAAGAAGCTACATAGGAATTCTTTTCCTCTGAGAAAGACACTGACGTTAGACTCCCATGACTTAACCTTATTCTCCTGATATTGTTACAACCATCCACTAGTATTGTGAATTTGCATGGATGCAGTATTTTATCATCTGCAAGAAGCTGTCACTTTTATACTCTTGTTTACTCTCTACAAAAAGCAGATGAGAGAGGCATGGCAGGCAGGCATGCATGTCATATATACATATGTATTACTATTATTATTATTTTACACAAGAGAAAATTGAAGTTACAGAACATTCAACCTACAATTTTAAGATGATTTCTGTTCATTGCTGGCTTTGGCTAATTCTTACTGTATGTCAGGTTTCTCAGGTTAGAAAAAAGTTATGCTATCCCATAGAGTCAGTAAAGATTCTCCTTTCAGAACAAATAAAAGAAGAAGGAATAAACTCCAACGTGAGAACTTTTTAAGGCAATTATCCCTTCACAGTTGAAAAGGTAGCCACAAAGATAGGGTTACTGTATCTCAGCAAGAAGATAGGGTGATTTAGTTTGAAAACTAGGTTAAATATATGACATGCCTTAAAACAACATCAGAAACTTCTGAGCTCTGCTTGGGGTGTGTGTGTGTGTGTCTGTGTGTGTGTGTGTGTGTCTGTGTGTGTGTGTCTGTGTGTGTGTGTCTGTGTGTGTGTTTCTGAGTTAGGGACATTAAAATTCAACATAGATTTCCTTGCCAAGTCACGATTAAAATAAGACTTTTTGTTCAGTTACTTTTTATTCTGAGCCACTCAAGCTTTGTCTGGTCTCTGGTATGTAATGGGGATGGAATGAGTGAATTCTTACAGGAACAAGTACACGGAACCAGTTTGGAGACTTTACATGTGCAAGTGCCAGGGCTATTGCTCAAGTGACATATCATGTATGCTGTTTGTGCAGAGCTGCTGATCTAGTCCAGAACATCTTCAAATACACATCATTATTCACAGCAATTTTTCCAGTCGTCTAGATTAAATGACGTGCACCTTGGACCAGACACGATTTACTGTCCCTTCTCCCACTCCACTAGGCCTTAAAAGTTCTAATAAAATGCAATTTCAATTAAATAAGGCTCTGGAGATTTTTTGGTTTTGTGGCAGTTCTTTTTTCCACTTTTTCCTGTAGGCCAAAGGGAAAATAGGTTGTTGAGTGGCCAGGTGATATCAGCAAGACAAAGAGCTGAAAGATGTGCTAGTGAAGTCACATTCCTTCATTCTCTCATTCATTCTTCTCTTTTTTCCACTTAACATTAATGGAGAGGATACATTATATGATCAGCATAACTTCAGGTGTTGGAGATAGAATGAGGAATAAGACACAATCCTTGAATAATGAATTCACTGCCTAATAGGAGAAAGCAGATAAGTAGAATTAAGTGGAAAGACGGGAGGAAAATGTTACACAAACTGAGGGAAGAGAAAGACTCCTAAATAGTTTCTTGGTGGGATTAATGTTAGAGGTGACTTTTAAATTAGGAGTAGGATTTAGCTAGGAAAAAACTATTAAATCAGGATGGGAAAATGCCTTTTCAACTAGATAAGACAGCCTGAGGATCTGCTGAGCGAGTAACTGAATGGGGAAAGCTAAGGATGGAGCTGCTAACAACTCATTATCAGTGGGATAGAAAGTGAAAGCAAGTGGGTAAGAAATTAGATTGGAGATAAAGGGTTACAGAGGGCCTTGCTTAACTACACCAAACAATGTTATTTTATTGCAGGCAAAGGAAGCCTCTGAGGGTTTAAACAGGAAAGTAACATGGCTAGATGTGCAGTTTGGGAGGACCATCTTTGCAGTGGGTACAGAACAGATTTAAAGGGCTGAGGGCCAAGAATGCTAGAATCCAGGGCATCAATTTTAAGACTTTCAGTAATCCAGGCCAGATTTTCAAAAGGCGTATAAGTTATGGAATTGGAGAAAAAGTGATATTTAGATAGCAATATCACATTATCAGATAGTAATTAGTCATTAGCCAGAAGTGTTGTCCATGACTCAGGTCCCTAGTTTGAAAGACTAGAAGGATAATGGTACTACCACTTGAGAATTTATAGGGAACCATTTTTTTCTATGCTTCTGGTTTCTTCCAACTTTTTTAAGCACGTCTGATCTTTTACTCTGTTGATTTGGTGAGAATGAAAAGAATAGTGGACTATAAAGAGACCCCTGTGGAAGAGCCATACTTAAGAGGTGTGTAAGAGGGAAACAATTGATTCAAAGATAGAGAGTTTTATAGAACTGATACCATAGGTACTCAAAACATCAGGCCCCCCACATATAAAGACCAGATTCAAAAATGAGCCTCTGCAATGAACAGACACTTCTCAGACAAAGAAGTACAAGCAGCAAATAAATATATGAAAAAATGTTCCACATCACTGGTCATTTGAGAGATGCAGATGAAAACACTGAGATTCCACCTCACCCCACAAAGAATGACTGCTACCAAGAACTCAACCAATAACTAATGCTGGCAGGGTTGTGGGGAAAAAGGAACCCTTCCCCATTGTTAGTGGGAGTGCAGACTGGTGCAACCACTGTGGAAATCAGTATGCAGATACCTCAAACAACTAGGATTAGAGGTTCCATTTGACCCAACTATTCCTCTGTTAGGTATCTTCCCAAAAGAGTTAAAAGAATCATACCATAGAGATATATGCTTGCCCATGTTCATAGTGGCACAGTTTGTAATAGCTAAAAGTTGTAAATAGAACATCAGTTGGAGGCTGGATAAAGAAGATGTGGTTTTTCTATAAAATGGAATACTACTCAGCCATAAAGAAGGAGAAACTAGAGTCATTTATAGGAAAATGGATGCATATTGAGGTCATACTCTTAATGGGAAAGGAACTCATTGTAGGTCTTGGGTCCTAGGGGTCAGGTAGAAAAGTTAGGGAACAAAAACTGGGGTACAGGTATGTTTTGATGGAAACCAGCTCCTCGATACTGTAGTTGTTTCTGGAGGAAAAAAAATGGATTTAAATCTGTGAAAACTGAAAGAGATGTGACTAACAAGCCATGCTATTCAGAATGAACATTATGAAGTGAGACTTAGGCAGCGTGAAGCTTATGGCTGGAGGAGAGAGACTTCCTTTTCTGCCGCAGTATCTGGAGAGATGTTATCGGATCAGTAGTAGAGCAACTGGTCTTTGAGGGGCCTTTGTTAAATGGACAGGAGTTTTCCTAGGTGGACACATTATCAAATTTTGATGGTAGTGATACGTATGGCAGGTAGATTTCTAAACATCTGTGGTGTCCTCTATCTTTGCAAGGCATCTGCAAATATGTTCCTTGGCAAAATGGACTTTGTGGCTGTAACCAAGTTTGTTAGGTGTTTTGGAGTGCCGTGGCTTATCCACCTAGCATACTGTAATCACATGGGCTGTTAAAATCAGAAGAGAAAGCTAGAAGTCAGGGAAATTCAAAGTATGGGAAGGATTTAGCACAATGTTGATGGTTTTAAGATGGTGGGACAATGAAAATTTCAATTCTATAGCCAGAAGGAACTGAATTCTGCCTAAAATCTAAATGAGCTTGGGAGTGGATTCTTCCCTAGAACATGCTAAAAGGAATGCAGCTCTGCCAACCTTTGATTTCAGCCCTGACAACTTTGAACTAAGAACCCAGCCACACTACACTGGACTTCTGGCATGTCCAGAAGCCAAGACATGATAAATAGGTGTGATTTTAAGTGGCCAAAGTTTTGGCATTCAGCAAAAGAAACATATCATTCAGGGGAGGGGGAAGTAAGAATAAGGAAGAATGTTGAGGAGTAAATAAACATTTAATATAGTTGGGATGCTGGGATGGACCAGTGGTGCAGAATTTATTTTGAAAAGAATGTGACCTCATTTTGTACTCAAGTTTGGGGAATCAGGAATATAAGTGATAATTATATGGGAGAAATAACAAAAAAAAAAAAAACCACTGAAATGACACAAGTGAAGTAACGAGACTCCACATAGTAAGAAAAAAATAGCCTCAGGCAAAAAGAGAAGCTGAAAACTTTATAGCCTTTGACTTTTCCCTGGGAAGTTTTGTAGTTTTGTAGAAGATATGGGAAATTATCTTTAAACAATGCCCGTACAAAGGATATAGTGCTAAACCAACAATATATGGTGCAACCTGGTACAAAACTCAAGGAGGGAAAATATTCAGTGTAAGGTATTGAAATTGCTCATCCAGCTGGCCTTTCTTATTTGACATATATCCATCTGAAGGCTTTCTTGTTTCAAATAATGAAGCATTCAAAGTTTTATATTTACAACCATTGCCTTACATTCATTTCATAAATTCCTATATCAGAGCTCTCTTCACAGTCCTATACTGTTACTCAATCTTTGCTTTGCAACTGATTCTTCTTCTCTTTCCTTTGCAATTTTCATATTAAAACAGGAAGGAGCAATGTCTTATCATATTTTTGAGTCATAAATTGATAGATATGAGGCATAAGTAAATAAAAGTACTATCCACTCAGTCAGCCAGGCTAGAAATGTGGATTATCCTAGGCTTTTCCTTCTTTGCCCACATTAAGTCAAAGATTCTATCTCTTTAATCTCTCCAATACCTGCGTGCTTCGCCATTTCCTACTCAAATTCATTTGATCGCTTCCTAAGCTGTCTTCAGCCCTCCCCAACTTCCCATCAGCACGCCTTCTCATAACCCCCCTGAAGTCACAGTTATCTTAAGGAATATTACATCAGAGCTTATGTACTTGCTTAAAAGACTTTTCTAATACCAAAGACTTTCTGGATACAGTCTAGCTTAGAACATAAATTCCTCAAAACATGGACACTGTCTCTCCAGTCACCCCATGCACTCCCCATTCCATATTTCTCTGAGCCTTTGTGGCCCAGTGTTCCTTTACACATGCTTTCTTCAGCTCAGTAACCTGTTTTGCTTGTATAAAGCATACCTCTCTCATCAGTGTAACAGCAGCATCAGGCACTTCACTGGAAGTTGAATAATACAGTTCGGTAAGCCACCCTGCATTTAAAATTTCATCGTTTCATTCTTAATGACCAGGTAAAATATATGCTTTTAACATAGTGAAGTACGAGAGTGATGGTGAAGCTTAAAAGGTAAATGGGCCAGGGATTCAGCTCAGCAGTTCGGTGGCCTGCCTTGCAAGCACAAGGACTCGAGTTAGATCCCCGGTGCCAAAAAAAAAAAAGGTAAATGGACAAGATTTTATACAAGACTAGGAGACAGTGTATTATAAATACTATAAAGCCTCTAGAGGAAATGAGAGTAAGTTGGTTATTATTTATTTGACTATCACAGTTTATTATACATTTGGAAAGCAATTTGGCAATGTGCATAACAAGCTTTATAAGTATTCATATCATTTGAATCGAAAGCAACAGAAAAAATACACCATAAAAGAGCAAGTCAACTCCATTACAATTTAAAATATTTTTATTTTGAGAGAAGTCATAAATGAAAGTCAAACAATAAACAGTAAAAATATGTGTCATCAGTATCCTTAATATATAAAAGTCTTCTACAAATTATTCAAAATTTCAATGATCTTAACTCTTAACATTGAGATAGGATGTCATTAGATAAATCACAGACTATAAAATAATAGCTAACAAACAACTGAAATGAATGTTTTGCTAAAAATAAATAAATTAAAAAAATGATTTTTAAAAATTAAGATTAATAATGAAAAGTGTATAAATAGTCTTTACCACCTACAGTGCAGTGAGACAAGCATTCTCATTGATAGATTATAGAATTCCAAGTTATCATAGATTCTTGGAAAGAAATTTGTCAGTGTTCATAACAAGCTTTGTAAGTATTCATCAATTTTACCTGTAAGCCAGTGATTTAGCTCAGTCATGCTGCTGCCTGCCTCTCAAGCACAAGGTCCTGAGTTTGATCCCCAGTGCAAATATATATATATATATTTCTAGCAATTATACAAAAGATATACATTTATATATCACTATTAAAATGACGTAGTGATGTATCTTCATATATATGAATATCACAGGATTATTTTATTTTTACTTTTTATGGTACTGGGGATTGAACTCAGGTCCTTGTGCTTGCAAGGCAGGCCACCGAACTGCTGAGCTAAATCCCCAGTCCCAGGATTATTTTTAGTAGCAATGATTTAGAATTAACCTAAATGGTCCAAACTCCCATTCTAGGAAATTAGGAGGCCAAATTTTGACTTCAGCAAATCTGCTGCAAGCAGTAGGAAGTCAGTAAAAATAAAGACATAAGAATTGTGCCTGGAGACATAACTAAAGAAGCTTAAATCTTAAGATAAAGTCACACTGACCAGACATGCGTACATCCTTAAGGGATAAACAGAAATGGAAACTATACTGTAATTAGTACCACTCAGTCCAGTAAGCCCAGGTATGCATCAGATACCCAGGAGGGTGACCAGTACATCTGGACCTATTTCTTCCCAAAGTGTTCCTGATTTATAAGTTATAGACAAGCTAAGGTTAATGATGCTAGCCATATAACCTTTCTACATTACATGTCCCACTTTCCTACAGGATCAATAGTATCTAAGTGGCTACACTTATTGGTTAATTACTGTTTGACCCATGTTGTACCTATACTGTGATTTTGCTGCGTAAATTAATCTTGACAAAGGGTCTTGGTGTCAGCCCACTTTTGGGAGCCCTCCTGTCTCTCAGAAGCTATCTCTCAATAGATCTTTCCTAGTCTTGACATCCAGGAAAAGAAAAGAAAAGAAAAGAAAAGAAAAAAAGACTTAGTAATCAAGGTTGGGGATGTAGCTCAGTGTGCAAACCCTGGGTTTAATCTCTAGTGAATAAAGATTTAGTAGCAGAAAAAACTAAAAAGGCTGGGAATCTAAAGGAATAGTTGTCTTTACACAGTGGATATCATGTATGAAAAGCGGGGAGTAGGGAGAAGGAGAGAGACTGCAGCAAGAGACAGATGAAAGGTTTCAGTAGAAGGGATAATGTCCATTGTAGTGAGAAGTTCACAGCTTGGAAATTACTACTCCAGAAGGTGTGCTGAGACCCAAGAGAACAGGTAATCCCTCTGCTAACCTACCAAAGATGAGCAGCTGTGTTAGCAGAAGAAACCTTCTGAAAGCAAAGCCAGTGATGGCCAGGAAGCAACCCCTTCTGGAGGCAGCATTTTTCTTTCTCTTTAGAGCAAATTATCTAGATGTAAGCATTTTGCAGGTTGTTTTTTATCAAGTGGAATGCAGATGGTTGGCCGGTGATCACGTAGCACACATCTGACTGTATTCCCTGACCTAGTGGACACCATTTCGTTAAACAATTGTTCTCCCATCTCCATTTGGTAGATGATATAGAGATAGACATGGACATGTGTACAAAATCTATAAACCAACAGAAGATAGATGTATTTATAAGATCTTAAAATACATCTAAAGTATTTTATACTTGCATTTATAAAATTTTAATGTCTACTACCCTTTAAAATTTTGAGTTGGAAGCTTAGGAGTGGTTTAAATCTTCCCTTTTATATCTTGTATTATCCTATAGTTAGCACATTTTCCGCAAGGAGCATGCATTATTTTTAAAATCACAAAAATGTGATTTACTTCTTAATAGAGGAAAATCCTTTATTACACTGAATAGATCAAGCATTCATTTTATTATAAAAATATTTGCTTTTCTTTTGGCTTGAAGGACCTATCTGAATGTTGCATTGCCATACATTTATATAAAAAATCTTGGGGTATAAATTGGGGATGATTTTGACAAACACAGTATCCTTGGGGATGTTATCTGGGTGAGGAAGGATGAATATTTGTAAACAGCGAGTGATTATTTTACTTTTAAAGCAATATTTAAAATCATACCTCAAGTTTTCATTATAAATGAATGAAAATGATTATACTAATTTTCTTACCTGTACCTATTTTAATTTGTAAGTAAAAAATGAAGTATATCTGTGAATTACACATTTCAAAAATTGTGCAAGTCCCATACATACAAAATAATATTCAATAGTCATTATTCAAAACCAGTGGACAAAGCCAGCATGCTTGTCAGGAGTAATATCAGTGCTGATGGTTCAAAGAAACACCTCCTCGGAAAACATCATCTTTTGTGATTGTTTCTGTTATTACCTATATGCAAATAAATTCCCACATCCTTTTTCTTCTATCTACTGGCCTCGGAAGTTCAGACTTCCATGCTCATCTATTATAGTCTACTAGACTATAACAGACATTCTAGACTTTCCACAGGCACTGTTATTCAACATGTCCCCAACGATCTTTGATCTTCCATCTGAATTTTCTATGCTACCTTTCTTGGCACCTGTATTTACTGGAAACATGCTTTAGACTTAGCACCATATTTGGCTCTTCCCTCTCCTCATACTGCCTTTCCACTCACTAGCCAAATTCTTCCTCCTTTTCACCCGAAAAATATCTCTTGTCGGGCTCCTTATCATCATCTTGTTTCCACCACTGTCCTGATTTCGGCCCTTAGCAGTCCCTTGTTTAGTTGTCTCCTCGCCTCCTGCCTTGTGTTTCTTCCTTCCATCTTCCACAGCGCCTCCAGGAGCATCTCTCACATAGATTTAGCTGTTACTCCCTATTGCACATTCCTTTCCATGGCTCACTCACTATCACCAGTGGCATAAATTCCAAGTCTCTTAATTTCATACACACGGCCCTTCATGTCTTAGTGTTGCCAGTCTGAAGTTTGTGCATTAGAAACCCTCACCTACTCAGAGCTGCTTTTGTATGTGCCATGCAGTCCTTCAGGTTCATGCCCTTGTTTATGCCTCTGTCATTCCCATATTCCACGGCTGCAAATGTCTCCGCCTTCTTTAAGAATTAATTGTGGCAACTTCTCCTCTAGGAGCGGCCTTTTCCACACTCTAATTCGATCTGTACTGTCCTCTGTAGCTGGAAACACCCCAGGCATGTCTATCTCATTGCATCTCCAAGTCCTTTTACAACTGTCCAAGTCTTATCTCCAAAATGAGATACTCTGTGAGGGAAGGAACTATGGCTATTTATCATTTTTCAAAGCACTGGGTACTCTGTTTAAGACACGGTAGAATCACGATGGAAATTTAGGAGATGGAGGAATCACGTGTGGAAGGGAGTACAGAACTGTTCTCTCAAACCTCTTGGGGATGAAGAACATGATAATTGGACATGGCACATGGCTTTGTCAATAAATGTGAGAGAAACTTGGTCTTGGAAATTTATACTTGAAGAGGACACATGCACCCCTGACTAATAAGAAAATATTTCTTAGTTGATAAAGGATAGGATAAAAGTCAAGCTAATATAAGGAATAGGTGTTTTTCATAAGGACTAGGTTAAGTAACCCTTAATAGAGAAATAATATTTTTGTGGTCAATTTGGTTCAATTTTATATGCTTTTAAAACATCAGCCACAGCTAAGAATAGAAATCCTCATCGTTACCTTAACCACATCTCAACCCTTCTTTTCCAATACCCCCAAAGGTGCCCCCAAATGTAGTAGAAACTAAGATGAGTTTTTACTCCTTCGTGCTACAGAAAGAAGTCACTGACATTCAAGGGACTTCTGAATGTTCCAAGTAAGAAACAAAGAGAACTGGAGGTTGAAACAAGGTCTGGTGGCACAGGCTGTGATCCTGGCACTCTGGGAGGTTGAGGCAAGATTACAAGTTCATCCCAGACTTAGCAACTTAGTGAGATGCTGTCTCAAAAATTATATATATATAAAACTCACTGAGCAAAGGCTCCAAGTGAAAAAAAAAAAAGTGGAAGTTGAGCCAACATTATTTTGAATAAATGGTGGCAGCCTGTCTTAGGATAAAGTAACTCAGGCATAGCACACATAAAAGAACTAAGTGAGAGATACATGGTGGGAAGGGAAACAGGAAAAGGGACCAAGATTAAAGATTGAGGGCATCTGCATGTGGTGTATCTTCAGAAGACCCGAGGGGGATCTATGGTGCACATTCTGTGAAGACTTAAGTCACAAATTTTCCCCTTTTGGGGTACAAGAAAGCAGGTTATGCCTGCTGGCACTGCATTCTGGCCCACACACTCTACTTCCTCACCCACACTGCTTTGTTTAGCTTTTGCTCAAAGTTCAGTTTAGCTTGGTTAGGGAATGGTTCTATTTTCAATAACATGTAGCACGTACTCAGTGGAGGGAAGACAGGTGAGTCACATTCAGAGAGAAATAGGTGCCCACATGTATATTGTCTCATAGATATTGACCAATCGTCCTTGTGACTATTTTTCAAGAATAATTTTTGTCTAGAGTTATTTTTCTCGCCCCTTAAATTTGAAAGAATACAGAACAAAGGTAGAAGTAACTTCAATGGAAGAGCCTTTGATGAAAGTGGGACTAATCCATCACAGAAGAGCAGTATTTTGCAAAGAGATGTTTTCAAGTCTAAAACTTCACTAAGAATTTAAAACAGATCAGAATATTAATAGAAAATTGTATTAAATTATGTTTCAAGACTATGTTGTGGAGCTGGATAGCTTTTCCAGGCAAGCTGTTATATTCTAGGGCAAAATAAACATGTTTGTGCAAATGCTCAGGGGACACGTTCAGCTTTTGATCCCTAAGAGACTTTGGTTCCTGTTAGAAGAATCACAGCTCCTCTTAATTTGATCTGGATGGGGATCATCACAATGGTGATATCTAATGTAAGTCTGGACTTAATAGACACTTAATCAATTTTACTTGAATAGACTCGATGTTCTAATTCTATGTGAACCGGATAAATTTGGACTATAACAACAGAAAATGATGTGTACCTCATAAGAAAATTATCCAAACATATTGAATTTGTGAGTCATGGACTTAGAAGAAAAATAGTTTCTTATGTAGCTTGGAAAGCAAAGAGCTATTTAAGTTTAAGTAATGGATAGTTCAACTTTACCTGAGGATCTCATTCTAACAGTTCAAAATGGAAAACAATGCAATAGCCTGAAACTGTAAAAGAAAATTCCATCAACTGGAATTATAATGTACAGATGACTGCATTTCTGCTTTAGACATGATTGTGACCAGAGGCTAAATTCTTGAGCTTCATGTACCACATTTGTGCAATAAGTTGAATTAGAGGGTTGCATGGTAATTCAACATGGTTATTAAAACAAATGGAGGCTAAAATACTGATATAATACTTTGGATTATAACCTGAATTGTGGGATCTGGAAACTATTCTAAGTAGGAATATTCTATTTTGTAATTTGCTCAACTTGTAGCCTGCTTTGGAGCTAGCATTTAGAAGAACTAAATGCGTATTCACTGAAATAGAAAGAAGAAAATAAATTCAGATCCTCATAGTTGTGGCTTCAGTACTAAATTCAGGAAAATACAGACAGCTTCCTGCTTTTTTTTTTAAATACTTAAAATCAGCAATCAAACATGAAATTCTGTGTTTATGGGTGGGGTGGTCTCCCTTTCCCTTCTAACAGATGAAGGGACTCTTGCTGCTACGTAAACTTTCAGCCACCATCACAGTCTACAGACTTTTCACTTTCATTTAGCTTCCTCATAAGTGAATCCTGTAAGTAGAGAACAGTATGGAGGCTTTTCAAAACCTAAAAACAGAGCTATCATACAAGCCAGCTGTCACAGTTTCTATCTAGAAATTCCTCCATATCTTCATCTGGTCATAGGTGGGGCTTTTGGGCAGTGACTGGATTGTGAGGTGGTATAGCTGGCTTGGTGCTGGGAGGTGAGGGTCTCGTCTGAAGAGAGAGGGCCATAGGGGGCATGACCTGAAAGGATTCGTCTTTTCTACCAACTCCTCCTTGACTCTCTGTGCTTCCTCTCCACCATGTCACTAGCAGCTCTCCTAGGCCATGCCTTTCTGCCATGCTATCCTACCCTGGAGCCAGCTGATTATAGACTGAAAACTCTACAAACTGGGAGACAAAATTAACCTCTCCTCTTTTAATTTATTGGTGTCAGGCATTAAGTCCCATTGACAAAGAAAGTGACTAAGAAGCTAGTTGTCCCATTCCCATACAGGTGCAGAGGAAATTATATCAGTATACAAAGGAGACACTTGCACGATCATGGATTGCAGCATGATACACAATGGTGAAGATATGGAATTAGCCTTAAGGCCCATCAAATGGATAAAGTGTAGTACATATAAATATAAATATAAATAAATAAATAAAT
>NW_022900944.1:18849953-18850755 GCF_012274545.1 Fukomys damarensis
ATATATATATATTTATGTGTGTGTATATACACACAATGAATATCTGTCAGTCATAAGAATGAAATTCTATCATTTTTCAGCAAAATAAATGAAACTACAGGATATCATGTTAAGCAAAATAAATTCAACCCAGACAAACAAGTATCACATGTTATCACTCACATGTGGAAATTAAAGAGAAGCTGACCTGAAAGTACAATGGTCAGGACAAGGTATTGGGAAGGGTGTGGTATGGGATAGGTTTAGGCAGAAGAAGGGTGGATGATATGGTCAGTGCATGCTCTTGCATCTATGAAAGTGCCACCATGAATCCCATTAATATGTACAATTAATATTTGCTAATAGAACTAAAGCAAGCAAAAATAAGCAGGAAAAAAACCCCACATACTTGCACCCAGATCTTTCCCTGATATAGTAGCTGCCATGGAACTAGCCCCCAAAAAGCAGTAAGATTCCATTTCTTTCCACTCACCAACTGAGTCAAAGAAGTCTCCCTTCACCACTGGGGTTGAAGAAGAAATATTATTGGCAAAAACATAGAACATGAAAAACATTTTTATATTTAAAACCGATTTTATAAACAAAAGGTAGTTATCAGTTTGCCCTTAACAATTCACACAGTCACATACACACACCCTGTAGAAGTAATAGCATTTAAAAATCTACCTAGCTGTTACTGCAATATTGTTGGGATAATACTATCTCTAATAGCCCACAAACTTCTGTAATGAAAAATAATTTGCAAATTTGGGGTTCATAATGATAAACTAAATATACTTAGTGATGAATCTGTATATGTGTA
>NW_022900944.1:18850887-18926952 GCF_012274545.1 Fukomys damarensis
TTTGCTTTGTTTTGTTTTTTGAGACAGGGTCTCACTATGTAGTTGAGACTGACTTGGAACTCACTGTGTAGCCCAGGCTGGTCTCGAACTCACAGCGATCCTCCTGCCTCAGCCTCCCGAGTGCTGGGATTACAGGTGTGCACCATCACGCCCAGCTGAATATATTTTTAATTAGGAGGGAATTTATTTTATTATTATTAATAGCCATGGAAACTAGAAGCTTATCTCAGTCAAAATCAAGGCATATGGTAATAAACATATATACGTAAAATGGTTACTTTAGATGTTGTGAAACCTACTGAATCTTTATGGGCTAATTGGAACTTACCCAAGAGCTAATCAGCTGCTTTGTGAGTGTAACAGAACACTGGAACACCAGATATTGGCACTTAAGGTGAATAAATCAAGGAAATAATCCTTGATTGGTTCTTTCCTAAGAGTATTTAAACAAAATATTCACAAAGGAGTAGAGCTAGTGGTACAGCAAGCAGGACCAAATTAAATGTTAACAAATTGAATTCCAAGGCTATCTGTGCCAATAATCTGGACAGGTTACTATTTCATTTCAAATTAATACTTTCTACATCTGTACCATAAAGCAGCTATATTAGGTGATTTCTAACATATCCTAGAAGTTGAAGTTTTTGCCTCTGTCATATGATTAATTTAGAGCAGCAGTATTAAATAATTTCCTACCCTAGGAAATTATTTGTATAGAATAGATAGATCATAGTGAGATGTAGCCTGGCAGTTGTCTCTATCATAAAAGGAGCAAAATAATAATCGGTTGTGTTTTAGAGCCTATTCCTGCTATATGAAATCTTTCCTCAAAACACAAAAAGCTCAGATTCTTTGGGAAATGTGCCATGGAAAGGAAATGAAAGCCTGGCAATTGCTGGTGGTGACTGTTGAACTATTTGGAGGCTTGTTTATCTGAAGGTTAGCCAAAATTCTGGTAAAGAATATGGGCTGGAGTTCCCTCAAACACAACATTTTCTATGAGGCTTCCAATCCTTGTGCAAGTAATTACTCAGAAGAACAGCTTCCCTTGCATTATGATGATGTTTCTAATTCCTTTTCAAATCTAGAAACCAAAGGCATTCAAATATTATTATTAGTTTTTCTTTTACTCAACTAAGATTGACATGAGGATAGAATTTTGAGCAGTAATATATTTGAAAATCGATTAACCTCCTCACTAACTATGTCTTTTTCTCCAGATTTACATCTCCTGCCAAGATCTGTTATCTATGAAAGAGCTGGTTAGCTTTTATCAGCCTCCAGGATTCTGTTATTTGAATGTGCTGCCCTCACCATAAAACACACATCCAAAACTTTTTCATTATCTCCATCATTCAAAGCTGTTTTTCCTTACCCACTGCATTTCGCATCACCATGGCTAGAAAATTTGCAGTCGTCTTTGACTCCTCTCTTTCCATCTCTAACATCATTTTGCTCAGTTTGTCATATTTTTCATTTCCTAATAATTTCTTCTTTCCAATATTTTTGCTTCTTACTGCTCTGTGCTTATTTCTACTGGGAAACATCTAGATAATGCATTTCCTAGCCTTTCTTATTTGTAGAGTATCTTTACTTGAATACATGGACTATATTACTCCCCCTCAGATTTCATTACATTATAATACATAGCTGTTCAAAAATTAGTAGCTTTAGCTCAACTCCTGAATCAAATTACAATGTAGCAGTTTGGTCTGACTTTTAATATCTTTTAAAATTTATATTCTACTAAAGTAGCTGTAGAAATCACTATTTTTGCTTTCATTTATGATTTGCTAGCATGCACTATGGTTAAACTGAAGAAATACAAAATTTATCCAAAGTATCAAAGGGAGAATTAGCAGCACTTATACAGGATTAGAAACAGATTAAGTTCTCACCTGGATGATTACAGAGATCTCATAACAGATGTGCTATTGAGCAAAGTAGCAGACCTAGACTCGAGACTGTTCTGAACCTGCCCAAACATAGTTTAAGAACAAGGGTCAGAGGGATCTGATTCCAAATCACTTAATTATATCTTAGGATAAAATGCAGTACTCTTCAAGAGAACACTGAAATATCTGGCACCAACAATGTAAAATCTACAAGGCCCAGCAACCAAGTGATATACTACACAAAGAAAGAAAGAGGAATAATATGATCAGCAATTGGAAGAAAAAGGAAAATATCATTTACTGGAATATTATAAGATACATACTAGCCATATAACATTTGACCATTAGTTTCATTATCTTTGTAATTTCTGAGTCTATCTTAAAGATATGCCTAAAAATGAACCTGAGGAAAGAAAACCATGGCTATTAGAGGAAACTCAATGAAGCCTGAGTAGAACAAACATTCAAACAAATAAAAAAACACAGCAAGGCACAAATACACCGATTTGTGGAAAATCAGTGGCAAAAAGAAAAAATCTGGAAAGTCAGAGGAAGAGACATTTATGCGCAGAGAAAAAACTAGATGCTAACTCATCAAAAACTATATGACAGCTGGGGGATTTAGTTCAGTGGTTCTGCTTCCTGCCTTGCAAGCCCAAGGACTTGAGTTCAATCCCCAGTACCAAATCAAACAAAACAAACAACAGCAGCAAAACTATATGATAGCCAGAAAAAATGGAATGATATCTTTAAAGTACTTGAAGAAATAAAACCATCAACTAGAATTCTTTACCTCTTGCAAATAATAATAACTTTCAAAGACTTTTGGGACTAACTTTCCAAAAACTTTCAAATAACCCACAGGTCAAAGCAAAAAGTCACAAAGGCATTTACGTATATTTGAGACAAATGAAAGTGAAAGCAAATATATAAAAATTTGTAGCACAAAGTAAAAGCAATGTTTAGAGGAAAGTTATGTCAATAAATGTTTATACTAGAAAAATAAAAATAACAAAATAAAAACAGGCAACCATAAATAACATAAGATAAAAAGAGAATAGCAAAGATAGAAATCAATGAAATGGAGGACTGAAAAAACAACAGAGAGATTTATGAAATCAAAACCTTGTTTTTTGAAAAACATCAATAAGTCCAATAAATGTACAGCTAGGTCAGGGAGGAAAAAGGACGGAAGGCACAAATTATTCATACCAGGATTAACGAGAGTACCTCAATATCTGTCCCACAGCACAATGATGGTGAACTTTTCAGAGCTTTCAATGGTACAAACAGCCTGGAGGCACGGGTGCCATAGGCTGGTCACCACTGCTATAGATAGTAAAGGGCATAATTAGAGAATATTATGGACAATTTTAATGACTTTGATAGTTTAAGTAAAACTGACAAGATCCTTGAAAGACACACACTGAAAAGGTAACTTTAAGGCCTATACTGCTCATGTAAAGATGCACTCTCTCTCCGCTAGTGCTTCTAACGGCGTTTCTGGACACTGGGGAGCTTATTTGCCATCAGGAGGCTTTTATCAATGTCTGGAACCAGTTTTGGATTTTATAATTATAGGGTTGTTCATTGCCACTTAGTGGGCAGAGGAAAGAGACATTTCTAAGTATTCTGCAATGCACAGGACCAAAAGATATTTATTTGGCTTACAATGTCAACAATGCTGAGGTTGAGGTTAAGAACAAATTCACATTAGAATAGTTAATTAAGAAGACTTATAATAACAGTGTTTGTACAAATATATGAAAATGGGACTCATCATGAAAGAGATAACGAAAAATGTTACTGAGACTTTGGAAAAGAGTTTGGAAGTTTCTTATAGTTTTAAATGGGGTTTTCACATCCACCAAGCCTAATGATTGGTATTTATCAAAAAAAATGTAAAGTTACGTCCCAATAGATTTGTGTATTTTCCTAGTCCCTTTATTCCTCTTACCATAAAATGTGGAGAGCTCAAATGCTCTTCAAATGGTGAATAAAGAAACAGATTTTAGTAGTCTATACAAAGGAATACTACTCAGCAATCCAAAGAAATGAACTACTAATAAATGGAAAAGCATGGATGAATCTCAAAGTGTTCATCTAAAGAAAAGCAGTCATACTCCAAAGATGGCAGGTTGCTTAATCCCATTTATTGTCACATTTGTAGTATTAAAGAGTAGATCAATGTGGCCAAGGTAGGAGTTGAGAATTGACTACCAAGGTGCAAAAGGTACACAGTGAGGGATGATGAAATATTCCAGAGATTCATTGTAGTGGTATTTGCACGACTGCATATATTTGCCAAAACTAATGACTTGTACAATTTAAAATCTGATAATCTGAGTGTATATAGATTAAACTTCAAAATAAAGTTATTTATAAAAAAAATCCAAATTAGCATCCTCTGCAATGATGGTTTCAGTACTATGCAGTCTTTGTCAAAATTGGGGAAGCCTCCTATCCAACCAGGAGGCTGCCTCTCAATGTCAGTACAAGTCTACTCCTCAGCCACAGTCTGGACCCCAAATGGACAAGGACAGCCTGTCTCTCTCCATAAACATATTCCAAATTGAAGCAGGGAGACATGTTTCTCAAGCAAATCCTAGCACTGATGGGATCTGAGGAGTCTGAATCTGGATTGTTTTATAGCCATCAAATTCCATGTATATTAAAGCATAATAGATGCAAGTTGGAACCAGAAATAACGAGTCATTCTGCAGTCTCCACTACAGTTCCTCAGCTCCCCCGCACCTCCCAATTTTCGCTCTCATTCACAATATCCAGTCTTTCTTTCATCTCTGGTTCTTTACTATCTTTCAAAGCCTAGCTCCTGTTCCTTCTTACTGATAATATTGTCCTTAAGCTCAGGTAGGTAAACCTTAGAATTCCAAGGCCCCATGCTCTGGGAGTGTCTTCCTAAAAAGTTTCTAAATACCCTTACATTGGTACCTGGTGGTGTGGATTGACTGGAGTAGACAGTACAGTTTGGATGGGAAATCAGACTGGAAAAAGACTAGTTATTTCTGGTCCCCATTTCTCCTTTTCAAGGTGATTGCTTGTCTGTGCTGTTCACCACAGACCTCAAGGATTCAGGCCTCTAGGTCATCCTGAACCCTAAGATTAGGCCCAAGTCCAGGAGAGCAACCTACCTAGTTTTGGTCCCATTGCCTGATACAGTATTTACTCCATGAGATCATGTGAATTTGTGCTGCCAAAATTTGGGGGTGATGGTTGATTTGGGGCAATTCTTACTTATGTGTGGCACAGGACTGTGCATTTGCAACCCAGGGTTACTCATGATTCTTGGGACTGAGCTGCACGTATGAGCCAGGTGTCAGTCCTTGCCTGTGTTCTAACTATAGCCCTGCTCAGTTCTGTAGCACTCCCCCTGCTCTCCTGACCCCACACATGAGGGGCACAGTGGTTGAGGGATGGCCAATCCTATCTTCTCCAAAGGTGTTCATCACCATTGTCCTGCTGTGCCAACTATCCCTTGCAGTGACGACTGTGATGGATATGGTGACTAATGTCTCATCTTAGACCATAGAGAGCTAAGGATGGGTTTTCCTTGCTTGTTCCCCTTGTCTGTTTCCCCTGGTACAACATGTGGAAAGCAGAGGTGTGGAGGTAATTCAGTGAGTAATTATTCTAAGCATCAATGTTGCTGATGGAGGTAGTTTAGAATCTTGCAGAAACACCATGTTTTACATTTCCTTTGTACTTTTCACTGCACCTAGGTTTTTGTTGGGTACCAGCACGTGACTGCTTGGTTTTGTCTGACAGATTGAAAGACATACAGAATACTGAAACTTCTCAATAAATCAAATCTTTCATTTAGGGGATTAGGTACCTAATGTTTTCTCCTCTTAAAAAGTACTGTTAAATAATGTTGGTCTGCTATCCTGAAGTCAGCATTCCTTAAAAAAACTCTGAATGTATATTTGGGGAGGGGCAATTTCAAACAAATTTTACTTTTGAAACTGAGTTCTGACTTATTATAAGGTCAAAGACTTAGCCAGTTTTTGCATTATATGAGAAAAAAAACAAAGAACAAGTAAATGGACACAAGTTTCTTGAATGTAAAACAAGTGCCTCTTCCTTAATGTAATTATTTCAGCAACTATATTGCATTGTGCTGATCTTGACAGAAGCAATTCTGTTTTCCTTCCTCTGGTATGTGGTATGGTTTTAGAGGTCAATGTGATATACTTAAGGATGACATGAAAGTCATCGTGAGATTTATGAAATTGCCAGAATTTTATTGCAGCCAGATTTTTTCCTAATATCCTAAGCCTGACATCAATTTGGATGATGAATGCACTCAATTTAAATTTCCTTTTAGCATACAGGCAAATAAATACTAAAAAAAATGCATTTGGAATAAATACCTCATTCCAAGTCTATCAAAAATTTGTGTTAGCAATAACAGTGAACCAGAAAAGGTTCCTATTCTTATTCTTTTTAATCAACAAATTTACCTGTGTCTGCTTTCTTTGGTCAGAGAAACATCTTCAAATGTGAGACTGGCTAAATAGAATTTGTTGAGTGATTAATAACAAAGTGGAAAAAAACAATAATTACAAAGTGAAAAGAAGATATTAAAAAGCAAAAAGTAGAAAAAAGAAAAATAGGAAAACTTGAAAACAATGAAGTAATTCAAAGACAGGAACATACAAAGAGACGAATAACATTATTTAAATATTTGGAAATAACAGTGAAAGCTTTAAATACATTAAATATAAATACACATTTTTAGAAAAACATAACAAGTTTGGGAGGAGTCAAGAAATTGAAAGCCAAATATAGTATTTCCTCAGTTCACAAATTCTTTTGCTTGGGAATAATTTGTTTGGCAAACAGAAGCCTTTGGAAAAATTTTTTGTTTGCCAACTGTGCATCAAGTGATGAACACAATCGTGGCCATTTTTCCCACATAAATACAGACATGGCCATCTTTTCCAGAATTGTGGGACGAATGAAGTTCCTGAACCAAGGTAAGAGTATTATTGAACATGTATTAAATCTTCTAGGTAGATTTTTAATATGAAGTACTTCCAGCAATATTTACAGAAAATTGGAGAGAATAGAACAAGTCTTATAAAGAACTCTGAGTTCATATTTCCCAAATTTAGTTCCTGGGTTTGAAATCTTAAAATATTTTAATTTTTAAAAGAGAAGAAGAATTTCAAAATTTCAGTAAGTTCATATTTCATTTGAAAATTAAAGAAAGCAAGGTATAATAAAAGTTTTTTAGAATAAAGACTTTTGAACTACAAAGTATATATTGCATATTAAATTTATATTTTAAATGTTTTTAGGGCTCCAAAATTATATATTGCTCCTTTGGAATCATTTGACCATTGCATAGTAGATAGATTTTTCATAATTATCTTAAATAATAATTTTAATAATAAACTAACATTTTACTGTTACAATTACATTACCAATTTTAATCTAGTGCCAAAGACAGAAACTAAATTAGGTGAAAAATCTCTGGATAAATTCTTTGTTTGTTTGTTTTTGTTTCTTGTTTTTTGGTACCAGGGATAGAACTCAGGTCCCTGCACTTGCAAAGCAGGCACCGGAACCACTGAGCTAAATCCCGGGTCCATGGATAAATTCTTTAGCAGAAAATGAACTCCTATTTATAGAAACGATGAAGGAATACAGGCATTTATTAAAGTTTTGTGAAGATTAAACCATATATGGTTAATTGTAAGTAGTCAGGTAGTGGAAAAAGATAAGGGCAACTGGTAAGACAGAGCCGAATTCAAATTCACAACCTGTACTACAGTAATCTATTTTAAGTGAGTAATTAAAGGTTTTACATTTGTAAACTCAGGGAGAATTGTGAGAATTAACAAAATGGTGTGAGTATCTTGCACAGTAGAAAGCCTCAATAGCACTGTAGAATTCCTAGAGGTTTGCAAGAATAATCCTAGCATTGGTCTTTGGTTATGCGTGACGCTTATTCCTTGGAAGTTCAAATCAGATAAAACTGGCAGAAAACGTGTGTGTGTGTGTGTGTGTGTGTGTGTGTGTGTGTGTGTGTGTGTGTGTGTTTGTGCACAAATGCACACGAACATGTATGCTTAAAATGTATTCCTGCATGTTTGGATTAAATCCAGAGTTATATTTTTGGAAAAGATCAAGTGTAAGAGGAGAGATGATGAAAGAAGTGAGCACTAGGACCTAAAAATAATATTAAAATCTTGTAGTCTTCTGGGGCAAATATTTCTATCCACAATGTATTGACCAGTGAGCAACCTTCACAATATTACTCAGGTCTGGGACACCAACACCAGTCGTGCAGTTTGGCTCCACACTTAGCACATCTGGAACTGCAGATGTAATGAGAAGCAACAACTCAAGGACATGCTTTCTTTCTGGTGGTGATAAACCAAATACTCCATAATTATAGTTTTTAAAGGTTAAACTCCATGAGACATCTCATAAGCAAAATAAACGGAGTGTTATTGATTTTGTGTTTTGTGGCTATTTTCACAGCTCTGATAAATGTGACCCACAGGATTTATCTACTACATACAGTGAAATTGTTATTCTACATATTCAGTGTCAATTGCAACACCACAGCTCATGACACACTTGCTAACTTAGTGAGTGTTGTGGACATTGGGGAAAACAGCAGAAGGATTTGCAAGAGTTGAAGAATTCAGACAACAATGAACAAGACACTTGAGGTTCCCTCAGCCAAGTTTGAAATCACCTCTTATTTGCCTATTAATCTTAAAATGAGAAGCACTACTAAAAACTTCAGGGACAAGCCCTTTGCCACAGCAAAACTCTACATTGAGAGCCAATGGGAACCATTCCCTCACTGCAGCAACCTGAGGGAGTGCCTTGGCAGCTTTCCTGCAGAGGACTCAGTGCTGTGTTACCCATTCTGGATAAGGGAAATTCATAGTAGAAATACTGTCAGCCAAGTATCTTTAAGCACTAAGAATATTGTGGTTGCATACTTGCATTATTTAGAATTATAGCCATTTTTGAACACCAAGAAACAACAAGAAGGATTATATTAAATTAAAAAGCTTCTACAAAGCAAAAGAAAAATCAACAGAGTGAAAATAAAACCTACACAATGAAAAAATTTTGCCAGCTAGTCGTCTGTTAAAGGAATTATACCTAGGGTGTAAAATGAACTAAAAAATTAGTCTGTCCAAATTAAAAGACCCAATGAAAAGTGGGCAAAAGACCCAATGAAAAGTGGGCAAATTAACTGAATAGACATTTCTCAAAGAAGTACAAATGGCCAATAAGTACATGAAAAAATGTTCATCATCTGTAGTCATTAGAAAAATGCAAATCAAAACCACACTGAGATTCCATTGAGAACAACTATAATTAAGAACAGAAAAAAACATGCTGGTGAGGATGTAGTGAAAACCCTTCTACACTGTTGGTAGGAATGGAAACTAGTACAACCACTAGGGAAATCAGAATAGAGATTCCTAAAAACACTAAAATTGAAACTTTATTTGATCCAGTATACCTCTCCTGGGTAACTCCCACCATCACCATAAAAAAAGAAATAATACTATAATGACACAAACATGCCTGTGTTTTGCAGTGTAATTAATAATAGGTGAACTACAGAAACAGCATGAAAGGTAATCAACAGAGAAATGGATAAAGAAAATATGGTATGTGTACACAATAGAATTTTACTCATCCGTAAAGATGAATTAGAATCCTTTGTAGGAAAATGGACAGATCTTGAGACCATGATATCTAGTGAAATAAATCACACACCGATTCAATATGGCAATGTTTCCTTCATATGAGAAAGCCAAAATATGCATAAATTAGAAAATAAAATGAAGGAGAGGATAGGAAACAGCAATGCAGACCTTTTAGAGATGAGGAAGAAGATCAGGGGAAAGGGGAAGGGGAGGTTACAGAGGGATGAAGGGATTGAAAATTCTATATATACATTCCAATTCCCCAAACGAATGTAATTATTACGTAGCACAAGCATATCAACATAAAAAATTAGAGTTATCTTAAAAGATATATTTTCTTGTTGTATTATATTTTAATGATGAGAAGGAACAATGGAAGTCGACCTAACAGTCTCGGTTCAGAAGCAGGAATTAGATGACATTCCATATTCATGGTCTAATTCACCAGTAAGTGTGATCTAACTGCTAAGGTTTTTTGTTTGTTTGTTCTCACCAAATGAACCAGATTCAAATATATTTGAAAGTTATCTTGGTGGACTGAGATGTTCAAATGGTTGAAATGGTAAACATTAGCAGTCAAATAAAAGAATAGTTTTTTTTAACTGCAATGGAAGAACATTTTATTTGTTTAATTAAATTTTAAAAGTTTTTCTCTAATGGGATGGGTAAGAGTGTGAAGTGGGAAGAAAAGGGGTAAAGGTGTAGGGAAGAGGGGAAGGGTATGGGCAAGGAAATAAGGGAAAAGAAAAAAATATGAGAAAATGAAAAAATGGAAATAGTTTGTTAATGGGGGGGAGGGGGTAAAGGGAGGGCAGGGACAAGGGGAAAAATGAGAACCAAGACCTGTCATGTGAAGGTACAGGATCCCAGTAATGAATGTAACTGTATTGTAGACCTAGATTGTACCAATAAACTCAATAAAAAAGAAAAAAATAGTTTTTCTCAAACTTAAAAATAAGAACCTTTAGTGTGAGAATGTACTATGCTATGCTAACCATGAAAATTTTAAAAAATTAAAAAATGTATGGGAGTGGAAATTATTTGTCTTCAAAACTTTTATCATAAAATTTGTGTCATGTTTTCATCGTACACTTTTTTCACATAAATTTTCACTGGCATTTCACAAAAGTTTTAAACAGTAGAAGATTAAACATTTAAAGATAAGCCAAGTTATAATAGTGCAAAACCACTTTCGATTCATCTTCCAAAGTATAACACACTATCCTCATAGTAACTGGTATATGTCTTTCTTGCCAGTGACAAGAATTAGACATTTTCTTGCCACTTCTTAGACATCTGGGAATTCTCTTGTGGCAAGACAGTTTCATCCAACCTCAGAAGATTTGCTAAGATGTAACTAATCTTGTTTTTCATTAATCAGATTTTACCTCAGTTCCCAATGTATTCTCACCAAAGTGAGACTGAACCATGGGGAAAACCTAAGCACAGTTTTTCCCTAGAACAATGACCTAAGACTTATAACAAATATTCTGAATTGCTTTCTTGTCCCTTGTGATGAGCAAACACCAGTGTTATTCCCTTCAAATCAGTCCACACTATTTGTGAGAAAAGTCAAATCCCAAGGAAAAATCCTTCAAGGAAAATAAAGGGGAAAAGAATTTACATTTTGTCAAAGTTTGAAGTAAAAATGCAAAATTATGCTACATAGGCCATCTTAAAATGGTACAGTACCCAAACAAAAGGACTCCACCTGCCAAAATGTCCAGAACCTTGACTTCCAGAAAGACAGGTATCGCTACGGTAGAAGGCCTAATGCGCACTGCAAGTTTCCAAGAAAGGATAAAATTGGACTCTACTTGATTCCATAACGATTTTTAAGAAATTTGCTTGGATCTAACCTTCCTCAGACCACAAATGTTTGTGTCTTCAGGGTTCATCTGAGTATTCATTTCAGTAGCACTGAGCAACTTGTCTTGGAGAGGGCAATGAAAGGAACATTTCCAAATGAAATTTACTTGTAAATTAAAATGTATTGCTAAATCTTACATTGTTTAGCTCTAAATATGTTGTAATACACATAAAATCATTATAAGAATGATTTCAAAATGAAATGTTAGAAATGAGTCCTCAAATAATCTAAAGATAGATATTTCTATTATGCTTTCAGTGTTCCTGATCAAATGTGAACTTATCTTTATTTTCTATAAATTCTTATATGAAAGAAGGGAATGTTAAAGTCTCTTGGGGCCAGAGATTCAGTACCTGTTAGATTATGAAAGACACTACAGTGTTGGGTTTATATCTAGATGTACCCCCAAAACCTCACAGGTGGAGCTTTTATGAAGTGGCTGGATCATGGGTATGTGAACCTGGGACTGAGAGTGTGTAGTAACTAAATTGGTTTAGCATAGTTCTAGATGTCAGTAACGAAAACTCCACATTGGCTGTAGAGGACACCACTCAATAGGCTGGATGGAGTATGGAAAGACAGAAAGCAGGCAGATTCTCTGTTTGCTACTCATGCCTTCTGCCTACCCTGCCATGGACTGTTTCTTTGCTGAGCTCTTCCACCGTGCTGCCCTGCCTTGGAGCTATCTATGAACTGAAATCTCTATGAACTGTGAGCTGAAATAAACCTTTCCTCTTTTAACTTGTGGTGTTGGATATTTCCTCCCAGCCAAGAAATGTAACTAACACCTGTACGTAATCGAATTTATTTAGTGATTTTTGGTTAGTTGATTGATAGCTACTTCACAGTTATATGTTTGAAGGTTCTTCTCAGAGTAATTGAGAGAACTTTTACAACAGTTTGATTCAAAATTTGAAAAAGCCGCAGTATTAACATCTATATATTTACATATGTATTAGTGTTTAGATCTACATTAATAACAATTTTGATATTGCTAAATATATGACTGTACATAAAGGGATACTAGAAGAAAAGAAGTCCAAATAATTGTGATGGGGTGGTAAAATTATGGGGGAATTTAAATTTCATTATAC
This sequence comes from Fukomys damarensis, assembly GCF_012274545.1. Taxonomy (NCBI): domain Eukaryota; kingdom Metazoa; phylum Chordata; class Mammalia; order Rodentia; family Bathyergidae; genus Fukomys; species Fukomys damarensis. The sequence goes on from NW_022900944.1 coordinate 18,863,453, forward strand.
TACTAAAACACAAAAATTACCAAAGAATCTAGTTTTGCAGATATTATTTTTAACTGCGATTCTTGAGTTCAGTGACAGTCTGGATCAAAAATGATACAGAAGGCCCCGCCTCATCACATTTGCAGGCTCTATTCATCACCAGAGCAAATGAACATAAAGAAAATAGAAGGGAAATACAAAAACTGCCAAACTGCTTACACCTCTACATTTGCTTTAGCTGAACATAGTTTGAATCGTTCCATCCCTGTGGCTGACTATAGAGCAGCTTCTGTGACTGGCTGGGACTCAGTTATTTATTACAAAGCCAAATTTCAAGGTAGAATTTCATGTCGTTTCTGCACTAAGTTAGTTTGTAGTTGAGCATGTAGGGTTTCATGTTCTGGCAACTCTACCAAGGCAGATTTACCTGGATTTAAAAACATTTTTCATACTATCTCTATAACCTTCAATAAAGGTCAAGTATCTTTATAAATGATAGAAATAGTGTTATAGTGAAATTAATTTCTTTTTTCTTTTCTTTTTTTTTTTTTTTTGGTACCAGGGATTGAACTTGGGTCCTTGCCCTTGCAAGGCAGGGCACCGAACCGCTGAGCTAAATCCCCGGCCCCATGAAATTAATTTCTTTAGGTTTGACTTCAATGTTTTTTCTCTGCAACAGAGAAAAAATTTAAATATTTTCTTTTTGGAATAATAGAGATAAAAACTTTCCATTTTTCTTCCCCCGATTTCTCCAAAAATTTAGGTGCTTTCTTGGGCCAATAGAACAAATCTATTTTGGGGTTCAGACAGATTAATGGTCTGACACACAACTGCTTATGTCTGATCTTTCTGTAGGCAGACATGTGATGTGACTTCTGAGGTCAATGTGCCCAGTGTGGACAGAGCAAACAAAAGAGATGTTTTGTAACATTCCTCAGTTATCTTTATCCAAAAAAGGAGGAAGCTTTCAGTATCATCTCAGCAAAGATTTAAATTTGCCCATTTTGATTTAACCAAAGATACATTTAAAAGGTTTGCTACTTTTAATTAAAAATGTATAAGAATTTAATTATAATGATCTGGTTATACTGTAACACTTTATAGGAAATTGTACTAAAATATTTAAATAATCATAATTTCTCTGCAGCAGGGTAAATATTCTTTGAAAGATATTTATAATATACATTTATGTTTGACACTTATATAATTCAATAAAATACTAATTTAATCTCATAGATGTACCATTTTACTCTGCTAAATAATTTATTCTCTGATTTGAATGGCTATAAGATCAAATTGGAGGTAAAAGACAGTTTAAAAACATCTTCATTATTTCTCCAAAATCATAAATTCATAATTCATAAACCATTAATTCATAAAAATTAATGTTGACTTGAAATGATATCTTATGTGATTAACAAACTATCCTTTCTTTATTACAGGTAAGTGATACATTAAAGTCCCAACTAGAGAGTCCCTAAGTCAGATTAAAAAGAGAAAGAAAGAATACTAAAAATGAACAACTTTCTTTATCAGAAATTTACTGTGGGTTTGCATATGGTTGGGACAGATTTTATTTTCATTGCCTTTATTACATGTTCTGCTGCTTCTACATTAGGAAAAATTTCAAATCTTTCTCATGGAAGCAATGTTACCTAGAGGCATCCTTCAATAAGAGAGAGGAAGCACCTGACTCAGGTTGAAAATATCATCAGAAAAGGGCTGCACTAGAACACCGAACTGTTCTTCAGAATGTGGTGTGTGTGTGTGTGTGTGTGTGTGTGTGTGCATGCACACATGTGTTCAAGCATGGAAATGTACAATTTTAGAAATGGCAAGATCAGAGTGTTGTGTGAGGGAAACAAATGTTAGCCTAAGCCAAGAGTTCGTTGGCTGACTTGGGAGGAAGAAAAATTCAGCTGGCAACCCTTAAGAAAAAAAAATTGAAAACTATTCTAAAACTTTAAAAGAATATTTAACTTAGAGTTCTCTTTGGAAATTTTGTGCTTGAAAAGCCTCTGATCATATTCAAACTAACCCAGTATCCTTTATTAAGAGAAATGAAGCAACTGAACCAATAGCTGGTGATGATCGGGCCAAGAGGATAAAATGTTAATAATTACTAAATCTGTAGTCTGGAAATATGTTATTCTAGACAGTAGGATAAGATGAAACTTAGCATAGCAAACCAATCTCAACTGGTTTTAAAATTCCAAACAGATACAATAGGCTATCATATACCTGTGGCATCACCTATAGGTCATGAAACATTTTAGAATTGCTTTATTGAAGCCACATTTATTTCTAAAACATGTTTGCTACTTTGGATGACATGAAATTGAATGACTTTTGGCTTATTTTCTCCTCAGATGGACTAGAAGCCTTAATAAGAGTATCTGGCAACACTCACTGCATCATAATACTGCTTATTGGATACCTTGCCATAAGGAGGAAAATTTTATGGCAGATTCTGAGAGTGCCAAACAAAACAATCTATTCATAAATTAATGGATTTTTAAAAATTAAAATTGCTTAATAAATAGTGTGTAGTAGTGTATAATCTAGTCAGATGTACAAGACCAAATTCTAAAACTGAAAATATATTTTATATCATGTTGGATGTATTTTGTTTGATCCTCAACATCTCCCTTATCATTCTTCATGAGTCAGTGGAAAATCCTGTCTCAGTGGGCCATCTTAATCTCTGATTAATGCAGAGTTGCTTACTATGTTGTGACTTATTTTGCAGCTGCCACTTTTCCAGTTTCAAGATCAGCATTATTTCAATACTTCATAAATTCTTCTTCTAAAATTCACATTGTAGTTGGTGTATAAAACATTTTATTTTACTTGTGTTTGAAAATGCTTTTCATGCCACCTATTCCTTTTTTTTAAAAATCAACTACATCACTCGCTGACCATCACTCAGCATAGTTGTTAACAATGACTTAATGCATTAAGCATCAATTGTGTGATAGCTTTCGTGCTATGCACCTTATATTTAATATGATCTTGTGCCTCATAACAAACTATGCTAGATATTACCATTTACTCTTATATGATGTGGAAACCAAAGATTCAGAGTACTTGCCCAAGATGATAAAGCTAGAATTAGAATTAAGATTGGATTAATTCTAAAACTCAGGTGTTTTGCTTATTATTATTTTAATTTAAAATAACTATTTATTGAATCATATGAAATGAATCTTCTCCATCGTGTACTGCCTTTTAAAATTGAATTATTAAACCTTGATTGCTATTTCTTTCTTGTTTTGCCTTTAGTACTCTTCACTTTTGTCTGATGGAAGCAACATCTCCTCACCTGTCTTACTGAATGTATTTTCTTGTAACTACTCAGAACACAGTCATTCTAGAAGCACATTTATTTAGATGACAGGTAATATTCCTTTTAGTAGTAAACTAAATTGGTCAGTTTTTAATCCTCATACATCTTTTGCTTTGATGCATATTACTTTATATAATATTTTCAATGGTAGAGGTACAAGATCCCAACAATGAATGTAACTGTACTGTATCCCTAAAATGCACCAATAAACTCAACTAAAGCTGAAAAAAAATATTTTCAATGGATTCCTTCAATATAAGATATACAAGACAAAGATATTGCTATTTTATATTATCTCTATTAAAGTCATTAAATAGTTACAGAACACATAAAAGAATAAAAGACAAGCATGAATTTATTTAGAATTTCATAGGATGGAATACTATGAATGCCCTTTCAGTTTCTAGGTTCCTCTTTCCAATATAGAAACATTTGCTGTTTTCACCTTGTATCTCTTTCCTCTTCTCTTTCCCAGTTAGTTGCTTCCTTCCCAGAGGCTTAATCACTAGCTTAATGTTGAATACTTTTGAGTTTTATTGCTATACATATAACTTCCAAACATATTAAATGGATAACTCAAACTTGTTGTGGTTGAAAAATTATGGTAATAGAAAATAGTTTTGGGGCTGGGGAGTTAGCTCCGTGGGGCCGCTGCCTGTCACACAAGCACAAGGTCCAGAGTTTGATCCTCTGTACCAAAAACAACAACAATAACAAAGAAAATGTTTTTATTGAACATCTTATGTGCTACTCTTCTAAGGGCTTCACATACATTGTCTCATATAATTCTCATAGGAGCCCTCACTACAGGTGTTATAACTAGCCTCATAGTAAGTACAGTAAGTGAAGGACTGTTATAGTTTAGATCAAGAATGTGCCCCAAAAGGCTTCATGCTCATGGGTGGGGCTTTTGGAAGGTGATTAAATCATGGGGGCACGACAGCTCTTAGGAGGTAGGGTCCTGTTAGAAGAGACAGGTCCCTGGGGTGTGACTTGGAAAGTTGTATCTCCCTTCTCCACTCCTGCATTTTCCTTCTCTTCGTGGCTGCTATAACATGAGCCTCTTTCCTCTGCCCGGGCCCTTCCATATGCTGTTTCTGTGCTTGAGACTGCTGAACATGGGCTGAAACTCCTAAAACGTGAGCCAAAACAAACCTTTCCTCTCTCAAATTGTGAGTGTAACACATTGTGTCTCAGTGACAAAGAAAGTGATTAAGACATCACCAAAGATCACACACAGCCAAATGATGGATAGTGACAATGAGCCAAGTTTGGCTCCAAGATCCTATTCTTTAACTACCAGACTCTGGAGCTACACTACCTTTTCCTAAAATCATCTTTTCTTTCCTTTCACATGAGAATTTGCAAGGCCTTCTCATCTTTTAGGAAGTAGCCGCCATTTACCTCCTCAGAGAGGCTATCCTTGACCAATTGTGTAGAGTAAGAAACTCCTGACAGGTTGTCGACACACTTGGTTTCTTGTTTGCTTCCTAGAATCTACTCGATAAAATTATAAATCATTTAATTTACCCATAACTTTCTTTAGGTGCCGGGATCACTTTGCTCGATACTCATTTTAACCCCTCTCCGGTGAGGCTTCCTGTGTTTTTACCAATCAGAAGCTCTCACAGAAGACATGAATTTTTAACTAAATTATGTGTTGGGGTGAAACAGGACAGAAGCAACAATCTTGCACAGATCATGGAGGAAAAGACTCCATTCTAGAGCTGCCAGGTGAGGCAAAATGTTCCTGATAGAGTGGCTCCTGATTGCTACAGAAACACATTTCTGGTGCTGTTCACTGGTGTGGACGCTTTATGATTGTTCAATTTTCTGTTGTGGTGAAGGCTGTAGCTTCTTTGTGGACTTGGTTCTTCAGTGTGGCCTTAAGCGTTGTTAGACAAACTCAATGCAGAAGGGCCTGTTTCTTCACATTCCCGGTGTGAAGTTTTAGTACCCTTATGAAAGCCCTTTACGCTAAAAGCAGCCTCCGTAGACTCAGTTATCTGTGCACATCCTGATCAGTACATCTAATAATTTTTGTGTCTATCTTGTCTACCAGGATATATAAGCTTCCCAAGAGAAGCTGGACTTTTCTTTTCCACTGATGAATTCCCAATGCTAGGCACGGTTTAGCTAACATAGATGCTAATGTGTATATTTAAAATTCAATAACATGGAGCTTAAGAAAGTTTCCATCTCTTGTGCAAGGAGAAATATTTCTCTGAGATACCTTCTAAAGAACTCCAGCCAGCCCATCTTCCTCTTTTCCTGTGGGTCTTATATTACATTTCAGTTTGATTCCAGAGTAGGGGCTGAAGATGACTAGACAGATAGCAGTTTCTCATAGATCCCAAAATGTCTCTCTTTTTCATGCTCCTGCTAAGATTTTCCATGCCTCGATCTCCGCTTTTCTATTAGGCAGATTCTTACTCATTTTTTTCTTTTTTTATTTTTAATTGTTGTTTTCATTTTATTTATTATTACATATTTATAATACATAAAGTTTACAGTCCTTGTGGGGAGTTGGTATATACATTTTAATTCTCTGTTTTTGTTCTGCTCATTTTTTTAGAACAAACTGAATCATTTTCTTACAGCAACTTTTGTGTACTTTCCCCAAATGCTTGCTCACCCCTTACAATGTGTTCCTGTAATACTTTGCAGGTATTTTATTATAACACTTTTAGAGTAATAGATTATATTTTATTATTCTGGATCATTACACATAACAAGTGAAAATTTACAGGTGAAGATATATCAAAATTACACAATGCTTTATAAAAATCTTCTATAAACACCAAAATGTAAATTAACATCTTATTATTACATGCAGGAGCAGAAAAAAATTATCATTCAAATTTTCTATTTTTCTCTTTCCAGGAAGGAACACTTCTCAATTTGTCATTTATCTTCTTTTTGTGGAGTGACTTGCTTTACACATGATTTGACCTTTGCAAACCCCAGAAAGAAAGGTCAGGAACCCTCCAAAAGCCATTTATTAATTTTTTGGCTGATAAGAAAAGTAGAGGGCTATCTCCAAGTAGCTCCACAGAAAATAAAGAAATAATTTAGTTTTGAACATTTGATTCCTGCATACAGGTGTTCTAATACTGTCTTTAAACAAACAAATGAATCAATTTTCCTCCTAATTTTTATGTGAATTATTCTTACTTTAAAAAATATGCTGTATTGCATAGATCACAAAATAATTACCAATTTGGTCATTCTGAGAATTTAAAATAAATGTTTCACATGTTAGTTCATTCATGTTTAAATGTTTTCAGTTTGCATTCAAAGACTTTAATAAGCACATGTAATATTTTGTATTTTGGATATTTTATTTGAAATATTTAATATTTAAGTAATGTATCTCTCCACTGACTTTTATTTTTGTTAAAGTGAAGTTTATATAAAATGAAATACAATAATGAAAGAGGTAATATTTATAATATTAAACATAAGCCAGATGTAGAAGCCTGCTATTTCAGATTAAACATTTACTGAGTTGGCAGGAAAAAACCTTTTTCCTCATTCATGCAAGCATGTTTGCTTTCAATAGAGTGTAATTTCTCTTCCCTCTACTCTATTCACTGTCCTTCTGTTGTTTGGTTTACTAATAATGGTTTATCTTTACCACTGCCTTCCTCGGTTTGACACAGCTGCTTCTCAGATGAGCTTAATAGCTCATTTCAGACAAGTATAAACTGTGGGAAAATCCTATATGACCTTTACAGAGAAAGCAATTGGAATCTCTTGGAGAAAGTTACCATTACTACAAAAAATTTTTGAGAGGGTTTTCCAGGGGACTTGAATACAAGAAACCCCCATACATTAACTTGCTAGGTATTCTTCAGATAATGTATATTCATTTCTTCTAGTGAAGAAAAAGCCCACATTTGTGGACAAACCAAAGTCATAAAAACAGAAAACAAAAATAGCTGTCCTTTTCCAACAAACTGTTTGTGATTTTTTTTCCTATCTACAACTTCTACACAGTATTTCATGCAAATGCCTTGAAGTGGCTTAAGTCAGTATGTGTTGAAGAACGAGAGCAATAATACTTTTCTTCCAGTTTTTCTGGGGAACAACTGGCAAATAAAACTTCTATGTATATAAGGCATAAAAAGTTATGCACTGATATGTGCATCCATTGTGAAAGGATTACCACAATTAAGTCAATTAACATATCAGTCATCTTACAAAGTTCCTGTGTGTGTGTGCACATGCACATCTGTTTATTGTATGTGTATTTTTTTGTGTGTGTGGGAAAATTTAAAATATATTTTCTTGGTAAATTCTCTTGCACATGAGCATCATTAATTATAATCATCTTGCTGTCCAGAACTTATTCATCTTGCATAACTGAAACTTTGTCTCTTAATTTCTCTTCTCCCTGGGCTCTTGGTAACTACAGTTCAATTCTCTGCTCCTGTGAATTTGGAACTTTAAATTTCATATACAAAGTGATGTCATGCAGCATTCTGATTCCTGTGTCTGGCTTGATTTACTTGGCATTTTTGTCCTCTAGTCTTATCCCTGTTGTACCAAATGGCAGGATATTCTTTTTAGGACTGAGTAATATTTTATTATACATACACACACACACACACACACACACATTTTCATACTCTGACAACAGTTTAAAATGCTGCAATTAACTAACAAATATAGGGATCTCTCTCAAATCCTGATTTCATTTCCTTTGTATATACAGCCAGAAGTGGAATTGCTAGATCAAATGGCAGATTTTTAATTTTTAAAGAATGGATACTATTTTTAATAATGACTGTTCTCATCAATAGTATACAAGGTCACATTTTTTTCAGATTCTTACAAACATTTGTTATCTTTTACTTTTTGTCACAAACATTCTGACTTCTGTGAGGTGATATAGACATTTTAATTTGCATTTCTTTGATGATTAATTATGTGAACAGCCTTTCATATATTTGTATGTATTTTATGCCTTTTTTGAGAAATTTCTATTCAGGTGCTTTCATCATTTCTAATGGGGATATTTTTTTCTTGCTGCTGAGATTTTTGAGTTTCTTATATATTTATATATTAACCCCTTGTCCTACATGTACTTTGCAAATATTTTCTCCCGTTGTGTAGACTGTTTCTTCTCACTGCTGATTCTTTTGCTGTGCATAAACTTCTTGTTTTGATGCAGTAGCATTTGTCTAGTTTTGCTTTGATTGTCTGTGCTTTTGTCACTGCTCAGACCAATGTAAAGAATTTTTCCCCTGTGTTTTCTTCTAGTAGTTCCACTTTCCCTAACTAAGATCATTTTATTTTTAGTTTTTGGTTCTGGGGATTGAACTCAGGATCTTGTGCTTGTGAGGCAGGGGCGGCACCACTGAACTAAATCGCTGGCTCTAAAATCATTATTGAAGACTATCCTTTCTGTTGTGTGTTCTGAGAACACTTATCAAAGGTCAGTTGACTTGGGCTGGGGATTTAGCTCAGTAGCACCATGATTGCCTCTCAAGCACAAGGTCCTGAATTCAATCCTCAGTACTGGGGAAAAAAAAATCAGCTGACCTAAAATACATGAATTTATTTCTAGGCATTTAGTTGTATTTCATTGGTCTACATGTCTGGTTTTTGTGTAACTGGAATTTTGATGTCATTGAATCTGTAGAATACTTTTGGTAGTGCTATAGTTTGGATAGGGGATGCCCCCCACCAACACCCATTTTTCAAAGGCATTGTCCCCAGCTTGGTGTTATTGGCAGGTGGTAGAGAATTTAAGGGGTGGCTAGTAGAAGGTTTGTAGGTCACAGAGCATGTGACTTCAAAGGAAATTGGGGGACCTTAGTCTCTTCCTCACCTGTCTTCATTTCCTGACCACTGGGGGAATGCTTTGACCCACCACCCATTATAGCCATGACAAGCTTCATTCCAAAACTGTGAGTGAAAATGAATTTTTTCTAAGTCAATTAGCTCAGGTACTATTTATATTAACAGAAAGCTAAATAACAAGTGGTATTGACAGTTTATTAATTCTTTTCAATCTATGAACATGGGTATATTTCTATTTCTTTGTGGCTTATTCAATTTTATTAATCAATGTTTTATAGATCTTTCACCTGTTTGGACAAATTTTTTCCTTTATTCCTCAGTATTTTTTTTTTTTGTACCAGCGGTCAAACTCAGCACTTTGAACTTGTGAGGCAAATGTTGCACCACTGAGCTAAATACCCTGTCTATTCCTTGGTATTTTACTTTATTTTTTGGTGCTATTATAAACGAGACTTTTTCCTATCTTTTTCTTCAGATAATTAGTGCATATAAATGCAGATGATTTATATATGTATATTGATTTTGTACCCCATAATATTAGTGAATTAAATTGATTTTTAGTTGTCGCATTTTTTTTCTGGAGCTGTGATGTTTTTTTTTTGTTCATATAAACACAATTGTACTTCTTCCCTTGCAGTTTGGATGCTTTTATTTTTCTTTCTTACCCAATTGCTTTGGCTAGAAATTCTAATATTATGTTAAACAGGATTGATAAAAATAAAAACATTTTTATGATTTTTTCCTCACCATGTAGGAACAGCTTTCAGTACTTCACCACTGAGTGTGAGGTTAGCTGTGCTATTGTCATAGACTTTTATTATGTTGGATACATTCCCTCAATACCTAATCTCTTGAGTTTTAAAATCATGAAATAATATTAGATTTTCTCAAATGCTTTCCTTCATCTACTGACATAGTCATTTAAGTTTCAATCTTCATTCTGGGAAGATAGTACACTTATTATTTTACACATATTAAATCATCTTGTCATTACAATTAAGTCCACTTGATCATATTGCATGATACTAGGTTTCCGGTTTCTGCTGAGTATCATGGGCCCTTCCTTGTATATGATTAGTCACATTTCACTGAGTGCTTTTAAATTCTTGTATTTTACTACAAATTTCCTTAAATCTAACCTTTAGGGGTTCCTCTGTCATTCATGAATTTCTATGCCTATTTTCCTTCATATACTAGGGAAGTTTTCAACCATTAATAGGCTTTCTTTACTTTTTCTCCCTTTGCTCCTCCTATGTCTTGTATAGTAAATATATTAGTTCTCCAGCAGAATTTCATAATTTCTGAAGGCTTTCCTTAGTCTTTCTCTATTTTCTTCTTTTTTCCTCCTTTTACAAACCATCTGTCTTTAAATTCACTGATAATGTTGGGCCTGAATCAAATTTGCTTCTGGATCTTTTTTGAAAAAGTCATTTCAGTATTTTTGTTGAAACTTTTATGGTGTTCAAGTATTATTTTTCTGATTTTATCTAGTTGCCTCTTCATCTTCTCCTGAAAATAACTAAGCATCTTTAAGATACTTAGTTTGTGTTCCTTGGTGGAAACACAAATCTCCATTTCTTAAAGGATAGCTATTAGAAATTTGTTTTCTTTTCTTGACTGCAGTATGGTTTTGATTTGTGATTTTCCTTGTAGATTTGCTTGTCTTCACCTGTGAAGAAGCAGCTACCTCTTCCAAGCTTTATGAACTGATGTTGATTCAGAGACCCACAATGGCCAACAGTGCTTAGTATGTGCACATATAGAGACAAACCATTCGGAAGCACACTGTTAAGACTGGAAAGCAGGCGGTGGTGCAGGATGCTTTCTTCACTCCTTTCCTTTTCTCCTGGAGGAAAATCCTCTGTCCTACCAATCCTGCAGAGCAGAGCCAAATGTAAGAGGATGCCTGCCTCTTCTCTTTGTTGTGCAAGATCTTCTGAGTATGCAACACTTGAGATAAAGCAAGATAAAAATCAGGTCCACGGAAAGAACTCTGCATTGCAAGTTAGTGTCATTCCCTCATTTCTTGAGAAACGAAAAATTTATTACGTACATTTTCCCAATCTTGCAGAGACATGCTGGTTAATGCTGGTTATATGAGAATGTTCTCCTCCTTTCTTTGCTCCTAGTTCTTCTGGCTCAGCTTTCAGTATGAGACAAGATAGAATCAGACGAGATCAGGCACATTCAGGGTGGTATGGCCAAAGACTGGGCAAGATAGAATCACCTCCTTGCAGAACACTGGGATAAGGCAGAATGTCAGGAAGCCAGGCACACACTCCCCGCTACAGGAGAAATTGCCTGCTGAGGCAATTTTCCCAATGCTGAGCTAAGCTGTTTGGGGGACGGACTGACACAGAAAAGTGAAATTGCTCTTTTGCTCTCAGTTTGTTCTCCTCTGGGGGCCTCAACTTAGTAGAATTCTGAATTTCTCTTCTAGGCATTTTCATACTATTATTATATTGGTCATAGAGAAATGAGAATTAAGTCTTCCTACTCTGTCACCCTACAGATGTCACCCCCAAAACAATAATTCCTGGGCTGTGGATTTAGCTCAGTGGTTCTGCCACCTGCCGAGCAAGTGAAGGTCTTGAGTTCAATTCCCAGTAACAACAACAACAAAAATAGTCTTGCTTAAACTCTCTTAATATATTATTGAGAAAATACTTGAGATTCTCAATTTAGATGTATTTTCATAAACTTTAAGCATTTCTTTCCCATGTCCTTCCTAGTTGTCTCGCTTCCTTGTTTCCTCAATTTTCTTCTCTCCTTTTTCTGTTTCCCTTCCTTCCTCAGATTCACTTTCTGAATGTCTCTGATAGTGATTCACAGTTAAAAGACTCTGGCACCAAGTTGACCTTGAAAGTTAAATGATAAAATCCCAAAGACTTGACTTTGAACCTTTCACTTCCATTGGTTATGCTGGATAGAGATCATGGCATTCCCAATACTTGTTTCATGTTTGGACTTGTTTATTCGTTTTAAAAGATGAAAGAGCAACTGAATTCTGAATTCTGATTAAATAAGCTGAAATATCTATAAAACGTTCCATCACTCCATTTCATTGAATTTTGGCACAGTGGGCATGCACATGGTATCAGCTTCTAATATGTGTTCATGAGTCAAAATTATACTGCTTCAGGGCTTTTCTCACACTTCCTGGTTCCTACTTCTTTACAAAAGATTATGTAAAAATAAGTAAAATCAGATATAAACATTGACGGTAAAAATTATGAGTTTTAAAAGAATAAAAATATTGGGATAGGATTTTATGTCAACAAGAATACAACCTTGTATTATGCTTTCAAAACTTTTGGGTGATTGAATATATATTATTGAGAATTTTTGTGTTTTAGCAATCTCTATTTCTCTCTACGTCTGCCTCTAGGAAAGTTCAGATATGAATCTTATATTTCCATTTTAATTGTTCAATAACACGTAATTCTTCCAGTACAAAATAGGAAGACAAAAATTGTATTAATCATTCTTAAATTTAAGTACTTAGGAGAAATACACCTAGATTTAATTACTGTGGAGTAGGTATGAAATCTTTATGAAGTTCCTGAAAGGAAGCTTTATGAAGCTTCTAGAAAATGACAGTGTCAGACATAACTGAACCAGGTTTGATTTTCATTCTCCTCAGACTGGCCAATGGGCCCAATATAAGAGGTGATAAATTTGAATGGAATCAGTTCTTTTCCAATGACTAATGCTTTTTATCTCTGAAAGTAAAGATATCAGGTAAACAGCCTGGTATATTATTCTCTTTACAACAAAGTCTTTAAAAACAATTTGACTTTGCAAATTATTGTTTTGGCTTTGAAATTCTTTTTATGTGACAATTATATTTTAATACTGGAAATTGAAATCATGTATTGTTCAAAGGAACTGCATATTGTATGAGTCAGTTTCATAGATAGTAGAAATTGAGTAAATTTAATTTTATTAGTAAACTGACAGTTGAATGTATAAAATTTAAATGAGCATAAGCTCCTTCATTCTCAACTTACTGACCAATGTGTTCCTTTTACATAACTAACTAGAATCAAACTGAGATTTCATAATATGTAAGTAAACTCAGATAATTTGTACTCTTCATGTATTATACAGTGGAAAAAGCCATAGTTAATATATAATTGTAGTTATTCATTAGAAAAAGTAAACTAGTGTTTGCTTATTATGATAAGTCAGTATTTTTTTAAATGAGATGGAGTAAAATGAAAAAAGACTCAGATCATACATAAGATAGATAAATATACAACAGCCTGAAACAGAAGAATCTGAATGAAGGAATTAGAAGATCTAGGGTCCAGTCCCTCTTTTGTTATATGCACTCTTTGTCCTTAAACAAGACCATTAATTCTGGCTTTACCTGTGGGATTTACACTTTAGCAACTCTAGATTTCCAATCTTTACTGTATTTCTAGAGTTCCTTAAGTTGTGAATGCTGGACCTTTGAACAAAATATCCTGGGAATATATGGACCAACATGGCATTCCAAGAATTGAAACTATTATTTCCTCCTCCCCCAGAAAGCACAATATGTTTTCTGTACCATTGTTTACTTATTCTTTCTGATTCTGTAGGAGGCACAGATGTGTCTGAAAAATGGTGGTCATGTCATATCTCTATTTCTTTTACTACTCCAAGTGAGGTAGTCATAACAAAAACTAAGACAGAAAAGTTGTAAGAGGGCAGAGATATTTATGTTATATCCTCAAGTTTCTTCCACCTACTTACAACAAAACACTTTTTCTTTTTTCTTTTTGTTTTAAGAGATAGGGTCTTGCTATGTAGTTGAGACTGACCTGGAACTCATTATGTAGCCCAGGGTGGTCTTGAACTCATAGCGATCCTCTTGGCTCAGCCTCCTGAGTGCTGGGATTACAGGCATGTGCCACCACGCCCGGCTCAGAACACTTTTTCTTTAGAAAAACTGGTTTTGGAAATTTGTGAGACAATCTGGTAAACTATCTTTGATAAGGCAGTATCTTCAGGGAAATTATTCTGAGTTCTAAACAATAAGCAAACAAACACAATTTTGACCTATAGTTTGTTTGCACACTAGATATTGTCAATGATGCCTGAAAGCTCCACCCTAACTCTTGAAAATGTTATAACAAGCACTATCTTTTCTTCTAGCTTAGAAAATTAAACAAATAATCCTGGATAGCACAAGTCATTTGCTAGTAGTATTTTACTTTATTTTATTTATTTTTAAATTTTTATTCTAATTTAGCTTTTTTTTTTCTTTTTCCCTTTGGTACTGGGGATCGGACTCAGGACCATCCACTTACCAGGCAGGCACAGTGCCACAGAGCTACATCTCCAGCCCTTGCCACTAATATTTTAAAATGCAGATTTTAAAGAAGAAATAAACAAATAAGTAAATTTAGGGCCAGGAATTTAGCTCAGTGGTTCCACCGCCTGCTTCACAAACACAAGGACCTGAGTTCGATCCCCAGTAGCACTCCCCCGCAAAAAAACCCAAATAAGTAAATTTATATAAATGCACAAATGTTAGTACATAATACTTTAGTATTATAAAAATATCATCCTTAAAGGAAAATAATCTTTTTAGAGGAAAGATAGCAATTCTTCCTTAACTAAGGTGTCAACCTGAGCATCACTAATAATGGCACAATGTGACATTAGATGCCTCCTTATATGATATGATGTGATGTGTAATTATTCATCAATGGAAAATATTTGCCTAAAATATTTACACTGATTACAATTAAGACCTAATGTTATCTCTCAGTTTAAGTACAATACAGAAATAAGAGAAACTACTCAAATGATATCACAAGGAGACAATGGGCTAAATCCAGCATGTGGGACAATCTGAAAGACAACTGGAGTAATTTCTTTTAAAACTTAGTATCATGACCAAGAAAAAATATATGTATTCACTTGAGAAGTATGGAAAGTAGGGCTGTTTTAAAATAAAAGTTAGGAGACATAAGCAGTGAAATTTGTACATACTGGTAGATGGTGTTTCACAAAACTGGGTAGAAAAACCCATTTTAGAAACAAGAAAATTTGAACACAAGCTGGATACTAAATAGTCAGAGAAAACAACTATTAGTTTTTTTTTTTATGTAGAATAATGGTGATACCAAAAACAGGAGAACATTCTTATCTTTAGGAGATACACGATAAAATATTGGGAAGTAAAATATGCAGGCCACTTTCAAATGCTATACACACAGTTATACCCACACAAAGGCGCACAAACCACACAAATCTGCAAACATACCACATTTATACATACCCTCAAAATCCCAAAGAGAGTTGAAGCAAATTTGGAAATTTTTTAATAATTGTTTAGTCTAGGCTGTAAATATGTTGGTCTTCATTGTCTTGCTCTTTGAATTTTTCTAACACTTTATTTTTACATTAAAAATTTGAAAAGTTGCACAAAAATTGAGTATACATAATGTTATCAAACACTTAAAATGGTTAAAATAATAAATGTTCTAATTTATATATTTTAGCAAAATGTTTTAAAAGTTGGAAAAGTTCTTGTGGAAAGAATAATTCTGTCTTAACCATAGTCAGTGTTGTCAATAAACTAGAGGTTGTGTCAGATCTCCAATTATTCACTTAGGATTTACGCAAAACATACTCTCCAAGGAAGCAAATTCTAGACAATTTAGGAGCCTGCCAGAGAAGTGTTCTGGGATTCTGAGTTTTTATAAAGCAAGAAGACAAACAGGCCTGGGTAAAATTCCAGCACCAGATGATGAGATATTTCAGTAAGGATTTGGTAGGAATTGCAACTCCTAGCATATCTGGGGTTTTATAGACAGGTAGGATCAGGTTGGTCTATTCAGAGCTTGTCTTTGAGTTTTTTCATAAGAGTACTTAATGTTTAGGTTGGGGTAAAGAGAAACTAAAATGGGTTAAATATTGGAAAATTAAATTTATCTGTAGGAGAATACCAAGTAGATATTTCAAAAATTATGTGAACCACAGGACAGAGGATATGAATAGATTCTAAAAGTATCCTGGGACATAACTGAGGTTCAACAAGTCAGGGCCAATTTTTCCCTAAAGACTTTTAGACTGAAGCCACAATTATAAGCCACTTTTAGTTCTGTTCAGAGCTCTTCCACACATAGAGCTGTGGGACACTGTAATTCTTACTTATAGTGACTGAAAATGAAAGCCTAGTTAAGTACAAAGCTTTGTTTGCTGCCAAGCTCAATGGAAGGAGGAAGTGGCAAGGGTGGGTACAGGATGGACAAAATTTCCCATTCTTAACTGTGGACAGAAGGATTGCCTAAAGGTCTGAGAAACAATGCCAAAGTAGGTCTTGTTACATACATCTGCAGAAGAAATACATGACCTGACAAAGACTGGGATATGGATATAACCAAAAAACTTAGATATTTACATGACAAAGACCTAAACAGAATGAAGTATTGATTTGAAACAAATCATTCTGGATTTCTACTTGAATGTGTGCATGAGTCTGTGTAACTTAGGTTGATCCAACTAACACATCTATGGTTTTTGTTTTTCTTATGTTAAAATATGAAAATGACTCTTAACTCATTAGTCTGTGGTAAAGAGTAAGTGAAAAGATGTATATAAACTATGTAGCACAGTGTCTTGTGCTCAGTATTGCTCAATTAATTTTTATCACCATGATAATCGTTTCAGACTCTGACCTTGTTAACCGTAATTGTGTAGAACATCCTGAGAGAGGCCCAGGAGTGAAATTAAACGCATCCAATTGTGGTTGAGCTAAGATTATAACTGGGTTAATGGCAAATATGATTTCTAGAATTCATGACAGTCATAAATTTAAATGCCTAGAACTGGGCCAAAGATTTAGCTCAGTGGTTCCGCTGCTTGCCTCATAAACGTAAAGTCCTGAGTTCGATCCCTGGTACCAAAAAAAGAAAAAGATGCCTAGAACCAATAAACTGTATACAAGAGTTACTCTAGGGTTATGTGTTAGTAGTCAATTCAACCTTAATCTGGTGAAAATGAAAGTATGCCCCATCCAGGAAACAGATGTGATTTAATTCTAGTTAATAATTAGGATCAAGGAATATAGGTTCAGTCTGAGTAGTTTTAAGAGAATGTTTAAGTTCAAGATATTTTGGGTAAAAAAGTTCATTTTTCTAAAATATCATCACAATTTTTAAATACATTATTCAAGCTAAATAAAACTTTCTGCAGTCCGACCTAGCTCCAATAACTAATTGGTGATCTCCATCTTATCGCTTCTTATGAGCAAGAAGAAAGGAGCTAGAAATGTGAGCCATATATGTAATTTTTAATTTTTCAGTAGTCATATTTTAAAAAAGAAAAATAGATACAAATAATTTAAATAATGTATGCTATTTAATTCAACATAAACAACATATTATTATTTGAACATGTATTGTGGATTTATTAATAATTTCAGTTTTGGTGATACATCATCTAAATCAGGATGTATTTCATATTTACCATAGATCTGCATTTAAGATTAGCAACATTCTAGGTGTTCAGTAGCTTTATGTGAGTAGTTACTACCCTCCTGAAGGACATGGGTCTTGAGCAGGGTTCTCAAGCTTTAATACTCCAATGGTATGAGTGTGATTCCTCCATGATTCTTGTTAAAACTTTGGGAAATGATTAAGTCACTCTGGCTTCATCCTAATGAATAGATTAGTGCCTACACAAGGGGGAGAAAAACTAGCTTAGGCCGTTTTCTGCCTTTCCATCCCTTTTGCCAAGGGAGGACAGTGTTTCTTGCTTCTAGAAGATGGATCAGCAGGCACCACCACAGAAGCAGAGAGCAGTCCTCTCAGGCAGCAGTGCTGTCAGCTCCTTGACTTGGACTTCTCAGCAATCCGAACAATGTTCTGTTGCTTATGAATTACCCAGTTCTGTTCTGTTCTAACTGCGGAGTTGAACCAGGACAAGCACGCATATGGAAAATTTTAATGGTCAAGATCATTTGTTAATTATGATGCAGTGGGTGGGATACAGCCTGAGATACTTTACTTTTTACAGGCCCAAGGTGATGTGAATGCCCATGGTTCATGGACCACTCTCTGCAAAACAAGGAGCTGGGTGACTGTGGCAAGTTTCCTGTGATCAGTACCCTTTGGTACACAAAACATTTCCTTCTCTTAGAAACTTAGTGAGATAAAACTGATAATCTAATGACTGATGACCATAATTGAATTTGGGGCACTTTAATAGTTTTCAAAATAGACAATATTTTATATTCTATTTTCAGAAACACTGTGATCATATGCTTTTTTTTTTCTTTTCAAAACTTCAGAAACTGCCAACATATTACCAGAATGTTTTTATAAGAATGCACTTAAGTGCAGGATAAGTGCCTATAATTCTAACTTTAGTGGTTTGACACATTAAGCATTTTAATAAAACACACAATGTGACTGCAAGGGAAATCTGACAATAATACCTCTCAAGCTTTCAGATTTAAGGACATTCTCTGGTCAAGGGAATGAATATTTAATGAAATCTTCAAAGAAAAACTCAAGGAGAAATTCTTTAATTGCCCCCGATCCTATCTGAGAGATGAATAGAGTGAACAGGTGGGTCTTAGACCTACGTTCAGCAAACACATAAGCACAGGAATGTAAGAAGCTTCATGTGGGGAAGAATATAATTTAAGAATTTTACATTGTACATTGTTCTTCAGATATAGAAAATTAAGTTTGGAATAGCAATGAATTTGCTTAATAACATGAGAATTGGTTCAAACTCATCATTGTTTTGTATGTAAACTTTATCAAGTGGTTCATTTTTTATTCCACACTATCTCAGCAAGAATAATGCTTGTATCTATGTGAAGCTACAGGAAGATGGAAAGGAAGTTGGTAAACTGTAGAGTGTGATTAGTGCATAAGACATTCACAAGTTTGTTGAAAAGCTACTGAGTCTTCAAGACTGAATCTGAACTGACAAGATGATCAAGTTCTCTGGGATCTTTCTGTGGCTTCATTGCAAAATAGTTGCAGCAGTTTCTCTGTCACCATTTATATTTTCCACAGTGAAAGTGAAAGGCAAGATTCTAATTACAGAAATGTCTCTTTCTACACAGCATTAAAAAAATGCCAGAAGGTAAGGAAATAGAGCCCTTATGAAATCCTTACTTTTTAAACATTTGTCTTAGTTCTGAATTAAACTAAGTATGGAACTACATATAACAAAGGTATTTTTCCCCTAGTACAACTGTCTCACCACAATCTTCAATATTAAATTAGGTACATTTAAGATATAAAATAAAAAGGAAACTATAAAACTTTTTATAACAGTAGCTTTATGTCCTCTGGAAAAGAGATTTATAAACAAAATCTAAAAATGGATATAAGGTTTAAAAGATAAAGTTTAAAGAGTATTAATCTGGCAACTAAAATGCCTGATTTCTGACCATCAAAGTTGATGTGAAAGAAATGGTTCATGACATTTTTAATACATAAAGGAGTCAAAGGATTAAGCAATATCCAAAATAAATAAAATAAATTCCTGCAATCTACAAGAACAGAATCATCCAGTTGTTGCAAAAGAGTGAAAGGTACTTCACAGAAAGGAAATCTCAATGCTCAATAAAAGATGGCCAATCTGATTAGTAGTTATGACAATGAACATTAAAATCACAGTGAAAGATCATTTATAACTTGCCACAGTGGGAAAAATGTTAATATCATGTCTAAGTGAAGATAAGGGTCAACCAGATCATCTCTATAGTATTTCCTGTGAGTAAAACTTGGTATATCCAGTATGAGATGAAAAACAATTTTGCCTTATACTTGCATATACATATGCGATTCTGGCTTTGTACTTTTTTGAAAAATTAAGGAAAAATAATCAAATGCTCATTTCATTTTTTTCTGCCTGAATTACATTGCAGGTTAATTCAATTAATGATGAGGAAAAGTTACACTCTGGAAGGATTCTAGCTAACAAATCCAAGATGGATGATAGATGTTTAAAAATCACCATTATGCAAGTGTTAATAAAAAAATCTATAGACATCTTTATTGCTGGATGCTTAAAACAGTGAAATGAAACTGAGGCAGAACTTTAGAACTTTTGAATTTATCCCAAATCAATGATTAAACTCAGAAGATCCAGTATTGAGAGTACAAAAATCACACATTAAAAATTCTTACTTAAAATACAATTGAAACTGCATCTAATCAAGTCAATTAACAGAAACAGAGAGATAGATTATAAGAAATAACAAAAATTTGATTAGTCAAACTGAAAATGTGTCATTTCAGAACAAGTTTCTCCAACAAATCAATAGCAGAGATTAAAAAAAAAACTACTATAAAGTAAAAGAAAGAAATGCAAGAGAATAATTAAATACAATCTTATTTGAATTTGAATTGGCCAAGCCAAGTGTAAGAATTTGAGAAAATCAATAAATTTTGAATAAGGAGTATTAAGGTATTAGTTGACATTAAGGAATTATTTGGCTTGTTATGATGTCATGAATTTTTTTTTTCAAAACGTTATAAAAATTCAGACAAATGTATTTGCAAGTTAAATGATTATTTTACATTTGCTTTCATATAAAGCTATTAAGGTTGTAAAATCCAGTGTTTTTAATAAATTATTAATAATGAAGGTATTGATGTAGAAGAAAAGGTCTGGGATAATATCTAGATTTTTCCTTCATTTAATATATACTTTGAGTAACTAAATTTATTTTTACCTAATATATAACAAAACTTATACAAATTAATGGGGGCTTAAGATTCACCATTAGGTTGTTTATTTGAGCTCTCTCTGTTTTTCTAGTGTGGGCATTCACTCCTATGAATTTCCCACATAAAAATATTTTCTTTGTATGTCTTCTTCAATTTCTGTGGTGACCCATTGGTCATTCAGGAGAGTGTTATTTAATTTTCACGTGTTTGTGAAATTCTTATGGTTTCTTATGCCATTGATCTCCAGTTTAATTGCACTATGGTCTGATAATATACATGGGATAACTTCAATTAGTTTGCATTTACTTAAACATGTTCTATAAGCTAGTATCTGGTCTATTTAGGAAAATGACCCTTGTGTATCCAAAAAGAATGTATTTTTTGATTTTGTAGGGTGGAACACTCTGCAGATATCTAATTTAAGTTCCTAGAAAAAGAAGAGCAAAAGAAACCCAAAGCTCATACAAGGGAGAAAATTATAATGATTAGAGCAGAAACCAACACAATAGAGAGTAAGAGAATGATAAAAAAAAATCATTTGAAGAGATGGTTTTTTGAAAGAATAAATAAAATTGATAAACAGTTAGCCAACCTTATCAAAAAAGGAAAGAAAAGGCTTAAATTCATGCAATTGGGAGTGAAAATGTTGAATTCACACCAGATTCAGCAGATATCCAGAGGATCATAAATTCTTACTTCGAGAACCTGTACTCTAATAAAATGTAGAACAGTAGAAACTGACAGATTTCTAGATGCATATAAATTACCAAAGTTGAATGAAGAAGATACAAAAATTCTAAACACTCCAATTGCAATCAGTGAAATTGAAAATATAATAAAAAATTTATCAACAAAGAAAAGCCCAGGTCCTGATAGCTTCACTACTGAATACTACAAGATATTTAGAGAAGAACTATTGCCACCACTCTTTAAACTTTTCAATCAAATTGAAAGAGAAGCAATAATTCCAAATTCATTACTGGAAGAAAGTATTACTTTGTTTCTAAAACCAAGAAAAGACCCAACCAAAAAAGAGAAATAAACAAAAATCCTCAATTTGATACTTGCAAAGAGAATACAGAGGGTCATCAAGAAGTTCATATATCCTGACCAAGTATGATTTATCCCATAGATGCCAGGAGGGTTCAAGGTATGTAAATCAATAAATGTAATGCACTACATTAACGGAATCAAGGATAAAAACTGTATAATCATCTCAACAGATGCAGAAAAAGCATTCTACAAAATTGAACACCCATTCATGATTAAAAACCCTACAGAAAACTGAAATAGATGGTCCTTATCTTAACTTGATAAAGGCTATTTATGAAAAGCCAACAGCCAACATCATTCTAAATGTCCAAAAACCAAAAACCTTCATGCTAAAATCAGGAATGAGACAAGAATGTCCACTATCACCAGTTCTGTTCAATATACTTTTGGAAATATTAGCCACAGCAGTTAGACAAGAGAAAGAAATAAAAGCAATAAAGATAGGAAAGAAAGAAGCAAAACTGTCCTTAATTGCTAATGATATGATACTCTAAATAGAAGACCCCAAAAAACTCCACCAAAAGACTTCTAGACTTAAATGACAGATTCAGTAAAGTACCTGATATAAGGTAAATACTGAAAAACCAATAACGTTTTGTACACAAATAACTTCATTGAGAGTCAAATTAGGGAAACAATTCCTTTCACAATAGCATCCAAAAAAAAAAAAAGAAAGAAAGAAAGAAATATCTAGGAATCAGTCTGATGAAGGAGATGAAATCTACACTGAAAACTACAGTATTCTAAAAACAGAGATTGAAGAGGATATTAGAAAATGAAAAAACACCCCTTGTTCCTGGGTAGGAAGAATCAATATATTGAAAATGGCCATACTTCCAAAACTGTGATACAGATTCAGTGCAATCCCCATTGAAATCCCAACAGTTTATTTCATAGAACTAAAAAGACAAAAACAAAAACAAAACAAAACAAAAAAACAATCCAAAGATTCATTTGGAACCAGAAGAGACCTAGAACATTGAAAGCAACTCTAGGCAACAGAGACATGACAGGGGCTATCATAATTCCCAAACTTTACTACAAAGCCACTGTGCTAAATACAGCATGATACTGGCAACAAAACAGACCCAAGGATCTGTGGACTAGATTAGAAGATGCAGAAACATCTCCTGACATACTTAACTGCCTCATCTTTGACAAAGGAGCCAACCATCCTCACTGGAGGAAAGATAGCTTCTTTGATAAATGGTGTTGGAAATACTGGATTTCAGCTTGTTAAAGATTAAAACTGGACCTGTATCTTTCACCATACATTAAACTAAAGTTCTAGTGGACTAAAGATATAAATATTAAAACAGAAACACTAATCTTGCTGGAAGATAAGTTAGGTAGAATTCTCAAAGACACAGGCACAGGAAAAGACTTTATGAACAAATCTTCAGTAGCACGGCACTAGCACAAAGAATCAACAACTGGGATCTCATCTTTATAAAAAGCTGCACTGCCAGAGAAATAACAAGCAGAGCTAAGAGACAACCCACAATACGGGAAAAAATTTTTACCAGCTGTTCCTCAGACAAAGGTCTGCTGTCTAGAATATATAAAGAACTCAAAAAATCAGAGCCCCCCAAATACAAAGACACAATTTAAACATGAGCATCTGAAATGAACAAACATTTCTCTGACAAAGAAGTAAAAGCAGCAATTAACCATATGAAAAAATGTTCAACGTCACTGGTCACTCAAGAATGCAGATAAAAACAACACTGAGATTCCATCTCACCCCAGAAAGAATGGCTGCTATCAAGAAATCAACTGATAACAAATGCTGTTGGGTTGTGGTGATCTAGGAATCCTTCTTCATTGTTGGTGGGAGTGCAGAATGGTGCTACCAACTGTGGAAATCAATATGGAGATACCTCAAACAACTAGGATTAGAAGTCCCATTTGGCCCAGCTATTCCTCTGTTGGGTATCTTCCCAAAAGAATTAAAAGAATCATACCACATTGATATATGCACACCCATATTTATAGTGACACAGTTTGTAACAGCTAAAATTTGGAAACAGCACAATTGACCATCAACTGGAGACTCAATAGATAAGATGTTGTTTTTCTACAAAATGGAATACTACTCAGCCATAAAGAATGAGGAACTAGAGACAGTTATAGCTAAGTGGATGCACACTGAGGCCATACTCTTAAGTGAAATTAATGTTACACATGTGTAAATGCCAAATAGTTTCTCTATTTGTAATGTATGTAAATAAAGATTAAAATGTAAAATTGATATTGTGCAATAGGAAGAAAAGTCTAAAAGAGTAGAGGATGTGGGAGGAGTAGGGGAAAGGTAAGAAGGGAAAAGAAAAAATTTGTGAAAAGGAAAAACATGGAAACAATGTCTTTGTAAACAGGGAAGGGTAGAGCGACTGAGGGGAGGGCTTCGGAATGGGGAAAAATAAGAATGATGAGTCATGTATAGGTACAAGACCCCAATGATGAATGTAAACATGTTGTATACCTAATATGTACTAATAAATTTAATAAAGATAAAAACAAATTAATGGGGACTCTGTGATGTTTTGCTACATTCATACATTGTTCAGTGCTTAAATCAGGTTAATTATATTTACTTCCTTAAATGTTTATCTTTATGGTAGAAATATTCAATATGACTTCTTCTAACTTTTTGAATCATATATTATTGTTTATCTACAGTCACCCTACTATTCAACCACACACTAGAACTTATTACTATATAACTGTGATTAATACCCATTGACCATCCCTCTCTGTCTTCCCTGCTTACTACTCTCCCCACCTTCTGGTTATCTCCATCCTACTCTTGGCTTCTTTGAGATCAAGCTATTGGATTCCACATATGACTGAGATCATGCTGTACTTGTCTTTCTGTTTTGGGCTTAAGTTACCATAATGATCTCTAGTTCTATTCATGTTTTAAATTACAAGATTTCATACCACGTTTTTGCTGGTACTGGGGATTGAAACCAGGACCTCACTTATGCAAGGCAATCTACCACAGAGCTTCATCTGTACCACAGGATTTTTTCCTTTTTTATGGTCCAGTAGTATTTCACTCTACAAATGTGTCATGTTTCCTTTTTCCATTTATCAGCAGAATGAAACTTAGGTTGTTCCCCTGTCTTGGCTATGTGAATAATGGTGTAATGAAAAAGGAAGTGCAGATGTCTCTTTGACATATTAATTCATTGCCTAGTGGTGAGATTGATGGATCTTTGGCAAGTTCTGTTTTTTAGCTTATTGAGGAGCCTCCATTCTGCTTTCCATAATGGCTGTGCTAAATCACATTCCCACCAACAGTGTGTAAGAGGCTCCTTTCTGTATCTTCACCAGCATAGTTTTTGGTCATAGCCATTACTACTAGAGTGAGGTGATAACTACTTGTGGTTTTTATTTATATTTACATCATGATTAGTGATGTTGAATATTTTTTTCATGGACTTGTTGGCCATTTCTGTGTCTTCTTTTGACAAATGTCTGTTAGAGTTTATTGCCCATTTTCTAATCAGGTTATTTGTTTTCATACTATTGAAGTTTTGGTGTTCTTCATATATTTTGGATATTAGTCCCTTGCCAGATATATGGGTAGCAAATATTTTCACTTTTTCTGTAGATTGTCTCTTCATTCTGATTGTTTCCTTTGCTGAGCAAGAGTGTTTTAGTTTGACATAGTCCTACTTGTCTATTTTTGCTTATGATTTTAGGGCTTTCACAGGCTTGTTCAAAAAAATTCTTTCCCATTTAAAGGGCCTGAAACATTTCCCCTCTTTTTTGTAGTTTTGTAGCATACATGTGATTCTGTAATCCACTTTGGTTTGATTTTTTGTACTGGTTAGAGACAGGAGTCTAGACTTAGTCTCCTCCATGTGGATATCCAATTTTGCCAGCACAATTTATTGAAAATATTGTATTTTCTCTAGTAATACATGTTCTTAGCACCTCTGTTGGAATTCCATTGGCTGCAGATTAGTAGGTTTACTTCTGGGTCCTCTACCGTGTTCTGTTTGTCTCTATGTCTATTTTAATATCAACTCTATGTTATCTTGAATTTTTCAGTTTGAAAGATGGATCCATTCATCAAGATAAGGAGTACAGAAACCAAAACAGGCTCCAGCAACTAAAATAAGTTTAATTTTCCTTTTTTTTCTTATTGAGTTTATTTGGATATACACCTAAGTAAAATAAATAAAATGAGTTTAATTTTCAACATAAGTTTTAGCTCTCACAAATGACTCAGTTGATTTTAGAAATTATAAATTATTATTAGTGATTATCTATATCTTTTTAAGATTTCCAAATGTTCCTTCACAAGTACCCAGGGGTCTAGCTAAAGTTTCAGTAAAGAAGATATCTGGATAAATTACTTTTGAGTGTTACAGTAGACACAACAAAAGGACAAAAAAGACATGGGTAGTGGGGATTAGTGCAATACAGAGTTAAATTATAGGCTATGCATCTGGGTTGGGTTGGAAAGTAGTAAGTTCACTGAGGTGATGATGGGTTAGGAAGTCTCTAGGTAACAGCAACGGGGATGAACAGAACATTTTCAGAGGAGGAGAGAATTGTTCCCACTGTCAAATAAAGATCAATACAGTAATGGGGAGTTCAAGTAGGACATTGCTACCAATTTTGGTTCTATAATAAGCATACAGTGGTCAAATAATATGTTTACCTTGAGTGCTATCCAGAAGAATTAATCTGTACATAGACAGGCAGGATAAAGTATATCGTAGGACTGGGATGTGGGAGCCAGAGGGAGGGGTGTGTGGAACCAGCAGTAAAAACAATGACAAGTGTGAGGGAATTCCACAAAAGAACCGTGATGAGAGTAAAGGAAGATGAGTTGGTGGGAAACTGCTTTGCATTTTGACCAAGGAATGAGAAGGAGGATGTGTTAGACAGACTTATCTGAAAGCTTTTAGCAGCCAGCCCCAGGTGGTATCAAACTTATGAAGTTAGCGATTTTTACACTCAACATTTAAAAAGAATGTCACTGAGAATTGACTTACCTTGTCTCCGAAGAGTTTGCTTTCTTAGGCTGTTAAAGCAGAAAATGCCTCTATGCTCATGCCTCATTTTAGAATTTTAAAAAGTCACAGAAGTCTTATCACATTCCTACTATATGCACACTGACATTGTAAACACTACACAGAATATACAACAAAAATGATGCATTTTTGGAGCCTCGGAAGGTATAAAATTGTGTACAATTTACCTCAGATCTGTAGGCCTTGGAAGGAGTCTTTTTTTCCCACTAAAGTAGACTTCAAAATCTTCAGTCTTTAGTCTGTCAGCATAGTCAATATATCCAGAAACTTCTTGTCCATAAGAATTTTTGTCACGAATGAAGATCACAGACTGGTAGCATAGACAAATTGAGAATGGAGAGGAAAAGTGAATAAAAGCTACTTTGAGCTACTGAGGCTTTATTTCATGTGTTTTACAGCTCATCTTACAATGATTCTATCAGGTAGGTGCTATTTATCTTTACAGGTGAAAAAACTTAGAAAACATAAGCTCACAGTACCTAAAATATGTGTGTAATTTACAATATTGATAAAAACTTACATACATTTTCTTAAGAAGACATTAAATGTTTGAAATATATTAGTTTATCTACTATCTTACTGTTTACATTTTGTTCATCATTTTCTACAAAAGTGAACAGAGAGGTTGTGATGCCCAAGGTCTTAGAGATAGTGTAATTCAAACAGAAATTCAAACCCCGTTTCATGCATTTATCTTTTTAAGCTCTACATTCTTTTGCCATTTGAGCTAGTATTTATTTCCTGCTGTAAAGATCTAAGTGTGGTCCTTTTAAAATTTTATTTTATTAGTACATGTTTGCAATGCAAGAAGTCTACTTTCACCCTTGAGTGTTGGTGCATCTACATGTATCTTGATTCTTTTTATTTTCCTTCTCATCCACGTCCTCCTCCCTTCCTCACTCCCTGGAGCCTCTTTACCCATTTACATTATTATTGTTAATATTATTATTTATAGTTCATAATCATACTATATGTTTACAACACTGTATTTGGTACATGTACATGACATGTCTTAAATCTTTTTACCCCATCTTCCGACTCCTAGATCCTTTCCAGTTTACAAAAGATCTATCTCCTAGCTTCCTTCTACCAACCATTGTTTTGCTCTTTATTTACACTTTGTCTTGCTCAAGTGAGAGATATCATACGGTATTTAAGCTTTTGCATCTGATTCATTTCACTTTACACTATACTTTCCAGGTGTGTCCATTTTTCTAGAAATGTCATGAATTATTCTCCTCTATAGTTGGAAAGTATTCCATTGTCTATAGGTACCTCATTTTCTGTATTCACCTATTGAGGGACATACAGGGTGCTTCCAAGATTTGACTATTATGAATTGTGCTGCTGTAAAAATTGGTATGCATGTGTCTCTGTAGGATATGTACCTTTTGCTCTTTGTGGAAGATATGCAGAAGGGAAGCTGCTGGGTCAAATGGAATTTTTAATTCTTTGAGAACTCTTCATACTAATTTTCATAATGATTGTCCTAGTTTACATTCCCAGCAACAATGTAGAAAGTTTCCTTTTGCACTGCAGCCACACCAAAATTTGTTACTATTTTATTTCTTGATTATCAGCATTCATTCTGGTATAAGGTGAAATCATGGTGGTGTTTTAATTTGTAGTTCTTAATAGCCAGAGATGTGGAACATTTTTCATGTGTTTATTGGCCATTTGTACTTCTTTACCTCAGATATATCTATTCATTTCACTTACCCATTTTTTGATTGGATCTTTTATTTACAGTAGTCCAAGTTTTTAGAGTTCTTTATATACTTTAGATATTGGTCCTCTGTAAGGAATAACTGGCAAAAATGTTTTCTCAGTCTATAGGTTTTTCTTCACTCTGCTGATTGTTTCTTCCACTGTACAGAAGCTTTTTAATACAATATTTTTGTTGATTCTTCCCAATATTTATTGTGCAATTGCTTTGCTGTTCAAGAAGTTCTTAACTGTATATATGACTTCAACTATTTTAACTATTTTATCTTCCGTTGGGTTCATTGTTTATGTTTCAGTATTTAGACCTTGGATTTATGCTGATTTTAGTTTAGTACATGGTGAAAGATAAAAATCCAGCTTCAATCTTCTGCATATAGACAGCCAGTTTTCCCAGCACCATTTGTTAAATAGTCTATCATTATTTTAACATATTTGTTTGTTCCCTTTGTCAAAGACCAAGTAGCTGAACATGTCTGGGGATGTTTCTGTATCCTGTATTCATTTATCCATATATCTGTTTTAGTGCTAATAGCATCCCATTTTTGTCACTGTTGTTTTGAAGTATGACTCAAAGTCAGGTATTGTGATATGTATTGCTTTGCTTCTTTTTATCTCAACCTCATGAGAATAAAAGAACCCTTTAAAATGCCTCAATGCGTCAAAATTGTATAGGAATTTAACAATACTGTAAATTATATACTTTAGAATATATCTCATTCCTATTAATCCCCTCACAAATATCATTGAGCACCTGCTACATGTTAGGCACTATTAAACTTACCAAGAAGAATAATAAATAAGATTGCTAAGATTCAGATTTTTAAAACTTTTCTTCTTCCTCTCCTTCTCCTCCTTTTTTTTTTGTTTGGTACCAGGGATCAAACGCAGGTCCTTGCCCTTATGAGGCAAGGCGTAGTGCCACTGAGCTAAATCCCCAGGCCCAGAAATACTATTCTGAAGGGGATTCTGAAGCAGGTTCTTGGGCCAAGATGATAAAATGTTTTGATGGATTTCTGGTGTTTCCCATGAATGCAGCATGAGGAACTGGTATTCAATGTTCCTCTGTGTAATCTGACATAGAATTCAATCCTGAGTCCTTCTCATTTCCCTCACATAACTCCGTGATTAATTAGTAAAGATTCCTCCACACATTTAGCCATTATTTTAGGTTCTGCAGAACAAATTGCAAATGAACAGTAGCTCCAGTAGACTTCTTGAGACTCTCATACTACTAAGCCAGTAACTAGCTCTGCTGCTCCTGCGTAACCATGCACATAAACTATAACTATTAATATTTCACATGTAGCCCTACAACTAAAGTTGTTTGATCTCTTTTCATTTTGTAGGAAATTCTTGGTGGTTGCCAAGTCATACCTTCCTCTCTGTTTCTCTCTCTCTCTCTCTCTCTCTCTCTCTCTCTCTCTCTCTCTCTCTCTCTCTCTCTGTCTCTCTCTCTTACGCACAATGAGAAATATGCCATCTTTATTTTGTCAGAAGAATGGCAAACTACCTTTCTGCTGTAAAAATCTGGATAAAATATAAAAACTACATGTAAAATACATTCCTGCCCTGGCAAGAAAATGAATTTCTTAAGAGTCCAAAAACTAAGTGAAGGCAGAAATCCAGAAAGGAAAGCAGAGTCCTAAAGATATCTTTTTTTCTGCAAGCATTTGTTCAGTCTAAGAGAATTTGAGCAAAGCTTTCATGACCTGAGGGTCATGAACATCAGGTTTTCAGATACAGAGGCTAACGAGACTGACTATCTAAATTTAAAGCGGAGAAAACAACAAAATTGAAATAATACATTAAGGTGTCCAGAGAAAATAGTGATCATCCTAGAACTGTACACCCAGAGAAAATATCTGGGTCATGAGGAAGATATAGAAAGACAATTTTCAGATTTAAAATAAAGTGAGAGACTTGACTAATAATAGACTCCTGCTCAGAAAATTCTACAGGATGATTTTAAGGCAGAAGTAGGTAATTCCAGCTAGAAAACCAAAAGACAATGAAAAGAATTAAAAAAACAAAGCAAGCAGTAAATATATAAGTAAATATAAACAAATCTCGACCATATAAATCAATATTAATTATGAATTCAGCAATAAAAACACTATACCTAAAATTTTAAATAAACACATATGTTTGGAAGGAGCAGTTAGAGTCAACGAGTTGATAGTTCCCTGAATTTGTCAGAATGGGGGAAGATATACACAGTTTTAGAGTTGGACAGATGTGTATGTATAAATTTAAGATATCAATAACAAATTAAAATTATTAAAGAGAAATAATAAATTAAAAGCAAGAAAGAAGAGGATAAATATTGGAGAGGAAAAATAACATTTATAAAATATAATGATTGTATTATAGGGAGATTGTGTTCCCCAGATTCATATATTGAATCCCTATCTGCAATACCTCAGACACGATTGTTCTTGGAGATAGGGCTTGCAGCGATGTGATTAAATAACAATGAGCCTGTTCTAGCGAGACCTAATCCAATCGGACTGATGCTTGGATAAGACGAGAAAATTTAGGCACAGACCGATAGCAGGCTACCTGTGCACACAGGATATGCTACAAGAATACCCAGCCAGAAAATGCCCAGTTGAGGGCAAGGATAGTTTACCTCTGAAAAAACCACCTCTGTTAACACCCTGGTCTGTCTTGGACTTCTGGCCTCCATAACTGAGAAAACACAATTGTGCTGCTTAAGAACCCAGTTCATGGTATTTTGCTATTCTATACCTAGAATACTAATATAGACAGTAATACATTAAAATATTTAAGTAATTACAATAAGTATAAATGACCAAATGCTGAAGTTAAAAGACAAAGTTTATTAGACTGAAAAATATATAAATATAAAAAACCCTAAAAGGTTGGAAATTGATAAGGATTATTATATAAGAGGAATTCCACTTACAAGACAATTGATATTAGTATGTTAATATTAGACAAAAAGGATCTTAATACAAAACATATTACTAGAGATAGCCATTACCTAAAGATAAAAGACCCAATTCACAGAAAGATGTAATAATTCCAAATTTAAATGAATGTTTAAAAACATGGTCTCAAAATATTTAAAGCAACAGTTGATGTAACTACAAGGGTAAATAGACAAGTTATCATTACTATACTAAATTTACTTCTCATTAATTTCTAGACTGACCACAGAATAATTACAAAAATATGAATGTATAAATTATAATTTTAATATAGATTTTAAATTGAAAACCCAAGCCTGAACACTTGTTACCTTAGTCATGTACCTGAACTTCTTTACCTTAAATATTCTTGTGGATAAAATGGCTGATGAACTAAAATTAATACATTTGAGCATAATTTTATTACTTATTATTTTATGGAAAATGGCTTTCATGTCAGTTAAGGCTCTCTTTCTTTTCTTTTCTTTTGTTTTGTTTTTTTTTTTTTGTTTTTTAGTTTTTTTGAGACAGGGTCTCACTATGTAGCTGAGACTGACCTGGAATTCACTATGTCACCCAGGCTGGTTTTGAACTCACAGTAATCCTCCTGCCTCAGCCTCCTGAGTGCTGGGGATTACAGGCGTGTGCCACCATGCCCGGCTAAGGCTCTCTTTCAATGGAACTTAACATGAAAATTCCATTTCTACTCTCACTTCTTCCATCTTGTGAGAGTTAAGGGTCTGTTCTTGGCTTTTATGAATCCTGGGATTTTCCAGTGGTACAGAATTTCAAGTGGGTATAAGTTTTGAGGTCTGTACGTTCACTCTATGTCCTTAAATCTCTTCATGCATCTCCCATATTTATGTGCTCCATGCCCTTAGGCTCCTAATAAATCCAGCAAGTTTCTATCATACACACAATGAGGTAAAACAAAACCAACAACCCAAATCATGCTTGTACCCAAGCACTAAATTAGTTTAGCCACTGTATAACCTCTTCCTTCTTCCTGTTTCTCCGTCAGCTGTACAGAAACACAAGGATCCCCCACTTTTTTTTTCACTGTTTAGCTCACATTCAGATAGATGCAGGGTCTTTTTTATTTCAATAACCCAATTTTTTATGCACCATGCAAATACTGTTTCTCAATGGGAATTCTGGTGGTGAATCATGGTATCTATCATTTCTTCATTTCTTTTCAACAGGAAAATATGCTCAGCTAAAATTTCTCTGTTTTAGACCTAAGAAAGGTAATCATATGGAGCTCTTTTCACACAAATTTGTGGGGGGGGGGAATAAAAATTTCTTTGTTCATATTTTTCCAAGGATGGCTACATGTGTATAAAAGTATATTTCAAAAAGATTTTTAGTGAAATAAAATTATTTTGCTGAAAAGGGACATCATTATGATGAACAAATTGTTTCATAAAATTGTTTAAAATTTTGGTTAGAACTATTGTTATGTGAAAATCGTGAAAAATTGTCAATGGATCGCAACTCAACATCTAGCTTTAGAGGTAATGATTATAAAGTCCTAATATGGCTTTATGAAGATAGAAATGACAATGGGACAGAAGAGGGGACAATCGTATAGAAGTAAAGGACTAGTTTAAACCATGTCATCTCAGGTATTTTGTATTTTTGTACATTATGTAAAGATTAGAATGAGGTTAAGGAACATTCTTGATTAATTTAATGTATATTCTCTTCTAAATGAATAGCAATTACTTCTATTATAAATGCTACTTGCTATCACTAAAAGACCGCCATATTCTGAGAAGTTTTAGGAGCTTTATATTCCTTATATTATTTACTCTTCTAAAAGTTGTATAAAAACTAGGGACCATTCTTATTCTAATTTTATAAATTTGACAGCTGAAAGCATTGAGGGTTTGCCAAAGAGTATAAGGTAGAATGGGACATGCAAACTCACACCCAGTTCGGCTTTCCGTGATGCCCACGTCCATAGTGAGTATACAAAGGACAAACACACCTAGTTTCAAATGCTCTGTCTCCAACTTACTGTGTGACACTAGTTAAACTAGTTACACTTCTTTGTTTAAAAAAGATATAGATACATACATCTCAAAAAAAGCAGTAACAAAATATCAAATTATGCTTGCCTTATGGCAGAATAAGACTGTTAAAGTGAAGGGGAAATGATTAAGAGTTATTACAGATTTAAATAACTATGATATTACCTTACCTTTTCCCAAACTTGCCTGTAACTCCCCTCCCAGCAAACAGACTTATTGTACGAAGAGGAAGTTCTCCTTATGAAAAATGTTTTGTATTCACATTGATCTGTACTATTCAGAACAAAATCAGTTCTACTAGATGAGACTGAGTTCACAGAGACATTTAAGCTTTCATCGAACTGGAAATCAAGCACATCTTTATGCTTACAAATGATACACTTGATAGTTTGACAAATTTGGCGAAGTTCGTGATAACATATAAGATGTTTTCACCAAACTGTAGAAATAAACACGGAAATTATCATCCAACTTGATCAAAGAGATGGATGCCTTAGTTTCCACTTGCTGAATGACCACGCCAGTCCTTTTGGAGCTATCTTCTTTGGCATATTCCACTTGTTTGCCTACTAGGCTGTCCATGATTTTTGTTCCTTTTTCACTGGAGGTGAATCATTAGAATTGGGCAGATGTGAAAGTCATCCTTCTTGAAAGCCTCCAGGAGCTGGTCCATGTACAAAGCAGGGTCTTTCTCCCAAGTGATGTAAAACCATGTGTTACAAGCGCTGGCGCTAGGCTCATGCCCCTCAGCTGCTCTTAAAGACATCCAGCAGCACCAGTCATTGAGTCTGACAAGTGTGCACCTGTGAGTCAAGATTCTGCAACTCTCTGGAGAGGACTCTGCAGAAACTCCAGTGCGTAAACGAAGTCACATCCATCATAGCTTATAAGATACAAAGGATTTACAGGCAGCAGGACCAGGACAATCCTCTCACAGGGTGACAGGGCCGTTGCCCTCTCTCCACTCAGGCTGGATCCTGTAGCCTACCTACCATGTTCCCCTGGGGCTGGAATGTGGGCTTGACTTGGCCTCACACTAAACCAATGTTTTTTGAGGACTGTCCTCTTCGTCATGTTTGCAGACAGTCCAGCATGGCTTGTATCAGCTCTAGACTACTTGCAGGCCAGGTGACTTTCAAATGGGGTCTTCATTCATTTGTATTTACCTGAGCAGCAGAGCTGCTGGACGAAAGTGAAAATTCAGTCTTCTCCAATTTGATACTTTCCATAGAATGTCAGCCTTTTTGTTAACCCACCATCCAAGGGTCTCTTTTGCAAGCTCAGCAAAATCACGTGGAATCACAAACTCTTTATCCCCACAGAAGTAAGAGTATCCCAGACTGCTCACTTGCTCAGACATACAAACCTTGAGATACAAATGGAATGATGTCAATGACTGAAACCAACACTCAAAAGCAGCCCACCTTCTCTGCAGGAAGCCAGAAGACCTCTGGCTGCATCTTACAGGTCCACACTAGCACCTGATGCATTCCTGCATGCACACCCAAGGTCAAGCAGGATGGGGCTGTCTGTCTCCTTGGCAGAGCTCAGGGGCTTGGGGCATCCCTGGAGCCCTCAACCCCCAAAAGGCGCTGCAGTGGTGAGCCTATGAACCCAGGACTCTAGGGGTTACCAGAGCCGGCTGGAGTCCTCTGGGTGACCCTCCCCATTACACTTCTTAAGGTTTAGTTTCCTTTATTATAAAATGGGTGTAAGACCTGCCCTAAGACCTATTGTATGGATTAAACATCTGTTTTTGCTAGGCACTTATTAATGCCTGGAATGGTAAATACTCAGTATATAATATCTATTGATTTTTTAAATTTTACTGTTTCTGTTGGTATATTGTTTATACTATGTTCAGAGTTTAATCTGTTCCTTAGAAATAAGGAAGTGGAACAATTATATCAGACTTTCATTGCCTAGGTGTGTATGGTAATATCAAGGTTGTAGTACATGGTTCAAATTCTTTTGTTAAACCCTGTGATTCTCTTACAACTTTGAGTGTATTTTGAGGTTAAAACTGAAATATGTTTTTCTAGTATTATTATGTATATACAAGTTGTAGCCAATCGATAATAGAGCCATGATTATAGCATCCAGAATGGGCTGAATAGGTCAAAAAAGCCCTGGATTTGTAGAGATGATTTCATCCTCAATGTGGTATAGTTCAGTCCTAGTAACAGAGTTTTGTTATTCAGGGGTTTACAGTAGCCACTGACAATCATCCCTATTCTTTGCACTCCCAACTCTGGGTATCACTATTCTTTATCTGTCTCTATAGATTGACTTCTGGATTTTTTCCTATACATGCAATCATATAATATATGAGCATTTTCAGTCTTATGACAGTTTTATCACTATTAACTGTCCAAAAGACACGTGAAAACTACATATTACAGGGATTTTTCAAAGTGATGATGTAGTACTTAAAACTTCTAAACCATATTTTCCTTATATAAGGCCATTTAATGCTTTCTAAAGCAAGAAAAATATAACCAACCAAAGCATCAAGTAAATCAAATAATATTCATTTGAAGTATGTGCTCTATACTTACTAGCAACTTAAATAAGACACTAGTTTTTGTGTAATTAACCCCTTAAACACAGGAAAACAACACAAAAACTACATTAAAACAAGAACAAAAACAAAACAAGAACAAACAATGGAGAAACACCAAGCTACGCTTACACTTGCTATTACAGTGTGTACTCACTCGGACACCAGGCAGCACACAGAGTTAAATTTCACTGACGTAGTCTGTGACCTCAAAAATGAACCAATATTAGTTGAAAAGACTTATGGAATAAATACTTAGGTCCTCATTACTTCTTGTATATTGGAAAAAGATGAATTAAAGTTTTAGACCATTAATATATCATTTAGATCTTTGGCTGCTTGTCTTTTCCCAGAGGTGGATTAAAATACAAATTCATAAATTTGTTACAAGTTGAGTACATGTGTTGCCTATTTTTCTTGCCAAATATTAATGAGGAGACATAAACCTGATACACTGAAATGGGACTTAGACGACAGTGAAGCCAAAGTCACAAAAAACAAACAAACAGAAAGGCATATTACACAGTATGTGGTGAAAGTTGTAAAACAAAGCTGAGAACTTGCACTGGCCCTCTGAGACCGTCAGTGTGCTCTTGGTTACAGATAAATGAATGAATGTTTGTCTGGTAGAACTGTAAAACTGTGGTGTTCTTTTATAAATCATTAGTTCTAGGGAATCTTCATTTCAAAATGAAATTATTTTTCAAGTGGAGTCTAAATTGTCTGGAGATGAACATTTGTTGTTTGTATTCAGAATGCTCTGTTACAAATTTCCTCAACTATTTTGTGAAAATTTTATGCTGTTAGCTAGTTTTAAATCGTATAGCTACTATTTCAGTTGCAGTTATGTAGACTTATTCGTACTGTTCACACAATTCTGAAGACTGTATTTAAGGCAGTTCTTTTCCTTTCCTCTTGGAGACAGGCTCAGTACTTGCACTTTATTCCCTGTCATATTGGCCAAAGCAGGTCTTACACCAGCAGAGTCAAGAAGCAGGGAGACTTGATCTTTTCTTGATGTGAGGAGTTGTCAAGCATCATTGCAGAGGGGCATGGATACGAGATGAGGTGAATTGGGCCATTTTTGAAATGAACAGTAATTTACCATATATTATATGCACTGACTCCCCTCAGTGTGAAACTAGGGGTGTGGGAGGGGTAAGAGAGGTGATACGGGGTGGAAATGACCAAAATATGTTATATGTATGTATGAATTGGCCAAAATGAATCCCATTAATCTGCATAACTGATAAAACATTGTGGAAAAAAACAGTGAGGGGAATAAAAGAACTTCAGAGGTTTTGCATGTAGCTAGCCTGTTCATTTTTCAATTGTTGGGGATTTGATCTCCCTACTTTATAAGCTGTATCCATATTTGAAATAGTACATATGTTTTTTTTTCATTATAAGTAAGGATAAGAACAATTTAGGAATACCTAATCCTGCCACTGGTATTTAAATGTTCTGAAATTTTAGTGAATGAAGATGTTATGAAAAAAATATAAGCTCTAAGTATTGAAAGGGAGAAAATGAATTAACCATATTTGTATATAAATTGATAATGTACTGAGAAAATCTAAGATGGTGAAATAAAGATGTTTAATACTCAGTAAGTTGCACTAACACAAAATATCTATACAAAATATACTTAGCTTTACACTAGCAATAACCCATAAGTTATTGTGCATGCACTCTTCATTTGCATTGTAACTTTTATTAAATTACAATATTCCTCCAGGAACTTTCTGTGAAAAAGCTTTTCTAAAATAATAAAAAAAAAACTAGACAGAAACTACACTGCTAAAGAAAAGTTTCCATAAAATAAGTGTATGAGATATACATTTATGGAAAGTCAACATAAATATATTGAAATTCTAAGCAAAATAGTGGTTGAGTACTTCTAACTACTTATAATTTTTCTATAAAAATGGATAAAAAAATCAAAAAAATTTGAGAGGGAATAACATTGTGTATTATTGGTACAGTGATAGATGGAAAAGTAGTAACTTTAGAATCATGCTCATTGATTATATATATATAATATATGTGTGTATGTATATATATCACAAATGCTTTTCAATAGAATTATTTTTTCTGAATTTTTCTACAATAAATATCTGCCCTTTCTTTAATTGCCTAATTCCAAAATCTTGCCTCTAAACGTAGCCCTTTCTGACTTTTATCTCCCTTCTTTCCAGCTCTCCTCGCCTAGAAGTCTTAATCTGATAATCATTTCAGTTCCTTGAGGTTTCTACTCTATTAAACCAATATGTTCCACTATTAATCCTTCTCTTTACTTGCATACTTTCCTCTTTATCCAGTAGGTATGTATCTAATTACAGCATCATAACTGTTTATTTGCTTAACCTTTTAATTTCTTTGCACACATCCTTCTGCATATTTTAGAAAAAAATTACAGCATTATTTCAAGGAAACTTTCCTTTTATCCCAATTTTGCACAGAATAAACAACATACATTTGGACAAAAGCTATAAAGTCCCCCAAAATTAATAATTTTAAGCTCAAGTGTATCTATGCCCTTGTATGATAGCTGCCCATAATATAATTTTCCTCTCTCCCACATCCCAACTTTTTTATATCATTTATCAAAATTTCAATTTTTCAAATTTTTTCCCCTGTTCAATTATGTTCTCTCTTCAACTAGAAGGAATTGGGAGAGATCACCTCATTTTCCTCTTATCACATCTGCTCATCTCTCTTCATCTATGTTCTATGTTCTCCCTTCCAACCTTTTACATTGATTAGAAAGTCCGGGGTTGGGCATGGTGGCGCACACCTGTAATCCCAGCACTCGGGAGGCTGAGGCAGGAGGATCGCTGTGAGTTCAAGACCAGCCTGGGCTACATAGTGAGTTCCAGGTCAGTCTCACTACATAGTGAGACCCTGTCTCAATAAAAAAGAAAGTCCAGGCCTCTATCTAATGCCAGCCTCTCATTGTGTGCAGTTGACCACATTTGTTAAATCATGACTTTTTTTGCTTCTATTAATTAGGTCACTACTTTTAACATAGGAACATGTTATATTACCTACTTTTTGAAAAAATAATTATAGTTCTAATTTCTACTTCTTTTTATAAAAAATATTGTCATGATCTCTTTAGCTCTATCAGTCAACCTTTTTATGAATCACTCTGCTAAAATAGTCTTGTCTTATACCAACTAGTGTTTTATGGTCACACCTTAAATTTTATTTTACTTGAATTCTCAGTGGTACTTGATTGAATTATTTACTTTTTCTTCTGTGAAATATTTTTCTTATTTGGCTTCAGTAACACCACATAGGTTCATGATTTTCTTATTCTTCACCAATCTTTTCTTTATTGGCTCCTTCTATACTTCAGCTCTCTTAAGTTTTGTAGTTCTCCAAGTATCAGTTCTTATCTTCTTTCTATTTGCACTCATTTACCAATTAGCCTAACAGTTCCATGATTTAAGCATCAAATTTTACTCTGTCATGAATTTTATACTTGTGTATATACCAAACTTCAGCAATGTCTCTCTTTTTAGAGGTCTCAAATATTTTACCTATAATTATTTTGCCATGGTATCGTTTTTTTTTTTTTTTTTTTTTGAGACAGGGTCTCACTATGTAGTTGAGACTGACCTGGAACTCACTAAGTAGCCCAGGCTGGTCTCCAACACACAGTGATCCTCCTGCCTCAGCCTCTGGAGTGCTAGGATCACAGTCGTGTGCCACCACTCCCGGCTACCTGTAATTATTTTATAGTTTTTTAAAATATCCATTGTCACAAACATGGTGATTCATTGTATTCTTAAACATATTGACTAGAGAAAATAAGTGACTTTTCTGCTGTAATGTTTTAGGTATGTCCCTACTCCTGTGTCTCAAACCCATACATTCACCAAAGCCCATTTATATTCCTCTTTTCCAACACATCAGTCCTGATCACCCCAGCCCACACTGCTACAGTTCTTCCAAAGACTTAAACTGCTTATTTGGCATATTGTTCATTTGGTGGTTATGAATCTGCTTGAAGCGTTCATTGCCTTTTTTTATGGGAAAACATATTATTCAAAAGCAATTATGAGTTACTTGGTGGCAAATGGTTAAGCATCAAATTTCATATTTTTTTCTGTTTGTTATATTTTGTTCTGTTAGTTAATTGTGGCAGAATTGTTGATTTGTCAGCATAACACATTTGCATCCTTATCATCCTTTCTACCACCCGTGTGTTAGCCAGCATTCCCATCGCTGAAACACAATAGCCAACATCCACAATTTAAAGAAGAAAGGACTTAGTTTGGCTAATGGTTTCAGGGAATACAATCCATGGTTATTTGCCTCCAAAGCAGGAGCATCATGACTGGAGGGTATTGCAAAGCAAAGACTTTTAATTCACTGCAGCTGGGAAGCAGAGAAAAGGAAGGAGTCAGGGACTATACATAATAACCGAGATCGCTCCACCATATCCCACAGGGACATACCCAGAACTGAGCTTTACTAATCCCCTGGTTGTTTCACAAGCCAACCAAGTTGACAGTTAAGTGTTACATCCTACCCTTTTTCAACTTGACACCTAAACACATCTCCTTATACCATATTTAGACTCCAAATAAGAAAAATAATAAGTTCATAATTCTGATTAATATATTACAACTATCCTCCATACAAACAGAAACACATTAATTTCTTTCCCACAGATCCAAGGGTTTTTCTCTGTAAAAACAAAAAGCATGTTACATGGCTCCAAAGTGAAAGGGCACAGGGTAAACATTCCTTTTCTAAAAAAGAGAAATGGTCTAAAAAGAGTGGATCTAGAACAAGACTGAAAGCCAACAGGGAAAATGTTAAATCCAGCATCTGGAGCAATGGTGGTGAGTTTTAAATTCCAGAGGGCTTGAGTTTCATCCATCACCAAGACACTGGCAATTGCGACTTATAGAGTCTCTCTCTTGGGCTTGCTGCAGCTTTCCTGGGTAGACAGTCCATGTTCCTGGCATCTCCAGTTATGGTGGATTAACTAATGATCAACTTGGAACGCCTAGATGAACTGAATCAGAGTGGTTTGGGTGTGGAAGACCCACCTGAGGATTGTTGCCAATGGTATAAAAAGAGACCTGAAGGGGGAAGATCATGGGCTTTTGATTTTCTAGGAGAAGCTTGGTGCTGGTAGTTTTCCTGATGCGAACTTGGCTGTTCTTATTAGAGGAAGAGCTCGGGAGCCTCATTATCACTGGGAATGGCTGCTCTTCTTATCAGGGGACCTTGGATCTTCGCTGTAACTGTCACTTCCTGGCTCCAATGTAGGTCCTTCAGCTTGGTGGCATAAATCCTTCACCCCACCAGCACAGGTTTTCTGGCGTCTACCATTGGCCTTTGGGCCTGGTGAGTGCAGATCCTTAATATGGACAAGCATGAGACATTGCCATGGGCTCTGGGCCACTGTCAGGACTCATAGAGTTTGGACTTTATATCTTCAGCTGGACGTGTGGGGCATTGCTGTGGGATCCAGAGCCTTGGCTGGTTTGTTTGTGTCTCTAGAGTGTGGCTAGATGTCTTGCACTTTTCTGCATTTGATTTTTTGGATGGAAATTATAAAAGAATCCCATAAATTGTGTGTCCTGCATTAAATTTATTCCCTTGCAAGCTCTGACTAAAAAAACAATCTTCTACAGACATCACTGAAACTTTGGCTTCATTTCTACAGCTTCAAACAGCACTCTCAGTAGCTACTTGAGTCCACAACTCCTACATTCTGTATGCCAGCAAAACCAGCATCACATGGGTGATATCAAGGTCTGCTGCTAACTGGAGCAGTAGCCAGACCTCCTTAGACCATGGCTGCAGTGGTTTCAGAAGGCTGAGCACAGTGAAAGCCCTTCTTGAGCAAGGATCCCAGGAACTCTCTTCTTTGAAAGGTTTACACTTAATACCCTTGAGCCATGGCGAACTGGGTCTTACTGATTTCTGAGATCCTCTCAAGGTGTTTTTCTTTTTATTCCTGCACAAAGTACTTGCTGCTTTTTAATGTTGCCAATCTCTTTTTAATTTTGTACATCTCCTTTTGCTCCAAATATACATTTGGTTTCTTTTGGGCCAAAATTTAAGTTTCTCCATTTTTTCACTCTACTTTCTCCCTCCTCATTTCTCATTATAAATATGTCTAAAAGTACTAGAAGTACCCATGCCATTGCCTGAATGTTGGGCTGGTTTGAAATTTCCTTTGCCAGATCTATTAATCTACTGTCATTATTCTCATTCTCCTACAAAGTTTCAGAAAGTAGGAAAAATGTATACAAAATTTCTCCTAGAATGTAACATGTATTACCTCTAGTTCAACTTTCAATGGAGTCCTGTTCCCACTTGGCCTGACTCCCTAGCCTGGCTATTATTGCCTCTATTCCTACCAGTACTCTGGTCTTCTGAGTTCTAACCAGAATCACCCATCAGGCTCTACCTAGAGCATTTTAAGTTTTCTCTAGTATGTAACTCCAAACCTTGTGACACTCTACCTCAAACCAGGCTCCTAAACCCCATGGTCAAGCACAGTCGTAGAAACAACAGCACTACTCTAGTACTAATTTTCTGTGTCATCTTTCCTCTTGCTGAGACTTAATACCCAATACCCCCAGAGAGGTTTAATTTGGCTTTCAATTTCAGGACATGCAGCCTATGGTCAGCTGCCTTCAAGGTAGAAACATCAAGGTGGAAGTTCATAGCAGCGCAAAGATGCTTAGCTCATGGGGGCTGGGAAGCAGATCGGGGGAACAGTGCCAAAGAGAAAGGGACCAGGGATCATATATATAACACCCAAGATCCTTCCTCTATGACTCACCCAGACCCACTCAAAAATGTGCATTAACAATACCCTAGACATTTCTTAAGCCAATCAAGGTGACACAATGAAAGCTTTCCATAACAATTCATAAACATTTACTGAGAAACTGGAGTAGCAGAGAATATCTTCAGAAATGTTTAACATACATTTTACTCATATCATATCTAAGAAAAGAAACACTATTTCTTGTATTGGTGAGCTCATGGGCATCTGTGAGCACAAAAATTCTACATGATCTGATGGAAAATTTGATTGTTAAGAGATATTCTCTTTGGAATTCTCAATTTTAAAATCCCCCAAATGTATTTCAAAGTAGTAAGCTTCCCCAGCTGGGCTTTGCTGAACAATATTAGAGCAGGTCATTACTTCCCTTGCTTTCCTGAGACCTTGCAGTCCCCGGGAAACTTCAAAGAAGTGATCAAAGACCTAACAGTAAAATACCAGGCACACTCTGAAGCCTGATATGAGGGAGTTGAATGATTGTCATTACTGCTGTATAGATGATGACACTGCCTTGCAGGACTGTAATGAGTTACAATGTGATAACCTTTGTGAAAACACCTATGCAAAGGCTTATTAAATTTAGTAGCTTGTTTTCCAGAAAAAAAAATGTATAAGTTCATCTACTCTTCTTTTTGTTTTTTTAATACTAATGAGAAAATTTTTTCATGAAAACGTTTAAATTTCAGGGTTAATGTACTTCAAATGGGAACTAAGTGGCGTATGTTACATTCTAGTCAAACATTGTATTAATTATTTCTACAGCCATGTCTCGCAAAAATGTTTGCCATTTTCATAGGTGGCAGCAAAATGGGTAAACAATCACAAAGACAGAAAGTACTTAGATGATTTGATATTTTAAACTGACATTACTGAAAGCAGACAAGTTGGTGCTTTGTGTTAAATATAAATGCTACTGGGTTATTTTGGTTTAATTATCATGGCTAAGAATGAAAGTATTTTACATGGGCAGATAACAAAGATAAACATACACGTTATTATTTTTTATCTGGAGATCACCATTTTGTATTTGCACATTACCCTTAAACCACATCCTGCATGTTTTGGATTTCAGAGGCTTTAGGATTAAGGGAAGTGCTTTTTTATCTGATGTTTATTCTTGGGGTTTGTTTTGACTTCTTTTCTAGCATGATACATACAAGTTTTGAATGGTTTAAAGATCATTTTGGATTTATGAGCAAAGGAAGAACGGGAGTAAGATGATCTTATTTTA
The DNA here is from genome assembly GCF_012274545.1 of Fukomys damarensis. NCBI lineage: Eukaryota > Metazoa > Chordata > Mammalia > Rodentia > Bathyergidae > Fukomys > Fukomys damarensis. The sequence continues at coordinate 18,907,685 of NW_022900944.1, forward strand.
AGTTAGTATTTATTAAACACACAAGTTATACCAGAATTATTGGAAAACACCAAACTAATATAGCCTCAAAACAATTGGTTTTGCGTCTGCAAATTTTAGAACCACTGAAATAGCTCACCAATCCTTCTCTCTTCCTCTTATGAATGAGGTAATTTAATCACAAAAAGCGTAATTTTCTCTCATGGCAATTGGCTAATGGGAGTTAACCCTGATGTTTCCCTTCTGTCATATCCAGACTCTTTCCAGTATACCAAACTTCCATTCATTACAACCAAATGCAGAAGGGTAGATATGTGTTGGAAGGTATCACACTGAAAACAAGAATGATGCCTTGTTTATCCATGTAGCTAGAAGAAAATAGCAATAAGCATTTTATCAATGCATAAATTTTGGAATAAATGAGATGCTAACTAGTGCTCATTTCACTGCAGCATATGCCATAAAGAGTAAGTGCATCATCTTGGACAGCTCAGCTGAATGCTGAGCCATTTGTCTTTGTGGCTTTGTGAGAAATAACTTTCAATCTAGCAGAAAATATCAACCTCTAGAGTGCTGGTCTTGAAAATCCTCATGCACAAATGGACTCCACCAAGGTCTCCGTGCAAACACTTGTATCACTGCATGGTCCTTCAATTTGATCGTACAGCACAATCACTGGCTATAGTGTTAATGCTGCCTAGATGGGCAGGCCCTTTAATAATAACTTTAGAAGCCAAATAATGAGAAACTATAAAAGTTCCATCTTATGTTGTGTTAAGATTATATCTGATTAAAAAATAGGATCTTTGGACAACTAAAACCTACCCAATAACAACATTCATCAATAGGACCCTAGGACCATAATTCAGGCAACCAAGCATCCTCTTATCAAATGAGGCTTTTGTCCCAGTAAAAGATTACCACTGGTTGGGCTAAGATAAACTACATGTAAGATGCTTTTCTGCCTGTTCTACATATTTTCCAAGCTGATGGATGACATTCAAAATAGATATCAAGAATTTTAACTGCCTTTACCCAGAGTCTCCTCTAAATCTTTGCTTACTCTTCCAATGATAATAAAATCATCACAAGAAAGAAATTAGTATATTTTTAAGGTTGAGAGGAAAGAACTTAATTTGCTCAAGCAGTTGTTTTCAATATGTGATCAATAAAGAGAGATTAAATGGCCCTAGCATATCTCTTGAGTAGTATTCAAAACCTGGTCATCATTTCTTGAGAGAATAATTTGGGAGAAAAATGAAGAATAAGCTCATGGGGTTAAGAAAAATGAGAGATTTTGGTTGGCTCTTCCTCTATATGATATATTAGTGGTTCAGTGTTTGCCTACCACTAGTAGGGCCATTTGTTCAATCTTCAGCATTGCAAAAAGCAAACAAACAAAACACACAACAGAAACAACAAAATTGTAAAGTAGTCTCTAATGTAGAATATTGCTATTAACTAAAACATGGTTTACTCAACTCTTTTGAGTAAATACTGCTGTGTTTTCATATACAAACTGACAAGCTATAATACGGAAGAGTTGCCTGTCCAGTCATTTTTCATTTGAGAATTTTCTTGTAAAATATGGGTTGCTTGAATAAGCAAGTAATACATTAGCTATTTCTCAAAAACCTTAAGATTCTTGCAGTGTGTCTTCCTTCTAAATACCAAAAAACTAAGTGTTATTTTTAAATGAAGATGTGTTGCCATGATCTACATGTACTTTCCATAAACTTAAACCCTTTATATGTTGAATCAAGGTCATAGGAAACCAATTACTTCCTATATTGTTTAACCTGGTTAGATAATAGGGATTTAAAAATGAAATCCATCAAGTAAAGTAAGGTGCTTCATATTTTATCACTAAATTACAGAAAAATATGTCAGTGTGTTACTCAAATGGGAGTCCCCAGGTAATAAAACAGAAAAAGAAAAAATGAGAATTTGAGTTATTTATTTAGACCACATACAATCTTGTACAGAAGGAACAATGTTCCTAATCTATACTCGGGATTGAAGATATTTTCTAAGAGTGTGCTCATTGTCAAAGAAAATATTTCAAACCCATTTAGAGACATTTTCTATTCCATGCTGGTACTGGTAAATAGGAGGGAGCAAGGACTTGAATTAGTAAACACTCAAAGTTTCAGCCTGTCCATTTAGTAGATATGGGTCCTTGGGCAAAATATTTAATATTTTTCTTATGTAACTAATAAAATGGAAATAGAAATACCAGACTTTTCAGAAATGAAAGTAAGGCCCCTGCAACATGGAAGGCTGTTAATAAATTATGGTTCATGGAGATGACTCACTCATCTTGAGGCAAACATGGAAAGTGGTAGGATAAAGACATCTTTATCCTTCTTTTTTCTTTCATTGATGAATTTAACCACATTGATGAATATAACATAATATTGCACATCTCTGTGCTAGGCATGAAGCTTGACTGTGAGTACTGAGGTAAATCACAGCGTCACTGATCACAAGCAGCTCAAAAGCTAGTAGGGAGACAAAGCAGTAGAGAAAAAGGACAGTGTGATAGTTTTAGGAAAGCACTAAGAAAGGGATCCCGTGGGGACACCACTTGGGAGAGGAAGAAATGACCCCCAAAATTCTCCAAGGTTATCAGTTTCAGAGAATAAGAAAACAATGGCCGGATTTTAAAGGCAATGAAGCTCTTTCAGTTTCCAGATTTTGAGCTTGTTCCTCCTCTTCCATTACACTGTATACTCCATGACATCAAGATCTTCTTTGGTTTAACATTGTTTCTCTAGCACCTAGGATGGTGCTTGATACCCAACCTTCTCACATTAAAAATTCGTGAATGGGTCCATCAAAAGTATAGTATGATTTTCTGGGGGGGGGGTACTGGGGATCGAATTTGGGACCTTGTGCTTGTGAGGTAGGTAGCAGACCCACTGAGCTAAATCTCCAGCCCCTAGTGTGATTTTCTTTACCCAGGTACCTATACTAAAATATACAGATGGGTGGCGATTTTAAAACTACAATTTTCAGGAGAAAGTGAAAGTTCATTTTGAGTTTGATGAAATATATTCTATGACAGCTACAAATAATATATTTGATAAAATATAAAGCCTCTTTGATGGGCTAGGATATCAATATTGAATTTCTCCCAAACAAGGCAGTGATTTTAACCACTGTTTGGTCTTGTTAATTATTTCAACACTATTCTGTCTTGTCATGTCTCTTTAGTTTCTCTTTGGATGATCTTACTACACTGGGATAATCATATTCTTTCAGCCTTTCTTATTTCTGAGATTTTGTCTTTGTCTGTGGCCTTCTGATGCAAACCAATAACATACTGAAAAGTGCTCGCTGCTGACAGGTGCCTGCGCCATGTTACAGTGCTGTGCTGTTGGATTCCAGTATGATCTTTCATTCTTCCCTGACCAATCCTCTTCTCCTAGTGATATCAATGGACTCCCTCATCAGTATTAATGGTAGGAAGCAAACAATCTCTTTGGTCAGAAGGATGAGTTCTGGAGAATGTTCTTGGAGTCTGAATTGAAAGCTGAACCTCCCTTCCTGCCTACCATACCACCACCCGAACACAGAAATAAGATCATAGTCTCACAGCAGATACTAGGGAACAAATCTCAGCATTAACCCTATTTCTCCTAGGCCTTGTACTTTCATTTGCTAGTTCGGATTCATTTCTACCTTTCTTCACCCAACTGTCTCCCTAGGGAATCTGCTGAGAAAAGGGTGGTGGTGGCGACTGGGATGGTGTCATCTTCACCTCCAGTGACTCTGGGTTCATGCAACAACCATTGTAACGACCCTGAAAGCCATTCATTAGTCCCTGTGTAAACAAGCAAATGTGGCCAGGTTCCTCTTGGAATCCTAGTGGGCACACTAACCCTATGACCTGAGGTCAATTACTCAAGCTCCTGTTTTTCAGTTTTCTTACCTGTTAAATAAGATTAACATTGGTACCTACATTATGGTTCTTAGGTTAGCATTACATGAGAGAAAATGACAGCACATAGTAATACTCAATAAACATTAACATATAGCACTACTAGTAGGCTGCTATGCTATGATAGTCTATAAAGCATGACTAAATATATATAGCACCTTCTAAAATTATCTTGTTGACTTTTGTTTAGTTATCTCAATCACAGAACTGTGTTGGTCATACACCTGTCGTGAACCAGGGCAAGGAGACATATTACAAATACAAAGTTTGATAAAGATGTTGTATCTGGTTGGCAAAAACCTAAAAAGTTCATGATAAATGTTAATAACTGAAAAATTAAAATACTAAAGAATTTTGTTAAGGGATTCTAGGTCAGAAGAAGAAAAAAATCCCAAGAAAATTCCTCAGAATGATCATTTTCTAAAATTATCTTGTTGACTTTTGTTTAGTTATCTCAATCACAGAACTGTGTTGGTCATACACCTGTCGTGAACCAGGGCAAGGAGACATATTACAAATACAAAGTTTGATAAAGATGTTGTATCTGGTTGGCAAAAACCTAAAAAGTTCATGATAAATGTTAATAACTGAAAAATTAAAATACTAAAGAATTTTGTTAAGGGATTCTAGGTCAGAAGAAGAAAAAAATCCCAAGAAAATTCCTCAGAATGATCATACTATTGGAAGGCTTATCTAAACCAAGTATATGCTAAAAAAAAAAAAAAAAGACAGTAAACTCCAAAGGTCACATTTCCAAGAAAATAAAAACTGACATACTATTAATGCATTAGAACTGCTAGAAATTCTAGAGTGTATTAGTGTGAAGTACACAGAAAACTAAGGAAGTAAAAATGCAAAGATGATTAGTCTCATAGAAAATTTTGAAAGTTTCAGTGAAAGAAAATGTAATATAGGAAGGTGAGTAAATACTGTGTTTTTTTATTTTTTGATTCTTTAGCTTTACTGTGCCTGACATTTAAGGGAAATCATATTGAATAATCATGTAAACTAACATTATAACATAGCTTTTTTAAGAGGATGGAAAGAGGAAAAGTTTGGGGATGGTTTCAGAAGAAAAAAATCAAGAGATCTTGAACAGAGAAACCATTATTTTCCACGAAAATAAGTAGATGTAAAAATATAAAGGAATATCAGTACTAATATGTGTTGCGGCTTATATCTAACTGGGCCCCAAAGCCTCATGCTCTCATATATGGGTTTTTGGAAGATGGTTGGATCTGGGGTGTGTAATACTGGATTATGGGTATGATAACTGATTAGTCCACTGATAGGTTTAGTGTGGTTGCAGGTGATGGGGTTACTCAGGAGGGAAGCCACGTTTGGGATATAAGTGGCACCAACCAATAGGCATGAAGTCTGGATGGAAGATAAGGGAAAGGAGGAAGGTAGGCTTGCTACTTCCTGCCTTCTGCCTGCCATACTGTACACTATGTCCCCTTGGCCATGCATCTTTGCCATGCTGCCCTGCCTGGGATCCGGGACACTGTGGACTGAAACCTCTACAAAATGTGAACTAAAATATGCCTTTCTTCCTTTAACTTGTCAGTGTCAGATATTTTTCTCAGTGATGAGAAAGTAACTAAGATAAAATGTTATTTAGGAACACAAAGGAGATCTTCGGAGGGACTGGGGATTTAGCTCACTGGTGTCACCGCCTGCCTCATAAGCACAAGGACCAGAGTTCCATCCCTGGTAGCAACAACAGCAACAACAACAACAACAGAGAGAGAGAGAGAGAGAGAGAGAGGGAGAGATCAGGGATCTTCTGAGGAAATGATATCAGAAGTAGTGAGGAGAGAAGTGATATATTTATTTTTTAAAGTTGTTTTTATTAGTACACGATTGCAATACATAATTACATTCATCACAAGGAAATTGTATTTGTATATAATATATCTTAGTTCTTATTTTTGACTCATCCCCCTTCCCTCTCTTCAACCCATCCTACCCCCCAATTACAAAAGCTTTGTTCCCATTAAATCTATAAAAGTTTTAGAAATACGGTTATTTTCACTATATTGGATACCTTTCCATTTTTTTTTCAGTTTTACCCTATGCTACTTTTTATTCTCAATCAAGTAACATGTTATCTTCAATTCTTTGCCAGTTTGTGAAAAATAGTTCATTCTAAACCATCCCCTTTTTTAGATTCTAAATAAGATAATCATCATACTTTTGTTTATTTTACCACCATTTAGTGCCTTAAATCCTATCAAGAAAGCAGTGTTACTGCTCAATGCCCAAATAAGACATGATTACTTACATGGATATTTCTATGGTCTTGGTTTTGAATTAATCGGCCAAGTTCTTATGCTTAAAACTTCAGCAAACTGGTAAAGAATCTTTCCATTTTTTGATATCCTCTTTGGTCTCTTTTTTTGAGAGTACTGTAATTTTCAATGTAAAGTTCTTTCCCTTTCTTCACTAGATTGATTCATAGAGGCTTTGGGTTTTTTTTTTAATTTTTTTTTCTGCTACTGTTGTTTTCCTAATTTCTCTCTCAGTGAACTTGTTATTTGAGTAGAGGACTGCTATTGATTTTGAGCATAGCATAGTGCTATGCTGTTGAGTTTGGTTATTAATTCTAGGAGCATTTTGGTGGAGTTGAGTATCACGTCATCAGCAGTAATGATTCGTTAAACTCTTCCTTTCCTATCCATATTCTTTTCATTTCTTTCTCTTGTCTTATTGCTCTGTTCAATGTTTCCAGGAGTACTGATAGTGGACATCTTTGTCTTGTTCTTGATTTTATAGTGAAAACTTTCAGTTTTTTTTTCCATTTAGCATGATTGAGTTTGGCTGTTGGTTTATCACAGATGGCATTCACCAGATTGAAGTAAAGACCTTTTATTTCAATTTTCTTTAGAGTTTTTATCATAAATGTTTGTTGAACTTTGTCAAATGCTTCTGCTTTATTGAGATGATTCTGTGGTTTTTGTCCTTGATCTGACAGTGTAGCATATTACATTTATTGATTCGTTTATGTTGAACCAACCCTGCATCCATAGGATGAATCCCACTTGGTCATGGTGCATGATCTTTACGATGATTTGCTGCATTCTGTTGCTAGTATCTTACTGAGGATCTGCATCTATGTTCATTAAAGAGATTGGCATGTAGTTCTGTTTTGTGGTAGGGTTCTTGTCTGGTTTTGGTATCAGGGTAATCCTTGTTTCCAGGAATGATTTTGGGGAATGTAGCTTTACTTTCAAGTTCATTAAAGAGTTTGAATGGTAGTGTCATTAGATCTTTTCTAAAGTTCTTTTAGAATCCAACATTGAATCCATCAGCACTGGGGCTTTTCTTTGCTGGCAGTTTTAAAATTACTTCTTCAATTTAATTGAATATGTTATTTAGAATTTTTATATCTTTCTAATTCAGCTTTGGTGATTCATATGTATCTAGGAATCTCTTTCCTCTGAGTTTTATATTTTATAGAATACAAATTCTCAAAAGAAGTACTGATGATCTGGGTTACTGCAGAATTTATTGTGATTTCACTCTTTTCATACCTAATTGCATAGATCTGGGTCTTTTCATTCCTTGTTTTTTGGTGCGTTATTTACTTTTTTCTAATCGCTGAGACAAAATACCCAGCACCTGAATTTGGAGGGGAAGTGGTTTATTTGACTTGCAGTTTGTATAGGTTTCAGCCCATAACTGGCTAGCTCCAAGTCAGGGATGACAAAGAGGCATCACAGAGGAGAAACAATTACCAGCATCTTTCTGCTCCTTTTATCTTATTCAGGCCACTGGGATTAGGGTGGTGCCAAACCAATCACTCAGGTGTAGTAGTTTAGTAACCACACGCCCTTAACCCCAGCATCGCACATTTCAGATTCAACTACCTCTAAAAAAGAAAGTCCCACCTCATCTGCATGAGGCTTTGGAGGGGACCTAAACACAAGCCATAACAGTTGGCTAAGGGTTTGTCTATTTTATTTAATCTTTCAAAGAGTTCTTTGATTCTTTGATTATTTTAGTCTCCATTGCATTAATGTCTGCTCTGATATTTATAATTTCCTTCCTTGCACGAGCTTTGAGTTTAACTTGCTCTTGGTTTTCTAGAACCTTGAGGCTCAACATTAGTTTATTTATTTGAGTTCTCTTTGTTTTTCTGAAGTAGGAATTCATCACTATAAGCTTTCATTAGACGACTTACATTCCCATATATCATATTGGCATTATCGTTTAATTGTAGAGACTATTTTTTAAAACCTGTGACTCATTAGTTGTGCAAGAAGGTATTATTTAATTTCATATGTGTATGTGGTTGTGGTTTCTTGTTGTCATTTATTTGCAATTTCACTGCACTATGATTTGATAACATGCAAGGCATAATTTCAATTCCTTTGCATTTCCTTTAACATGTTCTATAAACTAGTATGTGGTTTATTTTTGAGAAAGTACCATGTGCTGTTGAGAAGAATGCATATTCTGTTGTTGTTTGGTGGAATACTCTACATCTCTAATAAGTCCATTTGTTCAAAGGTTTGGTTCAACTCTTTTGTTTCTTTGTTAATCTTTTTGTCTAATTGAACTATTTTTGACAGTGGGTTGTTGAGGTCCCCTATTACAACTGTATTAGTGCTTATCTGATTTTTTCTCAGTCATTAGTGTTTTTTATATAATTGTGTACACCAGTATTTTGTGTTTATATATTTATGACTGTTCTCTCTTCCTAATGGAATGTTCCCTTAATAAGTATGTCTTGACTTTCTTTGTGTCTTCTGATCAATGTTGGCTTGAAATTCACTTTGTCTACAATTAGCTATTACTGCTTTTTTGGGTTTCTGTTGCACGAAGTATTATTTTTTAATCCTTTGATTTTCAGACTATGAATTTATTTTCAGTTAAATATGTTTCTTGTATTCAGCATAATGATGGATCTTGTTCCTTGGTCTATCCTGCCAACCTGTTTCTTTTCATTGGTGAATGAGATTATTCACATTGATAGTCATAACTGACAGTTACTGACTTATTCTTGTCATTATATTCTCATTGGTTCCCTTTATCTATCTTCTATTTAATTGTTGGTTTACCTGGTAGATTCATTTTATTAGGATTTTTGGCATTGTTGACTTCATTGCCTTTTTGAGAACTTTTTGGAGTGCTAGTTTAGTGGCCATGAATTTCTTCAAGTGTTCTTTATCATAGAAACATCTTATTTCATCAACAGAAAGATAATTTTGCAGGATAAATCAATCTGGTGTAGAGGTTGTTTTGTTTTAGGGTTTGAAATACTTTATTCCAAGCTCTACTTGATTTAAAGGCTGTGTTGAGAAGTCTGCTGTGATTATGATGGATTTTCCTCTATAGGTGATTTCTTTTCTCTAAGAGTTTTTAATGTTCTGTTCTTGTGCTTAATTCTTGATGATTACATGTCTTGGTATAGATATTTTTCCTGATGATTGCTATTTGGAATTCTATATGCCTCACTTATTTATATGTCAAATTCTTTTTCCATGCTTGGAAAATTTTCTGTTACTTCTGTGATCAGGATTTTTATACTCTTTGTGCTATCTTCTGATTTTTCATTGATTCCAATTAATCTTATATTAGTTTTTTTCTTTCTTTCCTTTTTTGTACCAGGGATCGAACTTGGGTCCTTGTGCTTACGAGGCAGGAAGTGGAACCACTGAGCTAAATCCCCACCCACTTATATTAGTTCCTTTTGTATCATCTATCAGCTGTTGGAATGATTTTACATGGTCCCTTGCTATTTTTAAGAAATCTTTCATTTGATGATCTCCAACCACAACCTCGTATTCTAGAACTAATATTGTATCCTCACATTGACTCTGTTGCATATATGTTCAAAAATATAATTTTTAATTCCTCAGATATGTGTTTGAGTCTATTTTATGGAATTCAATTCTTTCCTATGTTGAGAATTTAGGGTTTATATATTTTATCTAAGCCCCTCTAATTTTCAAGCAGTATCTATACTACATTCACTTTCCATTTCCTTCATTATGGTCATCATCTCTTTAATTATCTGTGCAATTATTTCTGCCTTGGATTTTCAAGAGTCTTACTCATCTGCTTTCTTATTTCCACTGCTACTATTTCAGAAAATTCAGCTGGATGGGTTTTGATTTCTACCACCTCTGTAGCCCCTGGGTTTGCTTTGGGGGAATTCAATATATTGGGGTGCATCTTTCTTCCATATTTTTTCATTTGTTTCCTGCATTAATGCTTGTAAATTGCTTATGGTGGGTAGATTTATTATTAGTATGGAGACCTCTTTAGATAATGACTACTTTTCAGAGATGTCTTCTTGGTGTAGCTGACTTCTGGCCTTAAAGTCTGTCCTAGGATCCTACCTCATCTGCTGGAATGATGCAGCCTATTTGGCCTAGCATCCAGTTTTTTTTGGTATGGACTACAGTATTATTTATGATCCTCATACAATCTAGGTATGGGCAAACAAAGAAAATCAATTGATCACAACAACTGTGCCACCTTACTAAATTAGTACTATCAGTAATAACAACAGTCCCAAGCACAAACTAGAAAATGATAAACTGCAATAACTAATACTTTGCCACCTTTAACCATAGGTACAAGATTCATAGTTATATAACAAAATCTAAGACAAATCAGAAAATTATATGCAGTAAATATCCACTCTATTTTACCTCCTTTTACCATAGAGCAGTATTTAGCCATTGTGAATTATAGTTAATGACCTATAGATTCACAAGGATAAATAGTATATCTATGGAAGCATGAAGCAAAAAGAGGAAAGAAATAGATCATGAAATAAAAAAAGCAAAGGAAGATGTGAAGAATGTGGCAAGATTGATGTAAAAGTTCCCATTAAGGAGTAAAGAACAATTAGTGGCATTAGATAATAGTAACAGAGACGACCAACTAAGAAAAGAATAAAATAATAATGAGTAGAGATTAAAGTAGAGAAAGAGAAAATAGAAATAATACTTAATGGAACAAGTTGAAAGAGGGAAAGTTTAAAAAGAAGGGAGAAAGAGGATGGAAGAGGGCATGTTCAAACAAAATGATATTTAAAAGGGGGTGGACAAGAAAATGGTGACAGTCTAACCTTCACCACACACACAAAATGTAACACAATCAAAAATTACTCAAAGAAGAGAAAAAATTGATTTAAATGAGTGGAAGAGGGAGACAGAGAGAAAGAGAGAGAGAGAGAGAGAGAGAGAGAGAGAGGGAGAAGGAGATGGGGGAGGGGAAAGTTCCTATGTATTCAGAAGTATGTTTTATTTCCAGGTAATCTAATCTTACAAAAGTCACATTCCTCTCTGTCCCAATTTATGAATAAAGTCATTGAGTTTGTTTGGAGGTTACTCAGTTAAAGGGACCTCTCTCTGCAATTCCATTTGTGGCTGCTGTTTAAGCTGGGGTATTGGACCAGGGAAGGTTGTGTGGCTTTGGTTCTGAAGCTCCTGTCATAGATTCCTGCTGGTTGGGGACCAATGCTGGCTATGCAATGTATATTCCAATATCTGTGGGACTGGCTCCGTACACCAGGCTTGTGTTGACTTACGATACCCCGATGAGATCCAGATCTGACCAAGGGTAATGTGGGGAGATTCCTATAGGCCCAGTGAGGTCACAGGATACTGGGTATTGTCTCATGGATGCCCAGAAACTGAGGCAAAACAGGCAGACCCTTAATCCAGGTGGAGGACTAGCTTATTGTGCTAAGCAGGGACTGTGCCAAGCAGGGACTGTGCCTGGGACTCTGGCATAATGCAGGGTGGAGATTCTGATGTACTCAGAGTGGAGGCAGTGCACCTGGTGCTGAATGGATGCTGCCATAGTCCAAGTGTAGCAGGCAGAGATTCATACAGGATTGGAACACCCTGTGTAAACCCAGGTTACCCAAGGACTGGTGCTAGATGTCAGTGTTTCTGGCATGTCTAGGATTGGAGCAGGGCAGTGAGAACTGGGTATAGGCTTAAATAAGTCCACGGTGCCACTGATCATGAACTCAAACTAGAACAGTGTTAACTTTGTGTGTTAGATGCATGTCCTAGTTGGTGTGGGATAAACTAAAGGCCATTGGTGATGACTTGGGTGTGCCCAGAGTCCAATACTAAAGAGTCCCAACACAGGAAGTGATCATTTGTCTATCCACTCAGAGTCTGAGATTGGGTGGTTGGGGTGGGAGCTGCTCCTCTCCTTGATCATTCGCCACTGGTATGTGCCTGTGAAAATGCTGCTAGACTATCTGTGTTTAAAGAAGGAAGATGAAACAAAGGGCCTATATACTCCAACTCTATCTGTGAGACTAGGCTCTGTTGCTTCTTGGGACCCTCCAGGTATTTGAGGACTTCTCAAAATGGCTGCTCCTGTGATGGGTGAGAGCAGAAGCTCTAAGAGCCAGTCATGCTGATTGCTTTCCCTCTTTCAAACTCCTGTGCATATGTTTTAGCTATTCTTTCAAATTGCTTTTTTATATCAAGGTGTATGTCCCTCCCCTTCTTCCAGTTATTTATATTTTCAGTTGATCATCTCTAAGTCCCTCAGGCCTGACTTCTCCTCTATTCAGCTATGTTGGATCTATAAGGCTAATATTTTTTGATAATCTTTTAGGGAATATTTAGGTTTTTGGAAATGTCTATGTACTATTGAGTAAAATAAGAATTAAAAACTAGATTAAACATAAACCTCTTACACAAAGAGTGTACGTGAAAAACAAAAGCTAGTAGTCTTCAAATACTGAGTTTGGTATTAGATCATGGATAATCTATTGTAATAAATGGGGTGTACTTCAGAACTTCATATAGTGAATAAAACAAGGATACACATGTTCAGTTTTAGAGAGAAAATTCTAGAATAATTTTAAAGTAAGCTGGAGATGCGATAGCTCTATAGAAAGAAAAGGAGAATTGAAATAAGATGTGAACAGTGTTCAATAGAAAGCAAGGCCATAGTTTGAGGTATCTCTTTTTTCAACTAAGAAATAGGATTTATTGTTAAAAGCCTTCACATAAAGAACGATCTCACCCATGTTAGCCACACATGGTGAATTCTGTCAGGAATTAGGGAAAAAATAATACAAGCACTATAAAAATCTTTTAGAATACAATAAAGATTGACATACTTTCCTACTCACTTCCAGAAGCTTAAAGATAAAAACCAAAAGGATTTGGTAATTAGAGGTAGGAAGTAAAAGAGAAATTAAAATTCACACAGAAGCTTCTTCATTTTGGTTGGTGGTTACTTTCTGTTATAGGAAGCATAATAAAGAATAAATGTATAAGGTGTCATTGTTTTCCAATCTGAGATGCCTAGGTTACATCCAGTTAAGGAGGATGTATAGGAAGATCCACTTTAGGGGAAATTCTGTGGCTAGGGTAAAGAATTTGAAGGCTTCCAATGTAGAAGTCGAAACTGAAGCCATCAACTGGGAAGACAGTTTCTGGTTCACCTATAGAACACCTATATTTAAGGTGGAGCCAATAATGAAATCATTAAAACATTTGTTGATTCATTTATTTATTTAATTCCTCTTTCAAAACAAATTTTTCTTTAGAATTCAGCATGAGCTAATATCTAATACATCTTTTTATCTCTATTCAGTTTATTGGTACATTTTAGGTATACAATATAGTTACATTCATCATTGGGATCTTGTACCTTTATATGACTTACCTTGGTTCTTATTTTTCCCCATTCCCCAGCCCTCCCTTCATCTCCTCCGCCATTCCCTGTTTACAAAGACATTGTTTCTATGTTTTTCCTTTTTACATATTTTTTCTTTTCCCTTTTTACCTTTCACCTACCCCTCCCACTTCCTCTACTCTTTTAGACCTTTTCTTATTATTACGCAGTATCAATTATACATTTTGATCCTTATTTACATTTTTACTTTTTCACACTACACTATTAGGTATTTACTTACATATGTGTGACATTAATTTCACTTAAGAGTTTGGCCTCAATGTGCATCTACTTAGCTATAAATCTCTCTAGTTTCTCGTTTTTTTATGGCTGAAAAGTACTCCATTTTATTAAAAAACGAAAACTATCTTTATCCAGTCTCCAGTTGTGGGCAATTGGGCTGTTTCCAAATTTTAGCTATTACAAACTGTATTCTGTTAATTCTTTTGGGAAGATACCCAGCAGAGGAATAGCTGGGTCAAATGGGACTTCTAATCCTTGTCTGAGGTATCTCCATACTGATTTCTACAGTGGTTTTACCAGTCTGCACTCCCACCAACAATGAAGAAGGGTTTCTAGCTCCCCACAATCCCAACAGCATTTGCTATTGGTTGATTGCTGGATAGCAGCCATTCTTTCTGGCGTGAGATAGAATCTCAGTGTTGTTTTCATCTTCATCTCTTGAATGGCTAGTGATGTTGAACATTTTTTTCATATGATTAATTGCTGCTTTTACTTCTTTGTCAGAGAGAAATGTCTGTTTATTTCAGACTCCCATTTTTGAATTGTGTCTTTATATTTGGGGTGTCTGATATTTTTTAGTTCTTTATATATTCTAGACAGACCTTTGTCTGAGGAACAGCTGGTAAAATTTTTTTTCCCGTATTCTGAGTTGTCTCTTACCAATGCTTGTGTTTTCTCTGGCAGTGCAGAAGTATTTTACAAAGATGAGACCCCAATTTGATTCTTTGTTGTGTCTTTATATTTGGGGTGTCTGATATTTTTTAGTTCTTTATATATTCTAGACAGACCTTTGTCTGAGGAACAGCTGGTAAAATTTTTTTTCCCGTATTCTGAGTTGTCTCTTACCAATGCTTGTGTTTTCTCTGGCAGTGCAGAAGTATTTTACAAAGATGAGACCCCAATTGTTGATTCTTTGTGCTAGTTCCTGTGCTACTGAGGATTTGTTCATAAAGTCTTTTCCTATGCTGATATCTTCAAGAGTTCTACTTAACTTATCTTCCAGAAAGTTCAGTGTTTCTGTTTTAATATTTAGATCTTTAATCCACTAGGATTTTAGTTTAGTGTATGGTGAGAGATACAGGCCTAGTTTTAATCTTTGATAAGTTGAAATCCAGTTTTTCCAACATGATTTATTAAAGAGGCTATCACTATTAAAGAGGATGGTTGGCTCCTTTGTCAAAGATGTCAAAGAGTTGTCAGGAGTTGTTTCTGCATCTTCTAATCTGTTCCACTGATCCTTGGTCTGTTTCTTTGCCAGTACCATGCTGTTTGTAACACAGTGACTTTGTACTTTCAAATTGGGGATTGTGATACCCCCTGCCATGTCTCTGTTGCCTGGAGTTGCTTTTGCAGTGTCTTCTGATTCTAAACAAATTTTTGAATTGATTTTCCTAGTTATGTGAAATATACTGTTAGGATTTCAATAGGGATTGTGTTGAATCTGTATAGCAGTTTTGGAAGTATAGCCATTTCCACTATATTAATTCTTCCTACCCAGGAACAAGGGACGTCTTTCCATTTTCTTATATCCTCTTCAATCTCTTTTTTCAGAGTGTTGTAGTTCACAATGTACAGGTCTTTTGTTTCCTTTGTTAGATTGATTCCTAGATATTTCTTTTTTTGGGGGGATACTATTGTGAAAGGGATTGTTTCCCTAATTTGACTCTTGGTGAGTCTGTTATTTGTGTACAAGAAAGCTATTGATTTTTTGGTATTTACCTGTATCCAGCTACTTTACTGAACCTATCAACTAAGTATAGAAGTCTTTTGGTGGAGTTTTTTGGGGTCTTCTGTGTAGAGTATCATATCATCATCAAATAATGACAGTTTCACTACTTTCTTTCCTATCTTTATTGCTTTTACTTCTTTCTCTTGTCTAACCACTGTGTCTAATGTTTCCAAAACTATATTGAACAGAAGTGGTGATAGTGGACATCCTTGTCTTGTTCATGATTTTAGCATGAAGGTTTTCAGTTTTTGACCATTTAGTATGATGTTGGCTGTTGGCTTCTCATAGACGGTCTTTATCAAGTTGAGATAGAGACCATCTATTCCAGTTTTCTTTAGGTTTTTTTTTTATCATGAATAAGTGTTGAATTTTGTCAAATGCTTTTTCTGCATCTATTGAAATGATCATACAGTTTTTGTGCTTCAATCTGTTAATACAGTATATTACATTTATTGATTTGTGTATATTGAACCATCCCTGCATCCTTGGGATAAACCCAACTTCATCAGGGTACATGAGACTCTTGATGACCCTTTCTATTATGTTAGCCAGTATCTTATTGAGGATTTTTGAATCTGTGTTCATTAGGAAGATTGGCCTTTACTTCTCTTTTTTGGGTTGGATCTTTCCCTGGTTTTAGAATCAAAGTAACACTTGCTTCCAAGAATGAATTTGGAAGTATTACTTCTCTTTCAATTTGATTGAAAAGTTTAAAGAGTAGTGGTAATAGTTCTTCTCTAAATGTCTTGTAGGTTTCATCAAAGCTTCCCTGTGGTTCTAAGAAAATTCCTCTAAATTTCTTCAATTTTGGTGTGCTTGTAGAAGACATATTAAGGCATATAAAGATTTTTATCTCATAGTATGTTAACATGCATTTATGATAATTTAGTGAAAACACATCATTGGAATGGAGAAAAAAATTCAGGGAGTATGGTTGCTTATTTAGGGGCTAAATGGCAATAGAAAAACACCTAGATATTTGGGCCAACATAATTCCATGAATTGATTCCTTAAAAGTAGAATAACAGTAGCTTGGAAGGGTTCAGTTCAAATATTGAAATGATCAGAAAAATCAGGTAAACTATAAAGTCGCATAGGATAACTATTTCATCCGTGAATATGTGGAGCAGGATGAGACCATTTCCAAGGATATCCAACCTTCCTGTTCACACTCTCTGATCTATCATTTTGATATTGTATAGATCTCATGGATCTCAGCTGTTGAGAATAGTGTAATCTTGGTTATAGTAACCTCAGCATGGGAGTACAGATGAATTAATCACTAAAACCCCAGTGGTGTGATTTTTCAGGAGGGTTCAGCGAGTATTTATTATAGACAAGAGAGTGAATTACTTAACATGTGCTGTCTTTTACGAAGGTGAATTTGGGCTTCTTTTGGCAATTGTATAGAAGGTGTTAGATGGGAGCTGATGTTTTACATTCACATCTATTTATATATTTCATTCTTTAATCATTAACTTTTTCTTTTCTTTTTGGCTGTAGCTTTGCGTTTTATAGCTTTTCTTTTCTGATATTTCTTCCTTTGTCATTCTTTCTTGCCCTTATCTCCATCTGATAAAAATATTTACTTATCTAATGATTCTTTGATCACAACTGCTATTTCTATAATAGAAAATATATTCTAAATGTTAACTTTTGTGATAGTTGCACTACTGCTCTGAAAATGAACTGGAAATCAGATAGTCAATATAAAAACAAGCACATATAAATATTTACATTTTAAATTAAAGCCAAATGAAGGGAAATTCAGAAATTTCATGTTTACTCTAAAATTTATTATTTTTTGAAAATTCTATAAGCATTGTTTTGTGACCAGGTGCTACAGGTTTTCTTTTTTTTTCCTGAACCAAACCTTCACTATTATCTTCACCTAATACATATCTTGTTTTTCTGTGATTTATCATGTTTTTTAAACTGACTTTGGTGAACAAATTTGCAAGTAGAAGTGCGCACATTTTTTCCAAGGTGATATAAAAGAGATAAAAATGAGACTTTATGTAGAATTTAAAAACTCCTTTATGGTATAATTATTGCTTCTAATCAAGGGTATCACATTGTGTCTCATAGAGCTCAGTATTCTGTCAACCTGGAGATGTGGAATGCATATCCTGTATCTCACTGCACAGAGCAGCTCTAACTAATAGACTCGTGAGAGGTTGGCTCCAGGGGAGACTTAATGTTTCTGTTTAAACAATAAATATTTTGAATCATCAAAGGAGTAAAAAACCCATTTATATTGTAGCCATTGTTCTGACACAGAAAAACAATGCTGACATATGTTTTCTATGTAAGCCTTATTTGGAAACAGTTTCTGTAAACATGCCACAGCCTAGATTTATTATGAATGGCATAGTGTGGTTCTGACATGAGAATTATTTGGGACACATCAACAAGTACTAGTTCCTGATGATTCAAGGATTCCTGTTCCCTCTTTTACAATTTAGGAATCATGAAAAATGAAGTACTATGTTTTAAAACAGTTAATAGGAACAGAAAATAACTAGATGCTAAAATGCTGTACTTCTATGAATCGTATCAGTGTTGCACATTTGAAAGACTAATGGTGCAGTTTTACAAATACAGACAATTACCACAGTCTAGTAGTTGTCTAAATTTATTGTAGGTAACACTTGAGAATTCAAATTCAGTTTCTGAGCCCTACTTCCTGATATTCTGAGTTAGAGGCATGGGAATGGGTCTGGAATATGCATTTTAATGAGCACTCTTGGATTCTTACTGCCTACAATCCACCCTCATGTGTTGAGAAAAATTGTCATATATTGCATACAAGGTATCTCATGACACTAGTATCTCTGAGAAGTTTAAGAAAAATACAGACAGCTTTCATATATCTACTACATGGGGTGAAGTCCAGATATAGACAGATTTTTTAAAAAATCTATTACTGATTCTGATTTGCAGGTATGCTGCCAAACACTGATAAATAGAATTAACTTCTTCATTAGTCAGCTTCCTTGTTTCTGGGCACGATACTCAACATGCACATTTTAAAGAAGGGGAGGTTTAATTTGGCTCATTGTTTCAGGGAACTCAGTACATGTTTGATTGGCTCCAAGGAAGAAATATCACAGCAGAAGGCTGTGGTAGAGCAGAGTTTATGGAGGCTAGAAGTCATGGTGTGAAAGAGAAAGGAAGAGGGCCCAGAGGTAGTCCTCAAGGTCACACCATCTCTGTGATCTACCCAGTCACATCTTGAAGTACACTTTCTTCTCCAGGCTGGCTTCGAAGCTCATCAAGTTGACAGTTAACCTTAACCCCCAACAACTTCATTTAGTTCTTATCATTAAATGCTATTAAAAAAAATGTTTTGAGGAACTGTCATGCTGTTTCCCTCAGCAGCTGTACTAGTTTATATTCTTACAAACAGTACACACAGGTTTGGATTGTCCCACATCTTCACCAGCAGTTGGTATTTTCTCTTTTTCCTTTGGTGATAGTTGTTATCTTATTGTGGTTTTGATATACATGTCCTAAATGATCAGTGACATTGAGGGTCTTTTCATGTGTTCCTCTGCTAATCTTCTTTAATACATATTTCTTCAATTCTTTGTCCATCTTTGTTGGGTTTTAGCAGTTCATTAGATATTCTGAATATTAAATTATTAGATAAATGAACGGTAAATATTTTCTATTTTGTAAGTTGCATTTTCACTTGGTAGGTTT
>NW_022900944.1:18927339-18933612 GCF_012274545.1 Fukomys damarensis
GGTTTTTTTTTTTTTTTTTTTTTCTACTGGGGATCAAACTCTGGACCTTGCATTTGTGAGGTAGGTAGGTTAGTTTTATTTTCATGAAGTTTTTTTGAGTTCTATAATTTTAGCTATTATATTTAGGCCTTTTATCTGTTTTGAGATAATTTCACTACTTTCTTTCCAACTTGGGTACCTTTATTTTTTTATCTTGCCGAATTACTTTGGCCAGGACTTCCAGAATTATGTTAAACATAGTACTGGAATGTGGCATCTATCTTGGAAGAAAAGCTTTCAATCTTTCTGCAGTGAGTATAAGGCTAACTATTGATTATTCATAATTAACTTTTAGTATGTTGAAAGTAATATCCTTCTATTCTTTGATGAATTATTTTATCATAAAAGAAAATTGATTTTTGTCAAATGTTTTTTTCTCATCATTTGAGGTAATCTCTTGATTCATTCTGTTAATATGGTATGTTATACTGATCAAATTTTGCATGTTGAGCTGTTTGTATTCCAGAAACAAATCACACTTGGTCATGGTGTATAATGCTTTAATGTGCCATTGAAATTATCTCATTAGTATTTGTAGAGGATGTCTCTATAAATATTCATAAGGCATATTTCTCTAGATTTTTTTCTTTTCTTTCTCTTCTCCTTTTTTTACTCTGATTCTTGTTTTAGGGCAATGTTGGCCTAATAAAACAAGTTTGGAGGTAATCTCTCCTCTTAGAACTTCTTTTGGAAAATTTTAGGTGGATTGATATTAGCTTTTCTTTGCATGAAAGAATTCCACAAGAATCAATCAGATCCAAGACTTTTTTTAGTGTGATGTTTTAAATTATGGATTCAGTATCTTTGTAGGTTATAGACCAATTCAGGTTTCCCTTTTCTTCCCGGTTCAGTTTTTGCAGGTTTTTTTTTGTTGTTGTTGTTTCTAGGAATTAGTTCATTTTCTTTGCATTATCCAAAATTATCGGCATACAACTGTTCACAGTACTGTCCTCCAATGTTTTATTTGTTCTCACTTCCATTTTTATTTTCCTTTTTCTTAGTCAATCTAGCTAAAAGTTTGTCAATTTTGTAGATCTTTTAAATAGACAACTTTTGGTTTTGCTGATTTTCTGTACTAGCTTCTTATTCTCCATTTCATTTATCTCTAATAAGTATAGTTGTCTTTCTTGTCTATCTCTAGGTTTAGTCTCCTTTCAGTTTCATAAATTGTAATATGAGGTTATGGATTTGACATCTTTCTTATATAAACATTCATGGCTTTAAGTGTCCTTCTTGATACAGCTTCTAGTGTGTTATATGATTGTTGGTATGCTATGTTTGCATTTTCATTTGTCAATATTTTCCAATTTCCTTTATGATTTCTTCATTGATAAGTTTTGTTAAGAATAAATGTTTTACTGTATATAACTTTGTGTAAAATTCCCTAGCTTACTGATTTTTAAATTCATTACATAGTTAGCTAGAGACAATATTTCATGTGGTGTATCGCTGTAAATCAGATTTAATTTGTGGTCTCATTTATGGCTTATCCCAGAGAACATTCCATGTGTATTTGGTAAGAATTTTTATTGTGGCATTGTTGGATATAGTGCTCTTACACATGCCTATTACATATAGTTGGGCAGGGCATGCTGGTGCATACCTATAATCCCAGGTATTTGAAAGGTTGAAGATTGAAGACTACAAGTTTAAATCTAGCGTGGGCATCTTAGTGATTCTGTGATACCTTATCTCAAAAAAGAGACAGAGAGACAAATGGAAAGAAAGAAAGTGGGGCCAGGGATTTAGCTCAGTTGTTCTGCCACCTGCCTTGAAGCCCAAGGACCCCAGCTCAATCCCTGGTTAAAAAAAAAAAAAAGGACTAGAGAGAAAGAAAGAAGTAAAGAAAAGAAACCAGAGTCATAAAACTGTGTAGATGTATCTCAATGCAAAGGCCCTGGGTTCATACTCGGTGCTTCTACTTCAAATGATACTGATACCAATACTAATATAAGAGGCAGTTGGTTATTGAGTTATTCAAGTCCTTTGATTCTTCTGTCTGTCTTATGCCTTAACATGATTGGAGCATTAAAATGTTTGATGGAACTGTATATTTCCCTCTTCAATTTTATCAAGTTTTGTTTATATATTTTAATGTTATTAGGTATGTAAATATTTATAATTATTATATCTTTATATATTGAAATTTTTGCTAATAAACAGTGTCATTCCTGTCCCTATAACTATTTCTAATTTTAATACATTTTATTTTTCATTTTCATATCTGTCTTTGGATTCAACTAGTTTATTTACATTTAAAGTAATTACTGAAATAAAAGGGCTTACTTCTGTCATTTGCTATTTGTTTTCTAGTATCTTTACCCTTCATTTCCTGAATTACTCTCTTTTGTATGTGTTTTCCTCTTTCGTGGAATAAAATCTTTTAATTGCAACTTCTTTTTGCATAAGTTTTATAGGTATTTTGTTAGTACTTCCATGGAGGGGTACATTTGACATCCTAAAGTTTTATCACTCTAATTTAAGTTTATGTCAGCATAACTTTAATAACTAACATACAAAAACTCTGCTTCTGTACAGTTGTTCTACTTGTAGTTCATTTTGTTTCTTGGGTGTTTAAAATCTTGTCTTGAATCAAACTTGGGAAGCTTTTGGCTATGATTGCCTCAGGAAACTTTCCACTTTCCTTCTTCTGATCCTCACACCATGTAAATGATAATGTCCTTTAGGTTCTATTCAGTTTTCCTCAATCCTTTTTCTTTCTTTTCTTTAAATCTGATGATTTCATTGTCTTATCTTCAAGTTCTACCTGCTTAGATTTGTCTTTGAATTGTATAGAGAATTTTTTTTTTGTTATTCTACTTTTTAGCTTTAGAATTTCTTTTTGTGTTTCTTTTTAGGTTCTCTCTTTATTGATATATTCATTTTGTAGAAAAGTCACTTTATTGACACTCCCCCATGTCTTTAGTTATTTGAGCATCTAGCTATTTAAAGTCTTTATTTAGTAGTTAAGTATTCTGTCAATGTGAATAAGAAACACGCAAGTTCTGCGTGTGACTGAATGGATTTACTGAAGTCAGAGGACCCATGCTGGGTGTGAGTTGCACCAACCAATAGGCCTGCAGCCTGATGGAACAAAAAGGGAACAAAGAAGGAAGGCTCGCTCTGTTGCTTCCCAGAAGCTCCAGGCTTCACCTTCACTTTGAAGTCCTCTCTGGCTTCCACCACCAACTCCTCAGCCTTCCAGCTCAGGCCTTTCAGCTCCCTATATAGACTTTCACAGGACACTACAATGAGCTCCCGGCCTTCAACCTTGGACCTGATCCTTCGGATCTCCAGGACACAGACAGCCCTTTTGCACTCTTTCACACCTAACCCTGCCAGTGATCATTGTAAGCCTGCCTTGTAAATCTTTATATAGTTATATACCTTGCATTAAATCTGTTTCTCTAGTGAGCCCTGGCTGATACAGTAGGTCCAACAGTACTATTCTGGGTTTTATTTTTTTTGGGGGGTGCATTTGTGATTTCTTTATTTGAGATTAATAATGTAGTAGATCTGGGTATGATTTCCTTCATTTCCCAGGGTTTTCCATTTGCTTTATTTTTTATTTTGTTTTGCCTTAATTTTTTTTTGGCTCCCTTTGAAGAATAAGCCTGAAATATAATTTAAAAGTCTTCTCATATCTTTTCTAAACCTGCCCCTTTCCTTGCTTATGCACACTTACTGTTTTTTTTTTTTTTTCTCAGATGCAGGTGCTTTTAAATACCTTTGTCTGTAATTTCTAGCTCCAAAAAGAGGAAAGAGAAAAATAGAAAAAAAAGGAAATGTACTGGCCAGAGGAACCAGAGAAGCGACTTGCTCCTTGCAGGAGCAGTGCGTGTCACAGTGGCTTTCCACCTCTGTGCCTGGGCCTGATCGCAACCAGTAGTCAGAATACCGATCCCAGTACTTGTAGGACAGAGTCCTTTCCCACAATGAATCCCATGCAAACACTGGGTAGGCTGTGGCTGAGGATAGGGAATAGGTAGCTACTGCTGAGCTAAGACCTGAAACTGGCTAAAATGAATGGCAATGCACTGGCAAAGCTTCCTTCCAACGTTGCATGCCTTCAGTATAGTTGTAGAAGAATCCACCATCATAGTCAGAGGTGGGGAGGCAGATTTCTGGTGCTTCCTACTTCATCAACCTTCTATGATCACAATTAGTCACAATGCATTTTATCAATAAAAGTTTCATGGGAATAAAAATAAAAGTGGCTTTTCCTCCTGATATTTTATTACAAGTATTAACAAATATGTAAAAAAATTAAAGTTTTACAGTGAACCCTCCTAGAGTTAGTTTTATGTTTTTTTCCTTTATGTTTTTGCAAAAGACCCTACTCAAATACAACTTGTTAGGTAGGTCAGCTTAGATAAGTTTGTTAATCTCCCTGAAATTGAGCTGGTTTACCGAGTACAGGTAGATAATAGTGGGCCTTCATGCAGTGCTTCAATGCTCACGTGGTATAATCTAGGTAGAGTAATAGGCCAGTACCAGGCACAATAAAAACCACGTAAGCTAAAATACTCAGTATTTATTGAATGAATGAAAGAATGAATGAAGAAAATTACAATGAATTCCCAGAAGATTTAATATTTGTTTTTCAGCTGCCAAATATAGAAGAGCACTTCCTTTGTTTAAGGAGAGTATACTGAAGAACATGAATATGGAATTGTTTTCTGAGTAGTCAAACCATTGTAATTACAAAATGATTGTACCAGTTAACTACTCTTTTGGTTACTGAAATGAAAAAAGAAAATCTACAGTACACTCCATGGATTTCTTTCGCCATCATGGAGGAATAATGTGGTTTCCTATTCATCAATATGCAGCATGACTGCAGGATCTTAGTTTAACTTTTCTGTTGTAGCAGAAAGAGAGGCAAAGAAAGGACCAAGTGAGGGTGACACAGAAAGCAGAAGAGTCCTGAAATAATCCTACCAACATGAACTATGTTTGAAGCCTCCCAATCTCTCCAGGTTTCATTCCAATCCCAGAGGAGGTCAAGGGCATGTGATTAGGCTAGGGCAAGGGAGGTGCTAAGTAGGTCCAGGTGGACCTCTTTAAGGCAAACTGGCTTTTATCCAATTTCAAGTGTTGCTCACATACTTTTTACAGCTGCATTGCTGCTTAAAGCACAACTGTTCTATTCTCTCTTGTCCAAAAATAGTTTGGACTATTCCTAAAACTTGATGCAAATTATTTTAAAGATCATCAGAAAGATGCACTTTGTTAATGAGAAAAAATGAGACAAAAACAAATGATTTCGATATAAAGGAATCTCTAAACTATAATTTTACAAATAATAGCAGTATGAAGCAATTCTGCAGTTTTTAAAAGATTACTGTATCATTGCAAAAATTGGATGGGATCATATTCTAGACAGAGCACATTGGAAGCACGTTTCTATGATAACTCCATCCCTGTATTCTGTGGTTCTTTGTTATGTCATATTTCATTTTTGGTTCAATATTTTTCTATGCCTCTAGGTTTAGATTGATCTTACCTAATTAAAAATATTACTGAAAGTGATTGAATCTTAGGTCTTTCAAACTGTTACATTATAAATCCAGCTCTTTTATTTCTCATGTCATAAATGAGCATGAATCAAAAATACTGAATGTACTGAGTATTCTAAATATTAAGCAAGCTCCTTAAATTTGTTAATAATTGTATTTGACTATATTTGAAATATATATAGTGAAGCTTATTCTATATAATCCTGTTCATTTGTTACAAATTTAAATCATATTCTTTGAATTATTTAGAAAAATTTCCAATATGAACTCATGGAATTTAAAAAAAGACCTTTTGTTGTTAATTCCAAGAAACCAAGTTCTAAAAACTCTTCACATATTAATGAAGGCTTTTCAGGTTACTTGAAGGCACCTGCTTGAACAGACCTTCAACAAAGTATTTTCATTGGCAAATATGTAATTTGTGAATAAATAAGGAGTTGGATCCTGAGAAACTGGAGCCATAAACCTGATGCATTAATGTCTTTGTGCAAAGGCTTGCATGCAGTTTCTACAACATTTTTGCAAAATTAATTTCTGAACATCCAAATGCTTGGGGTACAAGGGGATGGCTGCACACAGAGGCCTTTCACACATTGCTCCCACAGTCAGCGATCCATTTCTATTAGCTCTCTTGGCAGGCCAGCGGGCCCCTGGGAGGGACCTTGGTAAACTTCTTTCAGGTGTGTGTGTGTGTGCGTGTGTGTGTGTGTGTGTG
>NW_022900944.1:18933763-18969025 GCF_012274545.1 Fukomys damarensis
TGTGTGTGTGTGTGTGTGTGTGTGTGTGTGTGTGTGTGTGTGTGTGTGTGTGTGTGTGTTTGTACGTGTGTGCACACTGGTGTCCGTCCTGAGCCAATGGATGGTTACCCATCCACCCGAGTCAAATGTTTCCCTTGGGCGAACAGTCCTGCACTGTGAGAGTTCTGCAGGTGTCTCAGGGTGTCAGCTGGGCTCTGTTTATTATTCGTGTGCTGTGTACAGGGAGGCCACCAGTAACAACTCTCTGCAAATGGGTCAAGGAAATGAAAATAAAGCCTGTGCACCAGGGACTTTTAGGGTCTGGGATTTTGCTGGCAAACTTTGCTCGAGTTCCTCTTTAGGTGCTACTTTAAAATTGCTACTTGTTTGACTTGGCCAGGACTTCACATGGTGCAGCCTTGTGAGATTTGGGCAGGGGGGCCCCAGCTGGAAGCAGGTGTGCTGCTTTTTCTTTTCACTTTTACCAGAAGAACACGTCTTCTGCTTGTTTCGGAAGCATTTCTCTTCTTTAGAAGCTTGTTTATATAATGTTTTTCAAAAATGAGGAGGTAGGAATGATTTGGAACTATTTTGTTTTTCAAACCTAATACTCATCCTTGAATTGAAAAAAAAACTTTTAAAACTGAAACATTTTCCTTCTCACCTTACACTTTTAGTGACCCAAGAGTAAGAATGAAGGTTTTCCTATTAAGATTGTTCTGTGATGAATTCCAAACACCACTTAATACACAGGACAGATACTGGTTGACTTGGCAGGTTCACTCATCCTAAAGTGTGTAACAAGTTCATTATCTTTAAATATTTTAATTTTCACTTTAATGTAGTAATTACAAAAAACAAAACTAATTCCTGTTGAAGGAATTGGTAGTTTATAGAACTTACTTAACCCAATTGTTGTATGCTAAATCACGGCTGTGGTTATCTTTGCCATCTTGCTGGAACGACTGTAACATTATTTTGGATCTTGTTCACTACACGTAAAAGGATATGATAAAGTTCAATATCTCAAGATTATTAGGTGGAGAATCTTTTAACTGGTTCTCAGTGTTTAAAATTTTTCTCTCTGCATAATGATCTGTACTATCTAAAATGGCAGCTTGTTCTATAAGTGAAGTTTGCTATTTATTATATTCTTAAAACCTGTAATTAGTCAAAAATATCTTTATCATTTTCACTCAAGGAACACTCACTGAACCACTCATGTGGGCTGGAAACGTGCCCGTTGAGAAAACAGGGACACAGAAAAAATTCTGCCTCCCTTCCCCAACTCTGCTCACCCACTCCCCTATGTTATTCCCCTGTACAAAGCTGCTCCAACTATCTCTGTGGCTTCTCGTGATCCACTCGCTCCTCATTGTTCCTGTGTCATCAGGGACCCTCTCACCCCATCCTAACCCTGATGCTACAACATGTGCCTCCAACAAAGTGACCACTCCCCTACATCGTCCTGTCCTACAAACTGAAGTTGTGTTCTTCTGCATTCAGTCCATCTTTCCTCTACTTCGGATATGATTCTATTTTCATTTACCTCTAGCATTTGTTTAATCACTTGAGTCTCCTAAAGACAGAGTGTTTTGTTGTTTCATTTTTCTCCCTTGTATTCCCCATGACTGGAACGATCTTCACTAAAGTAGAAATTCAATGAATATTTGTTGAATGAAAATATGAAGGCCTGGACACTTCAGTCTAATTATAAAGATGTGTGAATAAAAAATGAACATATATTATCATCAATCATTATAGTTGTTATAGTTTAGATCTAATACGTTCCCTAAGAGTCTCAAGTGTTCAGAGGTGGGGTTTGGGGAAATGATTGGATCATATGGGTACTACGCTCATCAGCGATCAATCTGTTGAGTCCATAGATAAACGTGCTGTTAGAAGGTGGGGCTGAGTTGGAAGAGGTGGGCCACAAGGGTGTGGATATTTTTTGCTCTAGTTCTTCCCTGTCTGCTTCTGTCCACCATGACATGTGCAGCTTTGGTCTGACAGACCACTCTGCCTGATGTTTCTTTGTTGGGGCCAGCCAACAAGAGACTAAAACCTTCGAAAAAGTAAGCCAAAATAAATTTCTTCTTTAAGTTGTGGGTTTCAGGTACTTTGTCCCAGCAATGAAAAAAGGGACTAGTGCAATAGTGTTGGTATAGTATGTTACAGTAGTCAGACACCTACCTGTATATGTTTCTAAAAACGTGAATTTGCTACATCCACATGATATTAAAGGCATCTTACAAAGCCAATGAATGCAATATTTCTCTAACGCTTTCTCATATCACTAAAATATTTCTTTTGGCTTCTGTGAGATAGCCATTTTTATTTATAATTCTCTTATCATTTTTCATACTCTGGAAACCAAAATAAAAAACAACAGAAAACCAGAAAAAGGGAGCTCTCAGTTTTCCATGAATATTTAGCTTGCTCCTAACAACTCCAACTTGAAATGGGCAGTTGACATTATGGAAATGGTGCTGAAGGCTTTGATTATCCATGAAAATGGAGTTATGTTGAAAATCTCTACAAGAGTTGGAAGGAGCACATTATTGACATCATTGCTGTTTTTCTTTTGGTCAGTTTTATATTAAGACTCTCACTGTACTGTTGGAGCTAAAAGGTTTTTAATTTTTTTTATTTTATGTGTTGGAATGTTTCCCTATAGATTCCTTCAGTTTAGGGATCACTGTTCATAGATATCATTGTTATAGCATAAAATTTCTAGTGCTCCACTTATTCTTTTCATAAGTTACATAATATCTTCCCCTCCACTTGTCTAGAAATCAAGTTAATATTGACCACTCACCTGGTTTATTTCACTGAAAACTTATTCCTTATGGCCTGGTTAGCTCACTAGTAGAACTTTTGTCTGAGTCTCTCAACAGTCTCCACAGCTACCAGCTGGTTTAATCTCTTCTTTGAGCCAAATCTCTCTGCATGCCTGACCAGAAGTCCTCAGTCACCTGCGCTAACCTGAGTAAACTTGGCCTAGACAAAGGCTATTCTAAAAACCTCTGTGATTGTTTTGGAGTCCACAGATGCAATTTAAATTTATTCTGTGAATGTTTATTGCTTGTGACAAAGTATACAGTATTATCTCTGTTTGAAACTCTCAGGATTCCTACAGAGCTTTTTCTCCTAGCTGAGGACTAGTTGCTAAAATGTTACCCCTTTCTGCTTTGTCTTGCCACCCATTAAATCAATTTCATATCCAGTAACTCCTTAATATACCTAAATAGAATAAAGGTGTATTCTTCCAGTTCTCCTTAGTTGTTCAACAGTGTTTCTAAGTAGTCTTCTATTTCATTCAGGGTTACATGCACACACTTTTCAAATGCAGCTTAAAACACTCTAAAGTTAAAGGAGTATCTTTTCCCTCACAGGTCATTCTCTGGAATAGAAATGTACTACTCTTAGCTCATACCACTTCAGTGTGCTTCAGTAATTTAAATGTTTTTTATTCTATCCGCTTTTACAAATTTAGCACAAAGGATTCCAAAGTTATTTTGGATTAAAGACAGTAGCATGTGAACACGGCCCTAGCTGACATTTTAATGTGTCAATTCCTTTTATTGCCTTATGTCTAGCTGTTATCTTCGCAACTCAAATGTTTGTTTTGATAGCTCCTTTTGGTCTGTTCTTTCCAACTTCAGCAAATTACTATTATTATTCCTTTTCTTAATGGGTTAAGAAGATTTAATAAAATAATTCCTTTATATTACTTTGACATAATGTAAGATGTTTAGTGATGTGTTAAAATGAACAATAAAGTATGAGTAGCTAATTATAAAGAGTTATGATCACTTTACTTTCTAATAACAGCAAAAATGTTAGAATAAACTATAATAAAACAGCATATCTTAATAAAATTATGAATCGATGCTAACTTGTATGCACAGGATATTTTCTGAAAATTCATCTTTGTAATAGAATTTTTTAAACAACCATAAGTCACTAGGTAAATATGTAGTACGTTGTTTCATTGTAACATTAAATAGCAATTAAAAAGGATGTAAATATAAGCCATAGAGGTGGAGATTATACAGCATATGTATCACATTATTTTACTTTTATAATTAAATATATAAGGAAATTCACAGTAGCCATGTTTCTGTACCTATTTATTGAATAGTAGATTTTTGCATTTCTACTTCTGACATATTATGAACATTTACTAGTTTTATTAAAAATTTACTTCAAAGGGAAAGAATATTTATATAAAGAAAGAAAATTGAGAAAATTATTTCTCACTCAATGAGAATAAAGGAAATTGACTCATACTAATACGATTCAAAATGAATGATATGCATATAAATCTCCAATTTATTAATTTTCATTGAAAAATGTTGCTGACATAAGGACCCAAATATGGCTTGGATTACCAGTTCATTTACTAAGTTGGAAAATTCTTTCTGTGAAAACAATTTATGCCAGAAAGTTTTTGGTTTGCATTGCAAAGAAACAAAGTGATGATGTTACAAAAAAAATACTGCTTTTAAATTGAGAAAGACCCATGCTACCATTTAATATATTTAATTTTTATTTCTAAGGAAACACTAATAAATTCTTTCCTCAAAACTTTTTCAAGAATTAATGTACTTTATAGATTTATCTTTATATTCGTTATAAATTACATGCTATTTCTAAATTTTGGAAGACTTTCATCCATATCCATTTACAAATTATATGCCAAGGTGAACTGCTTTTGGAAAAGTTTTGCATATACTTCATATGAATTTTTACTCCACAGAAGTTATCTTTATTTTTAATATCATGCCCAAATTTTGATATATTCAATGAACACATTAACAAATTTCTTTGTAGAGATGATTTTTCAAATAGGAGTTTTATAAATATATAGTAATGATTTTCTGAGTCCAAAGTATTTTGATTGACAGAATCATCTTTAAAATATATCTAAATGTTGCAATGTAAAAATTTTATTACAGATAATTATTCATTGCATTCCTTTATGTTTATTTAAAAATCTACTTCAATTCCTATCTTGGAGGAAAATACTGTTAAAAATTTGAAGCATATATTTCTAGCCCTTTTAACTCATGTTTATATATATGCATATATATATGTATACACAAACACACAATATATAAGCATGATTTTTAACATAACTGTGATAATAATTTATCTATTATTTTGTTACTTTATTTCACTTAAAATCATTTTAGAGCTCCAGAGTATGCTTACAGGAATTTGTTTATAAACTTAATTAATTTAAATTTCTTATAATTACAAATTTTTACTACTTTATTTTTTCTGAGATCTTGTTAATTTTTAAAATAATGTTTTATTACTCAATGCCACCTGATTATAATCATGGACATTTCCTAGTCTCACCACTATTGTATTCAATGTCTTCTTCATCTTTAAGTTTACTTTATATCATCTGTGTGCACCTTTCTTATTATAGAAAAGGTAAGTAATTATAATAGAAAAGTTTGAAGTTAATGATTCTCTAAGAGTTGACTCTGAAAATTGTCTCTTTTGCTTCAATTTAATTGGGCTTAATTGAGAATTCTAGGTTCAAAACCGGTTTACTAGAACACTGAAACTAGTTTACCCATTGTCTTCTAATATTCAGTGGTGTTCAGAAGCATGAAATTTTCATGTTTCAAAATATAAATACAGGGCCAGGATTTAGCTCAGCAGTTCGATAGTCTGCCTTTCACACACACACACACACACACACACACACACACACACACACACACAACATTTAATTTCCAGTATAGTTTTGATATTTTCTCCTCACCTTAAAGAATACACACACACACACACAGCTTTCAGGTGGGGGAATTTGTTTTATTTCTTTTGGTATTTCTTCCTTTGAACTTTCCTACTCCTATGGGAAAATGGTAGTAGAGGTCGAGTGTCCCTAATATGAAAATCTAAACTCCCAAATCCTTCAAAATCTGAAACTTCATGAACACAACATGATGGCCCAAATGGAAAATTGCACACCTGACTTGATCTAATGGGTCATATTTCAGGTGCACTGAACACATTGTATAAAATTACCTTCAGTTTATAAATTGTGAATGAAACAAATGACTTTTGCCTTTAAACTGGGGTCCCAACCCCAAGGTATATCATTATGTATAAGCAAATATTCCCAAATCCTTTCAAGAAATCAAAAACATTTCTAGTTCCAAGCAATTCACATGAGGAACACTCACACTAACCTTATTTTTTATGCCTCAGCTCTCTTTTCTTATTTTCTAGCTTCAGGTCTTTTTTATGCTACATTTCAGAGGTTAGTTTGATCTCATAGTTCATGTTCAATCTTCAAATGAATTTCTATTCCTCTTTAAACCAAATACTGGATATAAAGTTTAGAGGGCAATATAATTACACACACATATAATACATATATGTATATATATTATATATAATGCAATATATGCAATATAATATATATCAGATTCAGTTGCACTCTAAGTTAAGTAAATATATATTATATATATTATAAATATATATTATATATTATATATGATGCTATATATATTATATATATATATATATATCAGATTCAGTTGCCCTCTAAGTTAAGTAAAAAAGAAAAAAAATACTAGATAGATCTTAATGTGTACAAAGTCAGCTAAAGGTCAGGAAGAGAAGGGTGTAATTGGAAAGCCTCAGAAACACCATGGTAGAAGTCTCCAGGGAGGAAGATGCTGCTTCTGCCAGTATGAAGGATCTTTCACCACGACTGCTGGCTCTGGATCGAAATGCTCAGCCACCATCCAAGGATCAGGTGCCATTATGTTTTCTGTTGGCTACAAGACCATAGAGGCTCAACCCTTACATGTACCAGTAAACAGATGTCACAGGCTGCTACTGAATGCCTATGAATCCAGAGAATAGACACTTGGACCTGTGCTAGAGCTGCCAAAGGAAAGTCAAATGCTCCTCGGTTGTGCTCTGCAGGAGACACAACAAAAGCAGCTGCAGTGTGGCCTCCACCTCATTATGGCCACCTCAGCTTTCCAAATCTCACACACTGGATCTCCTTTGAAGACACTAGCTAGGTCCCACACCAAACGGCAGCAGAGGAGTCAAAGAAATGCAGGTTTTCATTCTCAAATGTGAAATAGACTGTGCTATGGAGTTGACAGAGTTGAGCGAGAATAAATCTAGAGCATCTGCCACATCATAGTTTTAATTTTGAAGATTTTTGCTTTTTTTTCCCCTTAGCAGTAACCTGTTTTATTGATGTGCTATCTTCTCTACTCTTAGGTATTATTAAGTGCTGACTTTAAAGTTTTTCTGTTTTCAATATTAATTCTTTTCTGGTGGTTCGTTCTTCTGTTCATTGAGGTTGATATTTAGACTTGGCTTTCATCACATGGTTGGAAAGTTCAGTCTATTTCTTCACGTTTAGACTTGATAAGTCCACTTTGCCTCTTGTAAATGCAGTAATTGATTCTCCTGTTAACTTCCTATGACAGCTGTGTGTGTGTGTGTGTGTGTGTGTGTGTGTGCGCGCGCGCGCGCGTGAAGAATGTGTCTTTATTAAAGAGGCATAGATGGCCTGTCTTCTAGATTTTACAACCTTCCAGGCATTGCTCTGATATCAGCGTCAGAATTCTCAATGCAGTCTCTATGCTGGCAGAAAATTTTGTTCTTTAATTCTTTTTTGTCCCTTGCTTGTTTTTATGGAGATAAGAAGTTACTTCAGGTTTTGCTTTTGCTTATTTTTCTAGCACTGATATTCTCTTTGGAATTGCTCTCGGCCAAACTGTTTAATTTGTTAAGAAAGAAAACCAAGCATTTCTTTTCAAATTTATTTCATACTAACAGCTGAATGCAGGTAGAAATAATTTTGCTAAATACTCCAAGGAAGTAGTTTAAGTCACTTACGCAGAGTGCAAATTAGTTAGAGATGCTAACATTACTCCCAAATTACAAAGTCTTGGAAAAAGAAACATGAACACAAAAATCATTGGGGAGTTGACTTCTTGCATATTTTTCTGTGGAATGTGTGTTCTGGCTCAAGTATTCCCCTTTCACTGAAACTATCAAAAAGCCTTCAAAATCTACTATAAACATGGAAAAATGCCTCTCTTTTGGGTTTACTAATGACATGATGACATTTGTGTCCATCTGTGATTGATACCAACCGCCAACATTAAGAATAATTCCAGAGCATGAAAACAGGCACGTGCTTTTAGCAAGTTTGGGGGGTTGCTGAGCAACACGTGAGAATGTCTCAACAAACACTTTAAAAAGAAAGAACATAATTAGCTCACTTTGTTAGGGGAAGTGATGAAGTGTAATAGAGTTCAACCTGTTCAAACACACTTGCCAAAGTTTTAAGAAGTAGTGTTCCACATAGAGATGTGGGAAAGAGCAATGACAGGAGACATAAAAAGAAAAATTATTGTACTAAATAAAACTTTCCAGTACTTTCGAGAATTAGCTAACATGTAAGCAATCACAGCAGGCTGGATTACATACAATATGGTCCACTAACATATGAAAGCATAAGTTATTAATTGGAAAAAATGGCCAAATGTAGCCTGTCTTCATTTAGAAATTAAAATCAATTCAGATAAATTGATTAAACTTATTTCACAGTAAGAAAGGAACTTAAAATAATCTTTCAAAATTTGCTGAGATTTTTTTCTGGCTGAAAAATCATACCTAATTTTTGATTGCATCAAAACTGGGCTTCAAGTATATATTTATAATTCTGCCAGTGATTGGAGAGGTATTATTTTATTTGCGTTATAACAGTTGTTACAGCTTCTCATATTTTGATTTTTTTGTACTTGGATAATTATATGAATCCAACTTTCAAAAACATCTGAATTCTAGTTGAATTAAATCAAAGTGTTCATTCATGGAAGTTCTGTCTTTTTTAGGGCAGAATGAGTTGATGAGCTGGTAGTTTTATTCATAAGCCCCAATGACTTACTATTTGAATAAGATACCTACCTCATTAATTATATTAGGTTTAACAGAAACATAGATCTGTTTTTCAGTTACATATAGAGAAACACTTTGACCTGTTGTTTAATTTATCATGTACAAATCTTTAATTTTAACAAAAATACTTTGAAGAATTTAATACAATCTTTTTTTTTTGGTACCAGGGATCAAACTCGGAACCTAGCGCTTGAGAGGTAGGCAGCGGCATCACTGAGGTTCCCCCTGCCCAATGCAGTCTTAAACATAAATATCTAAGTTTGATTATAATTCATTCATTCTTTGAAATTAACCTTCATAAATTTAGTTGTTGAGTGAAAGAATACTGCTTCTAAATTTACTGTGCCAAAGACGCAAGATAATTTTCCTTTTATAACTAATAACATTTTAAATTGTGAGAGTATAAGCTTTTCCACTCTGGGCTAGAAGTACATTTTCATGACGCGCACACATTTCGCATGCATAGGAACATTTGTTTAAAAAGGCAGAAAAAGCTTTTTGCATGTCTGTTAGGCACTATATCTTTGCACCAAAAGATAGTTTTAGATTATTCTTATATTACAAAGTATTCCATTAAAATATTTTCAAGTAATATTTTAATATATTTTTTCTCCTCTAATCTAATATTTTCTGAAAGTTTATTGAAACAACATGTAAGAGAGAATAACAGTTCAAGTGAAATTTCAGTGATCTCTCATAAAAATGTCTACTGATTTCAATGCACCTGCCCATAAACACACTAGTGATATCATTAGACCCAAACCTGGACTTAGAAACTAATATGTGTTGCAAGAAATAATGAAACAATCTTAACCATATTTTAGCCAGGCTTTGGGATAAGGTGATCTGAAAATTAAGATCAGCTAAAATAACTGCTCTGTAGCCATTCCACTTTTAATAGGAATGTTTTATTTTTCCTAAATGAAAGTTTTTATCATATGGAAACAAAGTAAATACTGATATGAATTTGCTGACCACTGATTTTCTACACTAGACTTTAGATTATAAAGCTGTCCATGGTTTTTAAGCCCTCTGTAGTACATGGTCCAATGAATACTTAGTAAATAAATAAATGGGATAATTTAAGCTACATCTTCTCATGTATTTTCCTACATTTCAGAGCCTCCTTTATCTGAAATGTCATCTCATCTAAGATGTTTTCCTCATATCCAATCCCAGGATGAGAGACTGCGACTCCTTCACATGTAGTATTAACCCTGTGCATATAAACCACTATCAAAATATGAGTCCAAATGTTCTTTAATGGAGTCCACCTGTCCACCTACAGTCTCATAGGAGCCAGGGACGGTGTCTCCCAGAAGTTCAGGCACAGAAGAGGCGATCAAAATTAAAGAAGATTGGACAACAATTCATTTCAGCTGTGACTTACTGGTCAACTTATCTTACTGGCACAGGTCATAAACATATACTCCCAATGCTTTTACAAACTACTTAGAATATATGAATATGTTCATTTTTGTCTCATTAAAAAGAGACTTGATCTCTCACCAGTGAAACTATGTTGCTGCATATTTCAATCTCATTTCACATGAACCCTGCATCTTTTAGCTTCTTTATTCAAAATCCTTCCATAAGCTTATTTTTCTTCATATGCTGCATTCTACATATTTATTATGTTTCCTAATATTTTATTAAATTCCACATTCACATGTCTCCGAGTTTCTTTCTAAGTCTCACCCCTCCACAAACAATATAGAAATATGTCTGAAAAAGAATTACTTTGATAGTGTAAATAATAGAGGGTTAAGCCCTCTTATTTCTAGAATCATAGGATTTGAACCTATACTAAAGAACTCAAAATTCTCCGTGCAACCTAGTACACTACACTCTATATTCAGTAAGGTCAGCAAATTTGTTTTCGATTGTTAGGTTCATTCTGTGTCTTGCATTGGGTCTTTAAATCTGATATTATTCCACCCTTTCTGGTCCTAGGATGTCAATTTATACTAAGATTAAATTCCCAAACTTAAAGTATCAGAGGCCTTCAGTTTTTGAAGTCCTTCATAGCTGACTCTTTAGCAACACAGCTTGTGGACTGACTGCCATTTCAAAACAAAGCACATGAAACTGATCTACTGTTGGTTAGATCGCTTTTCTGAGTCACCACAAATGTGTGAATCAGCCAGCTGTGAAGGGAAAAGGAACACTCTGCAGCTACAAAACAGTAAAACTAAATAGGCCATCAGAGATCAAACCCATGGCCTTCCTTGGTCATTGTCCTTTAAGCATTATTTTTTAAGTAAGAGAAACAGTTACCAACACATCTGCCATATTAAATAGATAGTAAATTCAGTTCGCATATTTTAAAACATGCAAATATGACAAAAATTAGTACCTTAACTGATCACAGTTTAAATGACTAAATTATGTTTTAAAGAATGACTTATACTATCAGAGACATGTGTGCTTATTTTTGGGAATATATTACAATTCCTACCATGGAATATTTGGTAGTTGATTATAATTTTTGGTGTTCCCTGGGCCACAGATGTGTCAAGGCAATATTTTCTCCCATCTTCATGTTTCTTTCCTCTCTTGCCTCTCTCATCTGTTCCTCTTCTTACAAGAAAAACAGTCAATAGATTTAAGGCCAGCTGTAAACTCAGGGTAATTTCATCTCAAGATTTAAAAAATTTTTCATGTAAAAAGACTTTATTTCTCGATAAAGGTTCATTGCGAAGTTTAGCATGGACATGAAATTTGTAGGAAAGCAAGGCACTATTCAACTTATTGAAGATGGGTAAAATGATGCTCATTTGGGTAAAGAACTCTCATTAAATTCCTTCAGGGACTGGATAGCTGACATTAATAGATGTGAACATTAAGCTGCTAGATAGCAAAAGCAATTAAAAATATGGAAATTATAAAAATAATTGAAACACAGCTTTCTTTGTAGAAAAGATTAAGCTGGAGATTTCTGGAGTGTGTCCTCCCAGACAATACAACAATAACAAAGCTTTCCATTTTTAAACGCTTACTCCTGTGCCAGACATTAATGAGCATTTCACAAGTAATACTATTATGTTAAAATATCATTAAAACTCTGCAGTGTGGATGTTATTATTTGACCTACTTTATAAGTGAAATGTGAAGCCTCTGAGTTGTTAAAGTACTCCAACTTTTGCATCTGGGAAATGATGCACTGGAACTCAAATCCCAACAATCAGAACTCAGGAAGGCAGAGGTGATGCCAAACTATACTGAAATGGCATGGCAGCTAGGAGAAAAGGTGAAAATGGCTTTGGAGGATTGCACAAGCTGGGTAAGGGGGCTGGTCATCATTCTGCCTAAGGAGTAGGAGTCACCAAGGTTTTTGAGAGGATATATAACATGGTGGAAACAGGTTTGATAAGACTGAGCCAGTATTTTAGTATCAGGATAAATCGAAGACCAGGGATCTTGAGGCAGTCTCTTAAGGAGGTTTTGCACTCAGATGCTTTTGCAATGAATCACCAGGAGGTAATAAGGGTGTGCACTAGGATAGTGGCAATTATGACTCATTTCGAATATGTGCTATAGGGAATAAGCCTGCCTGTGTAGAGTTTCTTCTCTAGTTTCTCCTTCATAAAATTGAAAGGATCTTTCTTAAACAGTGAAGGAAGAATATGAAACAGTACAGAACACTTGCTTGGCTTATTCTGTGGACAATTTTACTGCCTTAAAAGTTTCACTATTTGCCCCCAAGATCCACACAATAAAATTCTCCTTTTGCCATCCAAAATATTTAGCTACAATACACTATCAACAAAATTATGAAAGATCACTTCCAGTGTAATTATAGGGTGTGCCGCAGTACAGATGTCTGCATACAAAGCAGGAGCAGCCTGCAATTAGTGAGAAGAATTGTTCAGCAAATATGGTTAGAGGCAAAAGGTTTGCTCTAAAATTGACAGCTCCAGTTATAAATGGTTGGTGTTGTGTGTGTGTGTGTGTGTGTGTGTGTCTTTGTCAAGGACTTCTTGCTTCATCTGATACCTTTTGCAAAATAATGTTACAGCTATGGATGCCATATGTCAAAGCTGTTTTTGCTTTGGATTGGTTTCTCCTCATTCAAAATGGTCTGAATAATCCATTATGAAAATGTCTCTGCATTTTCCATGCATCTGGAAGGTATGCATATGAATTTATAATGCTTATGTGAGGCATAAGTCAGTGGTTAGTTCATCTGATTGTAAATCATGTGACTATGGACCATAACCACATTAAAACTGAACCACAAATAAAAAGGGAGAATAGGCTCTAACCTATAATTGTGGCTCTGAGAATCAGGACCCTCACAAGCACTCAATCCTAAATGTGTCACATGTAAGAGATGCCTGAAAAATCACATTACTTAATGTCTAACATGTGTAACACATGGAATAGCAGGTTAGCAACTTTGAAATGTTTATTTTATGGAAAGACAGAAAAGATCACTATATACTCAATGTAAATGTATTATGGCTGACCATATAATGTATACTGGAATTTCATGTCAAAATTAAAAATGTATTTTGGGGGTATTTGGGAGCATATATTTGCATTTAAAATTATTTTGTATATTTTCTGATGAAAATGTAGTGCTATTCTGTAGGAAAATAAAAGACAGATCAAATCACATCACTGTGTTTTGTATTTTAGATTAAATCCATGCTGCAAATGTCCTCATAAAGTTCATCTGGGGTTGCAATGTGTTATGATCTATGAAAGCCAAATTCCTTCTTCAAATAGAATTATGGTTAGCAGCCAAAAGAATCCTGAACAAATATGGTTTTGTCATAATGGTCAGCATATGCATTTTAGAAAAGTTTAAAAAGTTAATTAATTTGTTCAACTTAGTATTTCACTATATCAGTATCAAGTGGAAAAAAATCAAACTATAATTTTATGAAATTCTGAATATTTATATATAAAACTCTTTAATATTTGACATCCTGCCTTATAAATAAATTGTCATTTTCTTCTTTGTTCTCTTAACAACTTGCCAGAAGTGTTTAAACTGTTCACAGCCTATAGGTAGGTTCTTTTCTTAGTTTTCCCTATTTGTGACATTTGTATTTAGTTACTTAAAATATTTCAGAAATAAAAATAGTCAACCATTGTAGTCTTACCCTACCCTGCACCAGCC
This sequence comes from Fukomys damarensis, assembly GCF_012274545.1. Taxonomy (NCBI): domain Eukaryota; kingdom Metazoa; phylum Chordata; class Mammalia; order Rodentia; family Bathyergidae; genus Fukomys; species Fukomys damarensis. The sequence continues at coordinate 18,947,829 of NW_022900944.1, forward strand.
CGTTAACTGTAACACACCTTGAAATGGGTCATTTTATTTTTTTTAAAGATGAAGAGATTTGTTTTTATCTTTTGCTGATTATGAAAGCAATCATGTTCACTATTGCAAATCTTTAAAGATTATTTGAATACAGAAATAATAAACTTAATCTGAAATCTCAAAGCTGGGCCTAAGGGGCCATCATTTAAAAGACAACTAGTTGTTTTGATATTTTACTTACTGATTAAGGGACTGTTCATGAGAGTGTTTTTGTCACCAGTTTTTCTTTCTTTCTTTCTTTTTTTTTCCTAAGGAACTACGGATTGAACCTGTAGTCCTTGCACTTCAGCAGGTGAAATTTGATACTGAAATATTTAAAAGGAGGTCCATCAAGGCAATTTGAGGTTGGGATTGCACTGCAGCCCCTGAGCTTCCGGTTGCACATGGTAGACCTAAAAATGGTCAGCACAGCATGTAAGGAGCAGAACATGCCGAAGCCTGGGGCAGCTTAGGGACTGCATCAGGATCTTTAGTGCTGCCAGGACTGGGAGAATGTCACAAAAGGAAAAGGAAGCATAGCCAAGGTGCTTAAGACTTAAAGGTGCACACTTCCTTTTGGGAGGTCCTAGATCTTCGTGTTTGTTTTAATTACAAAATATATTATTAATGAACTCAAGCTCTCTAGTATGAAAGTTTTGAAATCTCTGAAAAATGTCATCAGTTAGGGGAACGTAGTAAATGAGCAGAAGATTGTTAGCATATGTGGTGTTTACTGTGTTTCTTCAAAGTGAAATCTCTCTTTAAAAATCAAGTCAAGCAAAGAATTGTATTTTTTTCAGTATATTACACCATAACCTAGGTTTACAAAGTGTCACAGATCTTTATTAAAGACCAGTTTTCAAGACAGTATTTTACTGCTTATGCTTATTTATTAAAAAAATTGACACATTTTATGTATTGTATTTGTCATTAAACATTTTAAGCATTAAATAAATTCTTTGAATAATTTCTGATGTATTTCTGGTGGTCGTTTAATATCCATAAAGCTAAGCATCCACAAGCTTTGTCTGCAGACACATGCTTCATATGATATTAAATGAACTAATGTTCATGCTGTGAGGATGAATAAAAACAAGTAAAATAAAGAATACTATCTAAAATGTATATGAAATGCCATAGGGCATTATGTGTTAAATAGTTTGCATTAGATGATGTATGGATTAATTCTGAATCTAAACTAATAGTAAAAATCACAATGTATACCTAACTTGTGATTCGTGTGATGGCTGAACATTTGTAACAGACATCATATTATTAAAAATAATTTTGTTTGAAATCCTTTAATCTGTAGGCAAAGTGGTGCACCAAAATGTATTTATTTTTCTCTCTCCTTACAACTACTTTTCTTTTCCCCAAAAGTTTATACATTTGTAGAAAACAAATCATCTCTTTAAAGTGCAGAACTTTGTTTTCAGTAGGTAATTTTCTCCTTTTAAGTTTTTTATTAATATATGTCTGTGATGTACCATAATACATTCATTGTGAGGAAATGGTACATATGTACATCGCACCTTGATACTTTTTCCTTCCTTTGCTTCTAAGAAACCCTTGGTGCTGCTTTATGTGTATAAACCACCATTCTTCAGGTGACATTCCCAACACCAAAGGTAATTCTTTCTAACTTTCAAAGCATACTTAATATAACTGAGTCTATTCTTTCAATTATTAATGGAAAAACTAACAACTTTATATGGCTATTAACAAGAGATATCCTAGAATTGTCTTAGGATTTTCCTCTCTATAAGAGGATTTAGATTTCCTAAATTTCCTATCATAAGGAGAGAACAGTGTTGTGCATAAGCAGAGACTACGGCCACTCATCTCTTTCAATGGCTTCAGAAAGGCTGACATTCCCACAGTGATGTCCAGCACTTCCTTGTTGACCAAGCAAATTCAGTTCATCACTCAAAGCCCACACCAAGTAACCTCTGTATGTTATGTTGACTGTTTGCAATCACTGGATTGATTATCTCTTCAATGAACACTCAATAACACTGAAAAAAAAAAACTTCATAAGACAGAGAATTTTGCTATTTTCATTTGTAATATACCTTTAGTGGTGTATCTCTGAAATAATGATTATCTTCTGATAGGAGTGTAATAAATATATGCTGGATTAATTGCTTTCACAAGTACCTTAGTTACAGGATTTAAAAAAAATATTTCACATATTCAGCCTAAATATTGAATCCTACTTTATGTTTACATTTTCATAATGAAAATTTCAATGAAAAATATAAACAATGCATCTTCCTTGTGCCTCAGTTTTCTTACTTATAAAAGAGAAATGATAATGATAGAATTGGAACAAAGATTAAGTAATAATACAATAAGCCCTCATAGCAATGATGAATACTTTATTTGCCACATGTTCTATAAATTGGAATATTTTCAATTAATTAAAGTCATGTGTAATTTAATGGAACTCTAAGCATTAATGTTCCATATACTGGTCTAGATATAAAATATGCAAGTAAGAAGATAAATAGAAAAAAATCAGTGTAAATAACATATAATGCCGGGGACATGGAGGAGGTAATGGTCAAATAGTTGACTTAAGAATCCACCACCTGAGCCAGGCGTGGTGGCACACACCTGTAATCCCAGCACTCTGGAGGCTGAGGCGGGAGGATCGCTGTGAGTTCAAGTCCAGCCTGGGCTACATAGTGAGTTCCAGGTCAGTCTCAACTACATAGTGACACCCTATCTCAAAAAAACAGAAAAAAAAAAGAAAGAATCCACCACTTGAAAATATCATAAGCCACAAGAGAACTCCATGTAACTATATGAATAAGAACACAATAAAATTGTCTGAAGTCTATCGTATTTCCTACTAAACTGACTATATATTGCCTCTATTATATGTATAAAGTGCTTCATGATATTATTTTAAAGATATTTCTCTAAAATCGTGAATCATCCCACTATTGAACTTGAAAAAAAAAGAAACCCAGCAAATTCTCACTTATCTATATTGGCACAGGTGTTATATAAATAAAGAAATATCCTTGCACATAATACATTGTATTTGTTTATATTTCTTTGCTTGACTGCTGTGGCTTACATCTGGAATGTCCCAGTATGGCTTTTGGAAGTTGATTGGATTATGGCAGGGGTATAACTGACTAGCTGTTAGGAGGTGGGCCTAGTTACAGATGGGTCACTGGGAGCTTGGCCTGTATCTCTCTCCCTAGCTCCCTGGCTCCTCCCTTCTCTCTTTGCTTCTGGGCCACCTTGGCACAACCTCCTTTCCTCTAGAATGCTCTCTCACAGCAGCGTTCCTTCCTTGGAGCCTGCTGATCATGAACTGAATTCACTGAGACTGTGAGCCAAAAGAAAACTCTTCCCTTTTAAGTTGTGGTTGTTGAATATTTTGTCCTAGAAATGAGAAAGTGACTAAGATATTGACTTTGAACTTTCCGAAGGTAAGAAAGATTCTTTGTTCATACTTATGTATCTGATACTTGGCTTATTGCCTGCTTGTGGTAAATGCTTAATAAATATTTGTTCAATAAGCAAGTGCAAAGAAAGTCGTGAGACAGAAGGCAAAAAAACTTCTGCACACATAAGGAAGCATCAAGTCCTTTGATGTGTTCAAGGGAGTGTAGTGAGCCAGGTGTTAAGGGTAAGTACACCAGAGGGCAATGGCAAGAGATAATGATGTAGGCAGAGAAAAGGTTACTTTAGCAATGAGGTAGAAGGCAAGTTGAAATTAGGAAAGAAGATGCTGGAAGGAAAACTCAGTTTTCAGAGAGCAGTGACTAGGCTTGGACAAAGGTAATAGAATTTGTAAAAAAAATAGACATAATAGGTTATAAAAGGCAGAACACGTGGGACTTGAAATTTAATTGAATGCAGGAGATGAGTGTAAAAGCTGAAGTTGGACAAAGTCTCAACTTTGTAGTATTAACAACTAGTTAATAGAGATGCCATCTATTAAACTGAGAACTGCAGGCTGACCACTTACTCTTCTACTTAAGACCTTCAATGATTTATCCATTTAATGGTTGTACTCTGTGTACACAATGTTGATACTCCCTGAGGGCCATTCTTAGTTCTCATCTCACTTCACTCTACACAGTTCTAGGGTGACTTCATTTACTCTAAAGACTTTTTGTATTACTTTCCACTGATAACTCTCATGTCTCCTATGTGTTGCCCTGAGTTCTTGCTCTAAAACTGTATATTTAACCATCTCAGAATACCTAATACAAACCTAATCTTCTTCCACTCTAAAATAACTCCTACTTCCTTTGTACTTTAAATTTGGTTAGTTACATGATCAACCTTAGACTTGTCTAGATCAGAAACCAGGCATAATTGTTGGGACCTGTTGCTCTCTAATACTCAGTTCAGATTGACCAATAATGTCCATTAAGCTGTATTTCCAGTACACTTTTCAATGTCCCCTCATGATGCAAACTCGCCTCACCATTACATGGGCCTCAGTAACCTCCTTGATGGTTTATTTGACCACAGTCTGTTTACCTTCACTCCAACTTTCAAACTGCCCAAACTGTGTCATGTTTTTGATTTGCTTAAAATATTTTCTTGTCTATCACTGAACTACTCAATACGGCAGCCACTTGACCCGTATGGTTATGAGCACATAGGAGGTGGCATGTTCTGTTTAAGACACACTTGCTGTTAGTATGGAACAATACGAGATCTTGCCATTTTATCATAGAAAAGGTAAAATATCAAATGAACTTTTAGTTTGATTAATATACATTAAAATAATATTTAGAGAAAAATCTGAGAATATGACAGAGCAGCAGGATCAGGAAACACCCTTTCTACCTAGAAAACAATTTCATGGAAAAAAATGAGTTTGACATGGGTATTTTGATATGGTTGAAAGCTATCAATACCAGGCGAGGAAGAAAGGGAAAATTTCAGTTAATTTTGATCAATTTCTGCTCTTAGAACAGTAATAGTTACCCATTTTCAATTCCTACCCCAGCAGGCCACTACATATGTATTCTTGAAGCAACTGCATACAGTCTAGTGGAGTCAGGGAGGACAAAAGGATCTTATGCTTTGTCAGGGAGTTGTACTCTGACACTGACTGCCACTTTTAGCCCTGGCAAGAACGTCACTGGCCCTAGTTTTGGCATCTGCTGTCATTGCTGCATGTTCCTCCCTCCCGCTGAAGTGACTCCCAGGAGATTGAAAGGGCTAACATTAATCCCGTCTTCCCTTTCATTTTTCTATTTCCTTTTTACAAAGCCAGGCATAAAGGCCTGGGTCATTATAAAGCAACTCCACCTACGGAGAAAATTAGAAAGTGACCACACAAGCCCATGGAAAGGCACAGATTCAGAACAAACTCGAGAACACCTATAGTTTGTACCTCAATCTGATCCTTAACACATATATAGTTTATAAAAAGAACACAAATAAAAAAAAAAACAATAAAAATACCAACCCCTAGGGCAAGAGAAGGAATGAATCTTATTTCAGAATTAATAGATTAGTAGTTAAAAAGTCCTATTTTCAACCAAACAAACTCCACAAGGCATAGAAAAAACAGAAAACTATGACTCAAAGAGATAAAAAATAAATCAACAGAAAGCCTTGAAAAAAAGACCTAAAAACATTGAAAAAAAAAACTACATTAGACAAAGACTAGAGATTAACTCTTAAAAATGCTCAAAGAACTAAGGAAAATGTAGAGAAATTTAATAAAATAAGGTATGAACCAAATATAAATTTAAGATAAATAAAAGCAAAAAAGAGGCAAAAAATGCTAAAGCCAAAAAAATATAACTGAAATAAAAAATATCTATATACTACATGGATTCAAAAGTGTATATGAACAAGCAGAATAAAAATCAGTGGGTGCTGGGGATTGAGCTGAATGGTGCCACCATCTGGCTCACACGGCAAGATTCTGAGTTTGATCCTCAGTACAAAAATAACAAACAAATATATCTTCCAGCAAGTTTAGTGTTTCTGTTTTAATATTTAGATCTTTAATCCACTTGGATTATAATTTAATGCATGGTGAAAGATAAGGGTCTAGTTTTAATCTTTAGCAGTTTTTTCAACACCATTGATTAAAGAGGCTATCTTTCCTCCAGTGGGGATGGTAGGATCCTTTGTCAAAGATGAGGTAGCTGATTACATGTGGATTTGTTTTTGTGTCTTCCAATCTGTTCCACTGATCCTCAGGTCTGTTTCTTTGCCAGTACCATGCTGTTTTTATCACAGTGGCTTTGTAGTATAGTTTCAGATTGGGAATTGTTATAACCGGTGCCTTGAGTCTGTTGCCTAGGATGGCTTTTGCTATTCTAGGTCTCTTATGGTTCCAAATGAATTTTTGGATTCTTCTTTCTAGTTCTGTGAAATATAGTGTTGGAATTTCAATTGGCATTGCATTGAATCTGTATAGCAGTTTTGGTAGTATGGCCATTTTCACAATGTTGATTCTTCCTACCCAGGAGCAGAGGATCTTTCCATTTTCTAATATCCGCTTCTATTTCTTTTATCAGAGTGCTGTAGTTTTCAGTGTAGAGGTCTTTTGCTTCTTTTGCTAGACTGATTACTAGATACTTCATTTTTTTTGGATGTTATTGTGAAAGGAACTGTTTCCCTAATTTCTCTCTCAGTGAGTCTGTTATTTGTGTACAAGAAGGCTATTGATTTTTGGGTGTTGACCTTATATCCAGCTACTATGCTAAAAGTGTCAATTAAGTCTAGAAGTCTTTGGTAGAGTTTTTTGGGTCTTCAATGTAGAGTATCATATCGTCAGCAAATAATGACAGTTTAACATCTTCCTTTCCTATCTTTATTGCTTTAATTTGTTTCTCTCATCCACCTCACCCCACAAAGAATGGCTGCTATCAAGAGAACAATCAATAACAAATGTTGGAGGGGTTGTGGGGAGAATGGAACCCTTCTCCATTGTTGGTGGGAGTGCAGATTGGGGCAACCACTATGGAAATTAGTATGGAGATACCTCAAACAGCTGGGACTAGAGGTTCCATTTGACCCAGCCATCCCTCTGCTGGGTATCTTTCCAAAAGAATTAAAAGAATCATATCACAGTGATATATGTGCGTCACTGTTTATAGTGGCACAATTTGTAATAGCTAAAACTTGGAAACAGCCCATTTGTCCATCAGTTGGAAACTGGATAAAGAAGATGTGGTTTTTCTATAAAATGGAATACTACTCAGCCATAAACAATGAGAAATTAGATTCATTCATAGGAAAATGGATACATATTGAGGATACACTCCTAAGTGAAATAAATGTCACATATGTGTAAATACCAAATAGTTTCTCTAGTGTGAAAAACTATAATAGTACATAAGATCCTAATGATATAATGGACAATGTGAAATAGGAAAAAAGGAGCTAAAGGTGTAGGGAAAGTGGGAAGGGTAGGGGAAAGGAAATAATGGAAAATAAAAAAAAATGACAAAATGAAATAATGGAAATAAAGTGTTTAGAAATGGGGAGGAGAGAAGGAGGTGAAGGCAGGGCAGGGACAAGGGGAAAAATGAGAATCAAGACCTATCGTGTAAAGGTAGAAGATCCCAATAATGAATTATATTTGTACTGTATCCCTAAAATGTACCAATAAACTCAATAAAATAAAAAACAAACAAAAAATTGAATTGAAGATAGGACAATAGAAAATACAAAGACTGATAAACAGCAAAACTTGAAGAAAAGTGAACAGAGCTTTAGGTACATTTGGGACACTGTAAAACAGACCAACAAGCAAATTGTAGAAGTCCCAGGAAGAGAAGAAAAAGAGAAGGAGGTAGAAAGACTATTCAAAGAAATGGCCAAAACTGCCACAAAGTTAATGAAATATAAATGAATATAAACATACCTGAAGCTCAAAGACTTGAAGTTACATTATAATCAAATTTTCAAAATCAAAGACAAAGAGGGAATCTTGGAAGCCCAGAAGAAAAGCTACTTGTCACATAAAGGCTCTTCTATAAGAAAATAATCCAGTTTCTCTTCAGAAATTTTGAGGCCAAATGGAAATGAGTTGATACATTGAAAGACCTAAAGGAAAAAAATAAACTGTCAACTACGAATTTAACATCCAGAAAAACTGTCCTTTGAAATTGAGGGAAGAATGAAGATGTCCTAAGATTTTATTACCACTAGATCTTCCTGCTAGAAATCCATGAGGCAATTCTGTAGGGGGGAAATGAACCAACATTAGGCAGTAAGTAAAAACTACCTCAAAGACTTAAGATCTCAATAAAGGTAAAATAGGTGATTATAAAAACTAATTTTATTGCAAAAATGGCTTGTAACTCCACTTTCTTTTCTTTGTAATTTAAGACACTATATAACAAAATATCAGTCTAACACTTATTTTATTGTAACTTTGCTTTGAAATTCCACATAGTGTTTTCAACATAATAGAAGAGACTAATGCATTTACAAGTACTGTATTATTAATCTGCTTTATGCACATAGCATATAAAATGATACTTTTATTGATCACCTACTAGAATTGTTTTGGAGCTATACAGGAACTAAATCTTTATGTTTTTGGTGGTACACTGGTGTAAATTCAAAGTAGAGGTTTATATCTTTAAAAATTTCTGTAATGAAATATTTAAACAACTGAAAATTTCACTATAAAGAAAGCAATTAAACAGAAAACATACAAAGTAATGAAGGAAATGGAATGTATAAATGTGTGTATATATATATATAAATGTGTGTATATATATAAATGTATATATATATATAATGGAATGTGTACATATAAAACATACATAGCATATTGTATTTTAAATTATGCAACTTTTCTAAATTTATAAATCTGTTATAATTGAATAGACAGTAAATTCTTACACTACAGAAAGACCAAGTGAAAGATAATACCATTTTTTTTCAAGTTATTCTTCATGAGGGAGATCTGGAAAAAAGAGGAGTGGTGGTGCTCATTTCAAAAACTGATAAATTTCCCAGAATTTCTTTTCCACATTGGAGGTTTCAAATATCAAAGACTACTTTGGATTGCAGAAAGACTGGTGAGCATCTGGGTGCTCCTCAGATGGTGGAGAAAACGTCTGACTTGCACCCAAATGACCACTAATGAACTGACATCATAGAAGCTAATAATGAAACCATGTTAAATCATGTACCAGAGAACCCATATTTCTATTATTCTTTTAAAATGAAACATGATAGAATGAGAATAAGAAGTGAAACATAAACAATAAGATAATCATATATACCACAACTCAAAGCACTTACCCACTTCTAAAAACATCTTTTTGAGTAAAACCAGACCTCAAAATGAAAAACCCTACTTATTATAAAACCTCTGTCCCATTGCTTTCAAAGTGCATTTAAAATTAATTATTGCTCCTTTTTCATCTCTGCATTTAATTTTGCTGTTGTAAAATAGCCTCCATGTTTGAGATAAGAATGTTTTCAAACACTTGCATTAAAATCATAGATGAAACAATTGTAGGTAGATAATTTTGAGAACAATTCATCTTGAAGATTTAAATCATCTTTTGAAAAATATAGTGTTTTTTTATGTATGCTAATGAGAAACTTCCTGTTTCAACACAAATGGCTTTAAAGAGACAAAAACAATGTTTCTCTGACATCAAAACGTGCTTGCAAGATATCTGTCCTGAATTAGTTGAAAATGGATAAAATGCAAGAGGATTATATTTCTACTGAACTTTATAGGAACATTAATGAGAAAGCAAAGAATGCTTTGGGCAAAGTGGGCTTGAGATGTTACTTAACTTATCCTTGTGAAAAATAAAAGCACATCTCTTTGGATGAAGGTTTACCTCTTCCAAGTCATCAGTAGTCTATTTTTCTCTCCTTTTTGCTTCTTTCCAGTTGATACCACAATTGTACAAAACTTGGAAATACTCTATAAACAATCTATAGGGCATACTGTAACTAGGTTGGCTCACTTCGCCTGATATCTTCAAACCATCAATGTTGAAAAGCTTTTACACAGCAAGAGAAATGACCAACAGTGTGAAGAGACAACCCACAATGCGGGAAAAACTTCACCATCTGTTCCTTAGACAAAGGTCTACTACCCAGAATATATGTAAAGAACTTAAAAAATCAGACCACCAAAATTTAAAGACCTAATACAAAAATAGGCATCTGAAATGAACAGACATTTCTCAGACAAAGAAGTAGAAATAGCAAATAAACATATGAAAAAATGTTCAACATCACCGGTCATTCAAGACATGCAAATGAAAACACTGAGATTCCACCTCACCCCAGAAAGAATGGCTGCTATCATGAAATCAACCAATAACAAATGCTGGTGCGCTGTGGGGAAAGAGGAAAACTGCTCCACTGCTGGTGAGAGTGAAGACTGGTGCAACCTCTGTGGAAAGCAGTATGGAGATACCTCAGAGAACTAGGATTGGAAGTCCCATTTGACTCAGCTATGCCCCTGCTGGGTATCTTCCTTAAACAATTGGAAAACTCATACCATAGTGATATATGTGCACCCATGTTCACAGCAGTACATGTTATAATAGCTAAAACTTGGAAGCAGCCTAGTTGCACATCAATGGGAGACTGGATAAAGAAAATATGTTTTTTAAATAAAATGGAATCCTACTCAGCCATAAAAATGATAGATGAGAGATATTTATAGCTAAATGGCTGCACATTGAGGTGATACTCTTAGGTGATATAAGTAGGATACACATGTAAATATCAAAATTCTCATGTGAGAAAGTGAAAGTGTAAATAAGGACTAAAATGTATGAAAGATAATGCGAAATAGGAAGAAAAGGGAAAAGAGGAAGGGGAAATGGGAGGGGCAGGGAAAAGGAAGGAAGGGAATGGAATTAATATGAGAAAATAAAAAAATAGTGGATACAATGTCTTTGTAGATAAGGAGGGAGGAAGGGTTTGAAGGGAGGTCAGGGGAATAGGGAAAAAATAAGAGCCAAGATTGATTTATGTAAAGGTACAAATTTCTAACAATCAATGTCATTATATTGTATACATTAAATGCACCGATAAAATTAATTTAAAAAGAAGCATGAAATTCTGGTTAAATATTATAAAATTGATTGAAATAATTACTTTAAAGCCAGCATTTATTCTCTTGCATATATGTGAATTGAATAAACTTTCTACCAATTTTTCAACCATTTTTTTATGATTGACAATGCATTGTCTCCTTTCTATGAATTTTGCCTCATAAGAGATTTCACCAACATTTTTAGAGTAAAATGATGGACATAATATCTATATATTGATGAAATTCAATATATTATTATTTTCATGTCATAAATCTAATCTCATAATGCTTTCTTTGGGGCCTTGTCTTAGTTATTTTTCTTGTTGTGAGACAAAATACCCAACTCCCAAAGTTAAAAGAGGAAAGGTTTATTTCGGCTCACAGTTTGTAGGTTTCAGCCCATAGTCAGCTGCCTCCAAGGCAGGGTGGCATCACAGAGAGGCATGGTAGAGGAGAAATAGCCCACGGCAAAGAAGGGCAGGAAGGCACAAGGCAGCAAAGCAGCGAAGCCATTTCTGTGTGCTCCTTTATATTCCATCCAGGCTACTACCTTCCTTTCTGCTAGTGTTACACCCAGCGTGGGCAGCCTTAATTCCAGCATCACACAATCTAGGTCCAGCCACCTCCAAAAAGCCTCACCTGTGTCTGCATGAAGCTTTGGGGGGACATCTAGATACAAGCCATAATAGCCTGGCTAACGCACTGTAAGTAAAAGGTTATTGGCGTGGTTACTTTCCTCATTCCTGAGAGAATATACCCAACGCCCACAAGTTAAAGGAGAGTTTTAATTTGGCTCACAGTGTCTAGAGGTTTGAGTCTATAATCAGCTGGCTCCAAGATAAGGTAGCCTGGCAAAGGGCCATGATGGAGGAGAAACAGCCAATGACATGGCAGGAGGAAAGCATAGAGAAGGGTTAAGGAAAGACCACTCTAGGCCACGCCCCCAGCGACCCACCTCCTCCCACCAGGCTTTACCACCCAACCTCACACTTAGCTGTAAACTCATCACTGGACTGACCTAATGATAAGTCTAACGGCCTCATAATGTAACCTCTTCCCCACCTCCACTATTTATCAGCCCACGAAGCTCTGGGAGGAGGCATCCAGGTATTAAAAAATTACACTCTTTAAAACCATACTTTCTAATTTTGGTTATTTAGCATTATGAAAAATTATTTCTGAAGCTCAAAATTCATTGTTTTTATTGTTAAACAAGAAAGACCCATCCCTCAATGACACAGTCAGAAAATAAATAAATTGGATATTATTAGTCCTTTAGTTTTACACAAACATCATGGAAAGACTAAAAGAATCTCCCTTTGAGGCATAGCTAAAAATAGATGCAAAAGGTGACCAAGTTTTCAGTTACACTTAAGGATTGTATCTGGATGCCTGTTGATCCCACTAAATGCAAAGTTGCCTGCATGAACAGAATGGTAGAAAGTATCAATGCAGAAAACACTTCCCAGTAGAGGTTTTGCTGATGCAGAAACATTTTAAAAATCCATATATAGTTTATTATTATACTATCTCAAAGGCATCATTTAAATGAAGCAAGCTGTTATACCTTGTGTCTAGATGTTCCCCTAAAGCCTCATATGGTCACAGGTGGAGCTTTGTGGAGGTGGCTGGATCTAGGATGCATGATGCTGGGATTAAGGGTGCATAATACTAAATTAGTCGGATGACCAGTTTAGCATAGTTCTGGGTGTATATAAGGGGAAGGCCCACCCTGTGTGCGGGTAGCACCATCCAAAAGGCAGGCAGCCTGTACTTCACTGCTTTGCTGCCTTCTGCCTGCCCTCCTTTGCCATGGACTGTTTCTCCTCTGTAGTGCACCTCTGCCGTGCCACCCTGCCCTGGAGCTAGCCAACTATGAACTGAAACTTCTACAAATGGTAAGCCTTTAACCTTGGGTGTTGGGGATTTTGTCTCAGCAACAAGAAAAGTAACTAAGACACAATCTTAAAATGTATAATCATTATGATGACAGCATCAAGCATCAATACTCTGACTTCACTCAATTCTTTCAGTTCTACTGCATTTCTATATTCTCCAAAGGTTGTTTAAATTCTCACTATTTCTGGGAGCCATGTATTTATTCTTGTTTGTCTAGCTTATCATTCATGGTTTAGAAACTTATCCAAATGTATAATAAACCTTGTTGCAACTTCGTCAGAAAATATAACATACTCATGAAACCAAATCAACCAATGCATAATTTTGCTTCAAAGATCTGTTTGACTCCTACAGATTTCAATGAATCAATAATGTGAGACTGACATCATAGATTTTTATTTTAAATGTTATTACAGGCACAATTCAGAGCCACTGAGTTAAATTTTAATTAAATCATAATACAATTAAATTTTAGTTTTAATTACATATTGTAATATTAGAAAATTAGTTTTAATTACATATTGTTTTACATATTAGAAAGGTACCATCAGTAAGGATTTCATGTTACATACACAAAATTGTGATAATAGTGTGATAACAGTATATACATTTTCAGATAAAATTTGTGAATAATTTATTTGAATTGATTTATGTATTTTTATTTAATGGTTTGCTAAAGCTTATATTTTGATAAACCTTCTCAATGTGGTTTCCTATGCTTCTGAGAATATAAATATATAAGAATTTATGCAGTTCAATTTTGCATACGTCAGTAAGTCATTCTGTGAGGAAATATGGCCCAACTTCTGTTTTCAGTGAAATTCTACATTTTGCATTGATACATTTTGTAGGTGATAATATCTTCAATCATTGGCTTTCATCCCTAAATTCATGTTCTATGTAACATTGCACATATATAGGGGTTTGCAAATACATGGTGAATCACTATACTTTATTTCTACTTCTTTACCCATGACACGCTCATTCTGATATTTCAATATGGAGATTACCAATATGCAGGGAAGGCTTAGTTCTATCAATATAATTAATTCTCAGAAATGCAATCTATCTCAGTAATTGCTATAAATATTGGTGAATATTATTATGGATTTCCTGTGAGCAAGATGGCACTAAATACTTGATGTGAAGTATTTCACTTAATGCTCTTTACTACTTTTAAAAGTAGTCACTAGCCACACTGATAATCTTTTGACTGAAAGTTAAGCTTAAATATTTGCCAAAGATGCTGATTCAGGCAAGAAATAAAGTTGGTATTCAGTTAAGGTCATTTTGTATGACCTTGAAGACCACATACCCTGGTATTTTTCCTGAAACTCTCACCCATAATGGAAAGAAATTTTTATCTTTATGCTTATTAAATAAAAGGAGACAGTTAATCAACATGGTTTCTTTTTCTAGAATAATAATGAACTCTGCAATCAGTCAGAAAATCCAAATTATAATTAGGTTTATGTTTTTTTGAGGTCACTTAAGATCTAGTCATTGAAAACACAGATGTATTTTGTTATGTTTTGGGCTTTGTTTTTTCCCTTGAGAAGGGCAGGTGGGGAGGAAATACACATTTGGTGTTATATATAGTAATTGGAAAATTTCAAAGCTTCAGTTACATAGGCCATAGATTAACATGTGTTTGAACATTACATCCTTATTAGAATTCTAATATGGAAATCATTTCTTCTATTTAGGATTTGCCATGAAATATTTCTAGTTCCATCATCAAACAAATATTCTTCTCTTGTATGTAATGTTCATGGTACTGTTTGCAAAGAAATGTCAACCTCTCACAAATATTCTTCTGATAGTGGTTGGTCTTAGTTTGGGCTGCTATGACATGTCTCATAAACTAAATGGCTTATGAATAACAAAAATTTTCAGAGTTCTAGAGGTAGCTTTAAAATATATGAATAGTTTAACATTTTTTTATGCTCGATAAGATGGAGGTAGCTGAAATGTAGCTAACTCAAGAATTTGCACTCAGAATTGAACCTAAATCTACTTTCTTAATATTATTTTCTGATATCATTCTCTCTGTCTCACTATATTCTGATTTAAAATAAACTGTTTATAAAAATAATTCATGGGGGCTGGGGATTTAGCTCAGTGGTTTTGCTGCTTGCCTTGCAAGCACAAGGGCACGAGTTCGATCCCTGGTACCAATCAATCAATCAATCAATCAAAAATGGGAAAAATACAAAATTAAAGACTGCCAAGCATAGTACGTGTTAACATTTTTTCATTTACAATGGGGAGGGCCAGGGATTTAGCTCTGTGGTTCCGCCGCCTACAGGGGCAAGGTCCTGAGTTCTATCCCGGGTACCAAAAACAAAAACAAAAGCAACATTTACAGATGGGGAAAATAACTCAGTATTTACATATATGGATGTTTGAGAGAGAAAAATTCAACAAAATATTTTAAAAATCAGCTTCTAGTAACTTTAGTTACTTCTAGTTACTTTTTTTCAGTTAATTGTCAATAAAAGTACTGTAATGGTTTTATCTAAACTAGATATAGTGGACTGGGTTCCAACTGCATTGTAGTCTCTTCTAAAAATATCATGCTATTATCTCCCAAACCTCTGGGGGCATAAATGGCGTCAATTTCTTCTCAGGGTGTTTGTAGCACAGTAGCACAGGCGTGAGACGTTCACCAAGGCATGCAGTTATCAGGACTGCAGTGGTAAAGATAGTCTTAACGAAGTCCTTAACACAGCAGGCTGAGGCACCTTATTTCTTGTGCACTACTTGTCAGAACAGAGCCACATGCATATGTTCAAGCAGATAAGACTATTCATTTTTATCTCCTAGAATATGAGACTTTTTCATAACCCACATCCCTCAGTATTTTAGTATGCCCATACATAAAAATCTCCAGATGGAAAAATAACCTCATCCTATATGTTAATCATTATTCAAGAGCTGTATTTCAGCAACCCTCAAGTGACACGGCAATCTGCTGGGAGGGCAGATATAGGAGATGAAGAAAATATTTGATGTTTATGTTAAGTCAACCACACTTAATTTAAAGGCCTACCCATTCCAATGAAAACCAAAGCTTTGAAAATCCAAGAATATATTGTCTTACTCTAAACCACTTTTAATAAACAAAGCCTTTCCAGTTACCACAGAAAATTATGTTTCAGAGGTCTATAATGTGTCCTCCTCTCCAGTCTATGTAATGGCTTTTCTCTTCCTCTGCTTTCCTACCCTTCCCAAAACTTGGCCAGTATAAACTGTGCACTTCAGAAAGAGAGACTTTTCAATCAAATTTATCCACATTCACTTATTAAGTACTTAAAATATACTAGTCAATGAGCTCATCACTACACATTGATGTGTATATATACACAAGAAAATTATATCATACACACACATATATTTGGTGTATATATTATTTACTTATTATATCCCAAATATAAATGTTAATGTATTTAATTTAATCTCAAAATAATAAAATGTGATAGGCACTACATTCTACTCTCCAAATGCATATGCGGAAACTTCAGGCTCAACAGGTGAAATTGGTTATACGAGCTACTCAGTAGAAGTTAGTTCAGTAAATAACTGGTCTAATAAGGCTATAGACTTATTTCTACCTGTTCCCAAGCCTCTAAGATTTTATTTTGCAGACCTGATTGCTTACTGAATGTCAAGCGTTATGTTCAAGTACTCATGATGGAGAGAAAGACAGATAAGACCAGGTCCTCTGTCTTCAAACTGTTAACTGTTGAATTGAAAAACTACACTATCTCATTTTCTACCCTTATATAAAACCCAGAAGAATGGTTCTCAAAGTATAATCCTTGTTTAGCAGCAAACTCTCTAGCCTTTTTCCTGACCACTGAATCAGACACTTGAGGGTTTTAACAAGCCTTCTTCCTCTGGGTGATTCTGGTGCACAGGGAAGGAAGAGCACATAGCCTAGAGAATGAGAAATGTAGAGAGCTGTGGAACTTTTCTTGGTAATGTGGGAGAAGGCTTCCAGGGGGAACAGACACATGAAGTAGGTCAGAGAGGATCTATAATTTTGTTTATTTTTTTATAAGTTTTTTCAGGTATAAGAGACAACATCAATAAAAGTAGAGAGGAAAGAGCCCCATACATTGAATAATGTTAGAAAGTGAAGACCATAGACAGTGAATGGTAATAGATAAACTAAAATTACACTGGAGCTAAAACTGTAAATATTTTAGGCCTTTTTTCATATAGTATTTAGCATAGCTGGAGCTCTGACAAATAACTGCAAATAACTATTATGAAAAGGTGGTGAAGTGATGCTTGTGCATAATTTGGGTTTCCTGTTAGCCACATAACTGTTACTAACCACACATTTCCCATAAGTTTCCCTAGTATGTTCTTAGGTAGTTGAGGGAGATGTTCTTCTGTCCAAGAAGGGAACACTTGGGAGAGAAAGAAGGAATCAGAAGGCCCTTGGTTCAAGTGGTTTTCAGAAACTCTGGGACCCAGTTGGGCTGTGAACAATTTAATAAAAGGGGATTGAATTCAAGCGAGGCAGGGGATGAAGTGGGTAGAAAGACAAGAAAAGATTGATTTTTAAGTAAGATTCAGGTTACCTTCATTCTAAAAAACACAAATACATGATCACCACTACTACCACTATCATCAAAGGGAACTGGAGATTAACCATGTTACTAAACATGCATATCATACACTGAGTTACTACATTACCCAGTGCACTGACCAGATGACAGGGTTTTATCTAAGCTGTTATTGATGATGACAGCATCAGAGACGAGGACTGTAACTTTCCATTTATCCTTTCCTGCATGTTTACAGCATTTTGTTGATTATAAACTTGGGAATATTGTTTTAACAATCACATCCATTCTATAATGACAATCGCTGAATTATCATATTTTCCATGTTATCGATTGAGTATGTCAGAAAGGCACATTTTTCTGAACAAATCGTATACACATTTTGAACAGCGAGGAATTGCATTTAAAATAAGTATTTTGCATCAATCATTTGGGAATCTTGAGTTTGAGAATGTGGGTGAATTCAAGAATTGGTAGCACTGTAGCAACCAAAAAAACACTTTGAAACTCTGGGGCCTTCAGTGGCTGAGGTACAGCTACAAATTTAGCATTCTCTCATTGTAAGTATTCCAAAATATTTTAGTGATTGTCTTGATAGGATTCCAGTAAGAAACAGCTGTCAAAATGTATCATATATTTGCAAACCTCCTACATAGCACTGCTACTATAACTGGCTGAGGTTTGTTTTTTTCTTTTGACTTTAAAAAGGTTGGGCAAAGCATAATTTAGGTTTGGTCAAACTTTTATTAATGTTCACAGCAGAACTATAGTCCATAATTAGACTTCAGTTTTTGAAGTATTTCATATTTGAAAGTAAGAAAGCACATGGGTGGCAATTTATCTTTATGGCTTCATAATCTGAACTTTAAACCGTCCTGGGCTGTTGTGTGTACACAGTGTTGCAAATCACCACTTTTAATCTGTTGGACCTGCCAAATCAAATAGCTCAGCAGCATGTTTTCACTGGTTTTAATATCTCTCCTTCTTCACCTCCTTTCCACACCAAAGTATGACTTAATTGCACTCTTAAAATCATGGCATGAAAACAGTCAGGAGTAACACACAGTTCTCTCTGCAGAAACTGTGGTCCACCAGGTAGAGGATCTCTTTCACTAGTCACACACTATGTCAAGAAAGCTACATTTCACCGTTACGAGTTTGCTGGTCAAGTAAGAAACAAAGACAATAGTATTTCTAAATCACAAGATTTCTAGAAAATATGTGGAAGTCATTTCTGACATTAAAAAGAAAGAAATCCTACAAAGACTTTTTTTTTTACTTTTGTTATGCTTGGCCCTGAATATACAGTTTTATTATTGTCAGACTCAAGAAGGTTACCTCAAAAATATTATTTTATTGCCCTGAATTTCTTTAACTGTATTTTGAAGCCAGGTATATTCCTTTATTGATAAAACCAATTATAGCCACTCAACAAAGAGCTATACTCTTAGAAAAATACTTAGTTCACTAATTTCTAGGAAAAATATCCAATCATATGGCTTTAACAAGCAGCTGAGTAATTACACTTCATACAACAGAATTTCTACTCTGACTGGCCCTCCAGGCCGCCTAGATATTTTTATTACAGAATATTCCTATTTCATTGTTCATGAAACTTCTACACAGGAAACCATGACTTCAAATTTTCTCAATTTCTAGTTAATAAATGTTTAGGGTACATAGTACATGAATTGTCAGTGGTGATGTGAGAGGTGAATATATGGCCATGGAAATAGAAAAAGAAACAGTGGACACTACAGAATACATTCTGCAGATAGAATTCTACATCTTGGGAGCAAGAAAACATCATAGTTCAGAGAGTGGTGAATAAACACCACTGGGGAAGGTGGGAGCATAGGATGCCATATGGAGATATTATGAAAACATAATCATAATTTTTTAAATAAATGCTGCTTAGAAAACTGGTTTCCACAGATCAAATAAAAAACAGGACTCTTATACCATAAAAATATAGTCAAAATAATAAGTGACCTGAAACGATTAAATTCTTTTTTTTTAATGGATTGAACTTTCTCTTTTTTTTTCTTCATTGAGTTTATTGGTACATTTTAGGTATACAGTACAGTTACATTCATTATTGGGATCGTGTAACTTTACATGACAGGTCTTGGTTCTCATTTTTTCCCCTGTCCCTGCGCTCCCTGCACCCCTCCTCCCTTCCCCGTTTGCAAACACTTCATTTCCATTTTTTCATTTTCTCATATTTCTACTTATTAGCTTTCCCCTATGCTTCCCACTTTCCCTACACCTTTAGCTCCTTTCTTCCTATTTCACATTGTCCATTATTATATCATTAGGATCTTATGTACTATTATAGTTTATTCACATCAGAGAAACTATATGGTATTTACACATGTGTGACTTATTTATTTCACTTAGGAGTATATCCTCAATATGTATTCATTTTCCTATGAAAGAATCTTATTTCTCATTCTTTATGGCTAAGTAATATTCCATTTTATAGAAAAACCACATATTCTTTATCCAGTTTCCAACTGATGGGCAAATGGGCTGTTTCCAAATTTTAGCTATTGCAAACTGTGCTGCTATAAACGTGGGTGCACATATATCACTGTGATATGATTCTTTTAATTCTTTTGGAAAGATACCCAGCAGAGGGATGGCTGGGTCAAATGGAACCTCCAGTCCCAGCTCTTTGAGGTATCTCCATACTAATTTCCATAGTGGTTGCCCCAGTCTACACTCCCACCAACAATGGAGAAGGGTTCCTTTCTCCCCACAACCCCGCCAAGCAATAACATTGCTACTCTTTGATTTTTTGATAGCAGCCATTCTTTGTGGAGTGAGGCAGAATCTCAGTGTTGTTTTCATCTGCATCTCCCGAATGAGCAGTGATGTGGAACATTTTTTCGTATATTTACTTAACTGGACCCTTATCTTTCGCCATGTACTAAACTAAAATCCAAGTGGATTAAAGATCTAAATATTATAGCAGAAACACTAAACTTGCTGGAAGATAAGTTAGGCAGAACTCTTGAAGACATTGGCATAGGAAAAGACTTTATGAACAAATCCTCAGTAGCATGGGAACTAGCAGAAAGAATCAACAACTGGGATCTCATCTTATTAAAAAGCTTCTGTACTGCAAAAGAAACCATCAATAGAACTAAGAGACAACCTACAATGTGGGAAAAAATATTTACCAGATGCTCCTCAGACAAAGGACTATTATCTAGAATATATAAAGAACTCAAAACAATCAGCCCCCTCAAATATAAAGTCCTGATTCAAAAATGGGCATCTGCACTATCGCCACTTCTCTTCAATATAGTTCTGGAAACATTAGCCACAGCAATTAGACAAGAGAAAAAAATTAAAGCAATAAAGATAGGAAAGGAAGAAGTTAAACTATCATTATTTGCTGATGATATGATACTCTACATTGAAGATCCAAAAAACTCCACCAAAAAACTTCTAGACTTAATTGACAGATTCAGTAAAGTATCTGGATACAAGGTGAATACCCAAAAATCAATAGCCTTTCTATACACAAATAACAGACAGACAGAAAGAGAAATAAGGGAAAAAATTCCTTTTACAATAGCATCCAAAAAAATGAAGTATCTAGGAATCAATCTAACAAAAGAAACAAAAGATCTCTACACTGAAAACTACAGCACTCTGAAAAAAGA
>NW_022900944.1:18970571-18977944 GCF_012274545.1 Fukomys damarensis
AAATATAACTGTACTGTATCCCTAAATGTACCAATAAACTCAAAAAAAAAAAAAAAAAAAAAAGATGGAAAAAATGGGCATCTGAAATGAACAGACATTTCTCACATGATTAAATTCTTAGAAGAAAACCTAAAAGTGAAGCTCCTGAATATTGGTTTTAGCAATGGTTTTATGGATATTAAATCAAAAGCTTGAATTATGGAATGTCCAAATAAATAGGACCACCTCAAATTGCAAAACTTTGCCACAGCAAAATAAACAAATAATAAAAAATGAAGCTACGATGTGGGATTTTTTTTTTTTATTTTGCAAACCAGCTATCTGATAAAGTATTACTATCTAAAATCTATATAAAACTCTATAACTCACTATCAGAAAAATAACCTAACAAAATAATGGGAAAAGGTCACAAATAAACATTGTTGTAAAGAAAACATGAAACTGCCCATAGGTAAATGAGAAAGTACTCGACATCACTAATCATCAGGTGAAAATGAACAAAATAAGATACTGCTCCACACCTCACAAGGGCTATTGTCAGAATAATAAGAGAAAGTAAGTGGTGATGAGAGAGAAACAAAACCTTGTATCCTGTCAGTAGGAATGTAGCCATTATGGAAAAGAGTATGGAAATTTCTAAAGAAATTAAAAATATAACTGCTGTATGTCTCAGCAATTCATCCTTTAGGTATATGCCTAAAGGAAATTAATTTAACATATATCTTTATAAAGATATCTTTAATTGCATGTGTATTGCAGCATTATATGTAATAGTCAAGACATGGAAACAATGTAAGTGTCCATCAATAGATAATTGGACGAATAAATTGTGAGGAAAGTACTCACACACACACACACACACACACACACACACACACACACTCAGAGGATTATTTTTCAGGCAAATTAGTATGCTATATTTGTATGTTCCCTCTCCCAGTCACCTGTGTATTTCCTTGTATCCTAAAGAACTGTGAAAGCCTCTATTACCTTGAAGTATTTCATCCATTCACCTTTAATTACCACTATGGGGTTAGAGTTGGAAGAGAATATTCTGAACTCGATGGCAACAATCTACGTCCAAGTGAAGAAAGGAGAAAAAGACATGCAATCTGCGCCAGAGCCATCATCTGGTCTACAAGACAATTTCTTTTATAAAATGCCAATATCCTCAAATGGCATCAACTTGTCATATTTACTTGGTTGACTCAGTTTGTTCCCAAATTGCAATTCAAATCACTTACTGGAATATTTCAATGTGTTAAAAATAATATTGAAACAAACAAAGACTCATGCTTCTCTCACCTTATACAACCATTTTGTTTATGAATTTGGATCTCAGACAAACATGTTTTATTTGGATGGCCAGTGTTTCAAAAATATTCTCCCAGATTCTCCCAAGCCTAAGACTTCAAGAATCTCTACAGACATGTGAAATGATTTTTTTCTTTTCACTTTTTATGTTCTGGTGCTTCTTCTAGCTATGTTTTTTTTATTCAGCTTTAATTGAGTTTATTGGTACATTTTAGGGATACAGTACAGTTACATTCATTGTTGGGATCTTGTACCTCTACATGACAACTCTTGATTCTCATTTTTTCCCCTTACCTCTTTTAAAAGTAAATCTCATTTGTCAGTATGGTCTAGGACAAAGAATACTTGATTGAGTGTCTTTCATTTCCTGAAATAAAGTAACTATTTGATCTAAAGAATATACATCAACTAAACCAATCACAAGAAAATAAATATGATGTATTATAGGTGGAAGAAGCCTACTCATGACTCAGTGGCTACAATGAATGCATAATATTAAACATCCATCGTTTTAGTATATGTTAAGTAATACATTGTTTGTTTGTGAAAGTAACGCATGACTTACTGAAGGAAACCTGGGTAAAATGTTTGAGTTGGTAGTTCTATTGTACAGAGATACTAATATTATGTCATAGTATTTTCTTGTCTTTTTTATCCCTTACAAATGTTTCTTTATTACATATTTATTTTAATTATAAGCATAGGTTTATATATGGCACATATATACTGTATATTTATATCTTAGATTTGCAAGAAGCATCTCCCCATTGCTCTTTGAAAAGAGTTTTCAATGGCTACAATCATCAAATGTAAACACTACTTTTTAGTTCTACCTTAATGTACTTAATTTATAAGAAGCTGTATAAATGTGAGTCTGGGAACATTCCTATCCACATGATTTAGAAACAGAATCATGGATCAAGGACTGTGAATTCTATATGTTATTGAACACATATTATGCTAGTTGATACTCGAGACTATGCTGGACTTCAGGGACATCATCAGTGGAGTCAAGTGCTCATTTCACAACACTAATTTTGCTAGCTGTCCAGTAAATGGCTGTCAACTTGACACAGGAGAATTCTGTAGTTGTCTTGGTGTATATGTATTTAATTAAAGGTTAGTTTCAGCTTGTTTCAAATATTTATTGACCATTTCTAATTATTTAGTGTGTTGGTTATTTAATATCATTTCCCAAAGAAATATGTTTTTAAGAGAAAATGAACTTTAACTATATATGCATTTATGTGTATATATTTATATTAGCAGAAGCAAAAATGCAAATGAAAACATGCACCAAACAAGGGGGTATTTGGTTGTGCAAAAATTAGTCTTTGTGTGTTTTTGTTTTATTTGCATCAATATTACTTTTGTTTTTAAGAATATTAAATATCTCTATAGCTGCTTTAAAAATATGTTTGTCTGAAAGACTGTTGAATTAAAGGGTAACTTACGTGCCAGAAAAAGTTATTTATAGCTATTTGGAAATAATATTAAGTCACATATACATACACCTGTTTTACTAAAGGTATTAAGGTCAATTTTTGAGCTATCATATATTTTCTTTAATATTCTCTTCATAAATGGGGTATATTTTAGCAATTTCTCTCAAGGAAGCTTCTAATTAATGTGTAATCAGCTTAATGTAAGTGAATTAAAATTTCTTAACAATTTCTACCATTTACAGTCAATTAAATTTTTCCAAATACTTTCAACTGTATCTCACATATAAATTCAGTATTAACTTTCTTTAGAAGAAATTAAATTAAATCACTGTGATATGATTCTTTTAGTTCTTTTGGGAAGATACCCAATAGAGGGATGGCTGGGTCAAATAGAACCTCCTGTCCAAGCTCTTTGAGGTATCTCCATATTAATTTCCACAGAAGTTGCACCAGTCTGCACTCCCACCAACAATGGAGAAGAGTTCCTTTCTCCCCACAATCCTGCCAACATTTGTTACTGTGTGATTTCTTGATAGCAGTCATTCTTTGTGGAGTCAGGTGGAATCTCAGTGTTGTTTTCATCTGCATCTCTGAATGACCAGTGATGTGGAACATTTTTTCATATATTTACTTGCTGCTTTTACTTCTTTGTCTGAGAAATGTCTGTTCATTTCAGATGCCTATTTTTGAATCGGGTCTTTATATTTGAGGGGGCTGATTGTTTTGAATTCTTTATATATTCTAGGTAATAGTCCTTTGTCTGAGGAGCAGCTGGTAAAATTTTTTTCCCACATTGTAGGTTGTCTCTTAGTTCTGTTGATGGTTTCTTTTGCAGTGCAGAAGCTTTTTAATAAGATGAGATCCCACTTGTTGATTTTGCTAGTTCCTGTGCTACTGAGGATTTGTTCATAAAATCTTTTTCTATGCCAATATCTTCAAGAGTTCTGCCTAACTTACCTTCCAGCAAGTTTAGTGTTTCTGTTTTAATATTTAGATCTTTAATACACTTGGATTTTAATTTAGTGCATGGTGAAAGATTAGGGTCCAGTTTTAATCTGTGGCAGGTTGAAATCCAGTTTTTCCAACACCATTTATTAAAGAGGCTATTTTTCCTCCACTGAGGATGGTCAGCTCTTTTGTCAAAGATGAGGTAGCTAAGTACATCTGGATTTGTTTTTGTGTCTTCCAATCTGTTCCACTGATCCTCAGGCCTGTTTCTTTGCCAGTACCATGCTGTTTTTATCACAGTGGCTTTGTAGTATAGTTTCAAATTGGGAATTGTTATACCTGTGGCCATGTGTCTGTTGCCTAGGATGGTTTTTGCTATTCTAGGTATCTTATGGTTCCAAATGAATTTTTGGAATCTTTTTTCTAGTTCTGTGAAATATAATGTTGGAATTTCAATTGGCATTGCATTGAATCTGTATAGTAGTTTTGGTAGTATGGCCATTTGCACTATGTTGATTCTTCCAACCCAGGAGCAGGGGATATCTTTGCATTTTTTTATATCCTCTTCAATTTCTTTTTTCAGAGTGCTATAGTTTTCAGTGTAGAAATCTTTTGCTTCACCCATGTTTATAGTGGTACTGCTTGTAATAGCTAAAACTTGGAAATAGCCCATTTGCCCATCATATGGAAACTGGATAAAGATGTGGTTTTTCTATAAAATGGAATATTACTCAGCCATAAAGAAGGAGAAAATAGATTCATTCATAGGAAAATGGATACATATTGAAGATATACTCCTAAGTGAAATAAATTAGACACACATGTGTAAATACCAAATAGTTTCTCTGGTGTGAATAAACAGCGATAATATAAGAGATCCTGATAAGATTACTGACATTATGAAATGGGAAAAAAGGGGCTAAAGGTGTAGGGAAGGTGGGATGGGTATTGTGAAGGGTAATAAGGGAAAAGAAAAGAAATGTGTGATAATGAAAAGAAGGAAATAAAATGTTTGTAGATGGGGAGGGGAGGATGGGGTGAAGGGAGGGCAGGGACAAGGGGAAAAAGTGAGAACCAAGACCTGTCATGTAGAGGTACAAGATCCCAACAATGAATGTAACTGTACTGTATCCCTAAAATGTACCAATAAACTCAAAGCTGAAAAAAGAAGTAATTAAATTAGTCCAATTAGCAGTTTGTTAGTGTACTTAAATAAATTTATTAACACTAATATTAAACTTCAAAATGTCACAACACTTGTCTTTGACATCATGAGAAAATAATTAATAAATTTGTCCCAAAAGAATCACATGTCCTAAAATATTACTCAAATACACATATTATTGTAATCTGACCCAAACTGGTTAAGTACCAACTATGAGAATACTTCCTTGTTAAATATTTTAAATATCTAATGAAACTGCTCAAATTCTTACAAAAAACTTCACTGCTGGATTTTCAAAAGCATGGCAAGGTTATGATGATAACTGATATTTCATTACCTATGTTTGCTAATCTAACACTTCTGAGGCTTGACAGAAAATTATCAATCAAGGAAAATAAAATGAGAGAAGAATGAGATTAAGAATGTACTACAGACAGCAGGTGGATTTTTCCTTGACATTAAAGGAAAAATTGGGCCTTTTTCTCCAGTCACTGTGTCAACCATGGCCTGAAGGCCATGCCCTTAATATAGTGTGGTCTAGCAGCAGTAGGTCTCTCAGCTTCATGCAATTCAGAGATTATCTTCACTTTGGTTTGCATCCATACCTTTACATCCTAGATACTCTACCATTACTACTTCATGACTAATCCCGTCCCTGCTTCACTCTTCTGAGTCTTTTGTATTACTATATAATCAGGCCACAACTATTATGGTTATTTAAATGTTATGTGATTACGTTCCTTATGTCTCTCAGAATTTGGCTAATTCTATGGCTGAATTTTTAAAAGGATACTAATGAAAATACATAAGAATGTGCTTTCTTGAGATATTATACACAAACGTTAATCTACTTATATATGAGATTTTATTTTAATGGCTTGAGTAGTTTCACTTGTTCCATTTAGCACATTAGGGTATGATTTGGATGAAATTAGGACAAAATAAAACCACAACTTGAATCAGAGATAAAGAGAATTAATACTACCCAGTGTATATGCTATTATGTACCTCCATCTTATATGGTCAGTTTTATTTCCTTTCCTTCATATAAAATTAAATTGATCAGATGTCTGTACCATACTTTTATCTGAGATCTCTTGACACATGTTTCTCTCTTTCTCCAGACTACACTGATGATTATCATGCTCTCTGTACAGCAAAGGATATCCACTAAAATGCTTATTAATCTTTACCATCCACTTACTTGGCTGGTATTTTAAACATGCTTCTCTATCACAGCCAATAAAACTTTAGATTTTCATATCCTGTGTGATATACTTGTATTTTTATTTGCTTGACTCTGGTCGGCCAGAAATAATAGGTCAAAACTGTTCACCCTAACCTGAAGTATCAGCCTATGAAATCTTGAATAGTAATTACAAAGCATATGGTAGTCAGTGCTAGATCCTAAAATCTCCATTTTCTCTGATTTTCTATAATAACTTTTTTTGGTGCATCTGTTATCACTCAGCAAAGACTGAATTTCTTACACTCCTTTGCAACTATAAATAAACATTTCTAGACCTTATAAAAATGAAATGTGGGAAGAAGCAGTAATCCTTTAAATAGAAATTGCCATGCCTTCTGTCCTCTCCCTTTCCCACATTGCATTAGCTGGAATTATAGCAGGGACTGAAGGAATCACCTGCAAGCACAGATTGGAAGGCATATATGTTTTTAAGATGTTGGAGCAATAACAGAAGAAACATGGGACTCCCACCTAGATACTTAGGTCATCCTGTTGGAAAGTCTTTTCAAAGCTAGCAGCCATTACTATATATTACTAATAAACCAAATTGAATATACTTTTAGCTAAAAACATAAGCTTAGAAGATGCCAAACACAGCAGAAGTTTTCATTATTTGAAAATATATAATAATTTTATTCAACTGGATTGACTAATTGGGAGAAAAAATTAGATTTATTCACTGTACCATTCATTAATGCAATGGCTGTTTATGTATATAAAATATTCATGCATCAGATACCTGCATTTCTTAGCAAATATGGATTTATCTCTTCATTGGTAAAAAGTAAATAAATTTTGCCTGAGCTTGGCATTTTGAATGTAAATTTATATTGACTGTGATATATGTTAAGAAATATACTTCAACATAACTAGAGAAGAGGAGGTTATAGTATAATATTAAGGGAAAAAGACTTTATAAGAACCTAGATTTGGATTACAACTATACCATTATGGCAGGAAAAACTGTAAAATGACACACAATTCCCATTCTTTGTATGCAGGCAGATTATAGTCTCCTTCCTTGAATGTAGACAGAACTTGAGATGACAACAGAATATAATTATCATAGTTAGTAATTAATCAAAGCCTGAATATCTAGGTAGGTCTCACTTAAACAGCAAATGTAAGGGGGTAAACTTTTATGTACACATATATGTATTTATTTTATTAGCAGATTAAAAATCTGTGAAAGGATATATAACTACTCCTGGAGAGGATGTTTAGAAGTGCAGAGATATTAATTATTTTATAT
>NW_022900944.1:18977958-19113779 GCF_012274545.1 Fukomys damarensis
TTTTTTTTGTTTGTTTGTTCTTAAAATTAGAAAGGAGCCCTCATTTCATCCTGGAAGAATGCTTAGCATTCCATGTGAAGTGCTAAGGGTGCTTCTTGGGTTATTCTTGTTGCTTATAGTTAACTGCATTTAGTTTCACAAAGGCAACTTTAACAGAGCAAGTAGTTCACAGAACCAGTCAAACAAGATCATTCCCTCTAAAAAGAGGAACTAAAACTAAGAGAGGGTTAGCATAAAATGACTTATGGATTTTACTTTTGTCTAATGGAGTGAAAGTTGTGGAAATTTTTAGAAGGTCTGCAGGGTTTTTGAGGAAACCATATCAACAGAAACATGAGCACCTTGACTTGAAAGAGACACAGAAAGTACAAAGAAAAGGAAGTTGTCAGATCCCCACATTTCTATTGGCACTGAATTAATCAGCTTCCTGTTTATTATAATGATTTCTGGATACGATCAACTTATAAAGAGAAAAGGTTTATTTTGGCTCCAGTTTGGGAGGTTTTTGTCGAGTGTCAGTTGGCCCTGCTTTGGGGCTTGGGGAAAGGCAGCACATCATGACAGGGAGCACATGGCAGAGCAAAGCCACTTGTCTCACAGTTCAGACACAAAAGAAAAAAAATGAGAAGGACCTGGAGTCCTAAATTACCCTTGAAGACACTCAGCCCTAAAGACCAAAACACCACTCTCAGCCACATCTCTTGAACATTTCAACACTTCCAATAGCACCATTCTAAAGAAGCAGCAACTACTCAGGGAGCCCTGGAGTACATTTAAAGTCCAAACTGTAGCAGGCAGGAAACAAGCTGATCAACTACCCAGCTGCAGGACTGTGCTACTTTTCATGGAAAGAAAGGATGATTCAGAAGGTGGAACCAAGAGAATAGCAGGAGTAGCCGACAGCCAGAGATTTATTCTCAGACCTTACAAGCAAATCATGAAATTCCCATTTTCCCAGCAGGATTACAGAACTGCTTGGTATTAGTGAGTCCTTTTTTACTTTTAGTTTCCTCTTTCATGGAGCGAAATGCAATAGCTGTTGTCCTAAGCCTGCTTCACTATTGTGTGTTGGGAGTATTATGAGTAGATAATGTGTCTTTGCTTTTTCAGGCCTATAAACAGACAGGACTTGAGCTCTAGAAGATGCATGTATAAATTATATATAAGGAGCCTCATTTGCACCTAATTTAGGTGAAATTTTTGAGCTACAACTGATATAGTCATGGTATTAGAATTTTGTATACCTCAGGAGGGGGAAGGTGGGTATTTTCCATTAGGAAGCAGAGACCACAGAAAGCAGAATTCTGAGAGAGACTTCAGGGTTTCTACCCTCTGGTATATATGCCCTATCTAGACTCTTTTTTAAAAAAAAGTATTGAGGTCCTGGGGAATGAAGAACTTCTGCAATGAACTACATCCAGCCTTTTATTTATTTTTTGAGACAAATTTATGTATTTGTTTATTCATTTCACAAACTGTCTTGCCAACCTCTAGCATACAGTCTGTAAGGATATTTGGAAATTAAAGGGGTCAGCTCTTGCTGGCCTGAAAGACAGCAAAATTCCACATGGTAAGCTGTTCATGTGCATCATATGGCAAGGAACTGTGGGAGGCCTTTGGGTGCTTATAGGATGGTATGTCCATTCTCCGGAAGTCGAAGACTGTTTCAAATCAATTTTATTGCTCTTTGCACCTGTGACTTGGAAACTTCCCTCCAGAATCTAACAAAGTGCTTGGTACAGAGTAGAAATAATAAATAATAAATAAATATCAGATTGAAATGGATTGGAAGAAGGGAATTCTACACAATATATGTAGTTAATATATTTTCAATTTTCCATAATAAGAAAGAGGATTTTTTTGTATATTTGTAAGAAATAAATACTGCACTACCTTAGGCAAATTCACATAGAATAGGCAGAGTTCCTAATAAATTAATTTTCATGCTTCAATCATGAATCTGTATTTAAGAGTACTATTAATTTCATGCTAGCTTTTATGCAGCATGGAGCAAGCAGTTACTTTATAAGTTTCAGTTAAAGAGCAAATGCTTTGTTTATATGATTTTACTTGGATGGATTTGATTTTTTCATATTTCCATTGATTTATTTTTCTGATGTCTAATTGCATTTAGAGTAAGTAATTTATAATCGATAGTGTAAATAGTCACAATTGATTGCCCTCTTATTTCTCAGATGTTTTTTTTTGTTGTTGTTGTTCTCTTTTGGTAGCAGTGATTAAGCTTGGGATCTTGAGCTTGCAAGGCAGGCAGTGGAACCACTGAGCTAAATCCCCGGCCCATCAGATGTATCATTAAGCTTCTTGTGAACATCTGTGAAACCCTCTGTTTTCAAAAGTGGTGTTTAGAACATTAGGCGTTAATACTAATGTTTGCTTACTGATGATTCATCCTTCCTGAAGGGAAGAAAGTGGGTCCTAGTAATGTTGAGGGCTCTCTGAAACTCATGTATTAAAGTTGTCTTACTTGAAATACTGAAGCACAAATATATTTTTGCATCCAAGGCAAACAAATTGTGTACAGCCAGAATTACAGTGTTCCAGTAGGAATGCCAAAACTGATATTTGAAAATATTGACACTAATACTAGTTTCCTTGATAAAGATGTATGTTGGGCAACAAACTAAAAGGCATGATATTTAACTAATGAGAAAGAAATAGAGCATGTTTTCCCCTTAAACGTCTTTTTAAACTCCATTTCTTATTAGTACTTAGTTGTTATAAAATTTGATCACATCCATCATAAGTAATTTATACTTGTACATAATATTTATAATAATACTTAATTCTTCTTTTTTTCATTCCCCTATCCTCCCTTCAACCCTTCTTCCCCTCTCTCTATGTACAGGAGCTTTTTTTTTTTCCATTTTGCCTTCCAATCTCTTTTTTTTTTCAGCTTTAATTGAGTTTATTGGTACATTTTAGGGATACAGTACAGTTATATTCATTGTTGGGATCTTGTATCTCTACATGACAGGTCTTGGTTCTCATTTTTTCCCCTTGTCCCTGCCCTCCCTTCACCCAGTTCTCCCATCCCCATCTACAAACACTTTATTTCAATCTTTTCATTATCTCACATTTTTTTCTTTTCCCTTATTACCTTTCCACTACCCATCCCACCTTCCCTACACCTTTAGCTCCTTTCTTCCCATTTCTCAATGTCAGTAATCTTATTAGGATCTTCTGTATTATTGCATATTATTCACATAGGGAATAGGGAAACTATTTGGTATTTACACATGTGTGCCTTATTTATTTCACTTAGGAGTATATCTTCAATATGTATCCATTTTCCGATGAATGAATCTATTTTCTCCTTCTTTATGGCTGAGGAATATTCCATTTTATAGAAAAACCACATCTTCTTTATCCAGTTTCCAACTGATGGGCAAATGGGCTGTTTCCAAGTTTTAGCTATTACAAACTGCCGCTATAAACATGGGTGTGCATACTTCACTGTGATATGATTCTTTTAGTTCTTTTGGAAATATCCCCAGCAGATGGATGGCTGGGTCAAATGGAACCTCCAGTCCAAGCTCTCTGAGGTATCTCCATATTGATTTCCATAGTGGTTGCACTAGTCTGCACTCCCACCAACAATGGAGAAGGGTTCCTTTCTCCCCACAGCCCCGCCAATATTTGCTATTGTTTGATTTATTGACAGCAGCCATTCTTTGTGGAGTGAGGTGGAATCTCAGTGTTGTTTTCATCTGCATCTCTCGAATGTCCAGTGATGTGGAACATTTTTTCATATATTTACTTGCTGCTTTTACTTCTTTGTCTGAGAAATGTCTGTTCATTTTGGATGCCCATTTTTGAATCAGGTCTTTATATTTGGTGGGGGGCTGTTTTGAGTTCTTTACATATTCTAGATAATAGTCCTTTGTCTGAGGAGCAGCTGGTAAAAATTTTTTCCCACATTGTAGGTTGTTTCTTAGTTCTGTTGATGGTTTCTTTTGCAGTGTAGAAGCTTTTTAATAAGATGAGATCCCAGTTGTTGATTCTGCTAGTTCCCGTGCTACAGAGGATTTGTTCACAAAGTCTTTTCCTATGCCAATGTCTTCAAGAGTTCTGCCTAACTTATCTTCCAGCAAGTTTAGTGTTTCTGTTTTAATATTTAGATCTTTAATACACTTGGATTTTAATTTAGTGCATGGTGAAAGATAAGGGTCTACTTTTAATCTTTGGCAGGTTTAGATCCAGTTTTTCCAACACCATTTATTAAAGAGGCCATCCTTCCTCCAGTGGGGACAGTCAGCTCCTTCCTCAAAGATTTGGTATCTGAGTACATCTGGAGTTGTTTTTGTGTCTTCCAATCTGTTGCACTGATCCTCAGGCCTGCTTCTTTGCCAGTACCATGCTGTTTTTATCACAGTGGCTTTGCAGTGTAGTTTCAAATTGGGAATTGTTATACCCACTGCCATGTGTCTGTTGCCTAGGATGGTTTTTGCTATTCTAGGGCTCTTATGGTTTGAAATGAATTTTTGGATTCTTTTTTTGTAGTTCTGTGAAATATAGTGTTGGAATTTCCTTTGGCATTGCATTGAATATGTATAGCAGTTTTGGTAGTATAGCTATCTTCACTATGTTGATTCTTCCTACCCAGGAGCCTGGGATATCTTTCCATTTTCTTATATCCTCTTTTATCTCTATTTTCAGAGTGCTGTAGTTTTCAGTGTAGAGGTCTTTTGCTTCTTTTTTTAGATTGATTAGTAGATACTTCTTTTTTTTTTTTTGGATGCTATTGTGAAAAGAACTGTTTCCCTAATTTCTCTCGCAGTGAGTCTGTTATTTGTGTATAGGAAGGCTATTGATTTTTGGGTGTTGACCTTGTATCCAGTTACTCTGCTAAAAATCCATAGTGGTTGCACTAGTCTGCACTCCCACCAACAATGGAGAAGGGTTCCTTTCTCCCCACAGCCCCGCCAATATTTGCTATTGTTTGATTTATTTTAACTTCTTCCTTTCCTATCTTTATTGCTTTAATTTCTTTCTCTTGTTTAATTGCTATGGCTCATGTTTGCAGAACTATATCAAAGAGGAGTGGTGAATGTGGGCATCCTTGTATTGTTCCTGATTTTAGCATGAAACTTTTCAGTTTTTGGACATTTAATATGATGTTGGCTGTTGGTTTTTCATAGATAGCCTTTATTAAGTTGAGATATAGACCATCTATTCCAATTTTTTGCAGTTTCCAATCTCTTTTTTTTTTCAGCTTTAATTGAGTTTATTGGTACATTTTAGGGATACAGTACAGTTATATTCATTGTTGGGATCTTGTATCTCTACATGACAGGTCTTGGTTCTCATTTTTTCCCCTTGTCCCTGCCCTCCCTTCACCCAGTTCTCCCATCCCCATCTACAAACACTTTATTTCAATCTTTTCATTATCTCACATTTTTTTCTTTTCCCTTATTACCTTTCCACTACCCATCCCACCTTCCCTACACCTTTAGCTCCTTTCTTCCCATTTCTCAATGTCAGTAATCTTATTAGGATCTTCTGTATTATTGCATATTATTCACATAGGGAATAGGGAAACTATTTGGTATTTACACATGTGTGCCTTATTTATTTCACTTAGGAGTATATCTTCAATATGTATCCATTTTCCGATGAATGAATCTATTTTCTCCTTCTTTATGGCTGAGGAATATTCCATTTTATAGAAAAACCACATCTTCTTTATCCAGTTTCCAACTGATGGGCAAATGGGCTGTTTCCAAGTTTTAGCTATTACAAACTGCCGCTATAAACATGGGTGTGCATACTTCACTGTGATATGATTCTTTTAGTTCTTTTGGAAATATCCCCAGCAGATGGATGGCTGGGTCAAATGGAACCTCCAGTCCAAGCTCTCTGAGGTATCTCCATATTGATTTCCATAGTGGTTGCACTAGTCTGCACTCCCACCAACAATGGAGAAGGGTTCCTTTCTCCCCACAGCCCCGCCAATATTTGCTATTGTTTGATTTATTGACAGCAGCCATTCTTTGTGGAGTGAGGTGGAATCTCAGTGTTGTTTTCATCTGCATCTCTCGAATGTCCAGTGATGTGGAACATTTTTTCATATATTTACTTGCTGCTTTTACTTCTTTGTCTGAGAAATGTCTGTTCATTTTGGATGCCCATTTTTGAATCAGGTCTTTATATTTGGTGGGGGGCTGTTTTGAGTTCTTTACATATTCTAGATAATAGTCCTTTGTCTGAGGAGCAGCTGGTAAAAATTTTTTCCCACATTGTAGGTTGTTTCTTAGTTCTGTTGATGGTTTCTTTTGCAGTGTAGAAGCTTTTTAATAAGATGAGATCCCAGTTGTTGATTCTGCTAGTTCCCGTGCTACAGAGGATTTGTTCACAAAGTCTTTTCCTATGCCAATGTCTTCAAGAGTTCTGCCTAACTTATCTTCCAGCAAGTTTAGTGTTTCTGTTTTAATATTTAGATCTTTAATACACTTGGATTTTAATTTAGTGCATGGTGAAAGATAAGGGTCTACTTTTAATCTTTGGCAGGTTTAGATCCAGTTTTTCCAACACCATTTATTAAAGAGGCCATCCTTCCTCCAGTGGGGACAGTCAGCTCCTTCCTCAAAGA
Source organism: Fukomys damarensis (assembly GCF_012274545.1). Taxonomy (NCBI): domain Eukaryota; kingdom Metazoa; phylum Chordata; class Mammalia; order Rodentia; family Bathyergidae; genus Fukomys; species Fukomys damarensis. The sequence continues at coordinate 18,984,569 of NW_022900944.1, forward strand.
TTTGGTATCTGAGTACATCTGGAGTTGTTTTTGTGTCTTCCAATCTGTTGCACTGATCCTCAGGCCTGCTTCTTTGCCAGTACCATGCTGTTTTTATCACAGTGGCTTTGCAGTGTAGTTTCAAATTGGGAATTGTTATACCCACTGCCATGTGTCTGTTGCCTAGGATGGTTTTTGCTATTCTAGGGCTCTTATGGTTTGAAATGAATTTTTGGATTCCTTTTTTCTAGTTCTGTGAAATATAGTGTTGGAATTTCCTTTGGCATTGCATTGAATATGTATAGCAGTTTTGGTAGTATAGCTATCTTCACTATGTTGATTCTTCCTACCCAGGAGCCTGGGATATCTTTCCATTTTCTTATATCCTCTTTTATCTCTATTTTCAGAGTGCTGTAGTTTTCAGTGTAGAGGTCTTTTGCTTCTTTTTTTAGATTGATTAGTAGATACTTCTTTTTTTTTTTTTGGATGCTATTGTGAAAAGAACTGTTTCCCTAATTTCTCTCGCAGTGAGTCTGTTATTTGTGTATAGGAAGGCTATTGATTTTTGGGTGTTGACCTTGTATCCAGTTACTCTGCTAAAAATGTCAATTAAGTCTAGAAGTCTTTTGGTAGAGATTTTTGGATCTTCAATGTAGAGTATCATATCATTAGCAAATAATGACAGTTTAACTTCTTCCTTTCCTATCTTTATTGCTTTAATTTCTTTCTCTTGTTTAATTGCTATGGCTCATGTTTGCAGAACTATATCAAAGAGGAGTGGTGAATGTGGGCATCCTTGTATTGTTCCTGATTTTAGCATGAAACTTTTCAGTTTTTGGACTTAATATGATGTTTGAGATATAGACCATCTATTCCAATTTTTTGCAGGGTTTTTATCATGAATGGGCGTTGAATTTTTTGAAATGCTTTTTTTCTGCCTCTATCCAGAGAATCATATGGTTTTTGTCCTTGACTCTGTTAATACAGTGTATTACATTTATTGACTTACGTGTGAACCATCCTTGCCTCCCTGGAATAAATCTGACTTGGTCTGGATGAATGATTTTGATGATCCTCTGTATTCTATTTGCTAGTATCCTATATACGTCACTTATCTGTATGTCTAATTCTCCCCTTCTGTTTGGGAAGTTTTCTGTCATTAATTCTGTGAAGAGCTTTTTTAAGTCATTTGTATTTTCTTCTGCTACTTCATGGATTCCTATCAGTCTTATGTTATTCTTCTTTGCATCATCTAGCAGTTGATGGATCAATTTCTCATAATCCTTTACTGTTTTTAAGAGACCTCTCTTTTCACGGTCACTGACTGCAATCCTGTCTTCTATATCTGAAATTCTATCTTTGCATTCTTTTATTCTGTTGCCTACACTTTCAATAGAGTTTTTAATCTCCTGGATATCATTTTGAATCTGTTTTATGGATTCCATTTCTTTCCTCTGTTGGGCATTCATTGTTTCCATTTCTTTGTTATGCTGGACCTTCATGGCTTCTATCATGGTTCTGAGCTCATCTATTTTTTTCAGTTTCTGTTCTAGGGTCTCGAATCATGACTTCCATTTTGCTCACCATCTCTATGTTTATCTGGGAAATTATTTCTGTTTTGAATTTTTCTAGAGCCTGATTGATCTGTTTTGTTACTTCTTGTGCTATGGGTCCAGGGTGTCCTGTTGGTTCACTACCAGACTTTTCATCCTCATTTGCCCTACTGTTTGCCATTGGTGAACTGGAAATCTGTCTTTGTTTCTTGCTTAAATGTTTTCGCATTTTTATTTTTGTTGTTGGTTTGTCCTTCGTTTAATTTCTGGGTATTACTTAAATCTTCCTGATATAGTTACGTTTTAGCTTTTGAGTTTCTAATGACTCATAGACATCCTCATTTTCATAATATCAGAGAAAACAATTCATTAAATCAATCACAATCCTTTATCCCAATTGATACAATCAGTAGCACAATAGCATGAAGCACAACTTGCAAACTGACCACTTGTGGTAGTCACTAATCTATCACCTTTAAACCATGTGAATTAAATTAAAATCAAGAAGCAGCCCAAAATATGTTTGCAGTGAATACACTTTTCAATATAGCATCTTTACCATTTAGTATGGGGCTTAGACAGAGTTAGGATGAGAGGAGTAGATAAGTAAAAGAATTGGAGAAGCCAGAGGACATAGAATAACCATACAATATTTATGAAACTTTTAAATTCAAAAGTGACAGACAGAGTTCAAGAATAAGGACAAGAATATTTTCCCTTAACAGTAATGGTGGCTCACTTTCCCTTGAAACTATTGACCCATGAGTGAGGTAAAATGACAGAAGAAAAGAACATAAAGAAAAAAGAAAAAAATGATAAAAGAAGAAGTCTGAGTGACAGCAGGGGCAGGAATAGAAAGGGAGATGAGGGATAATATGGTGGGGCAAGATACTGAGTTGGAGAAAGAGAACAGAAAAAAGAAAGAATTTGCAGAGTGGAATGAGGAAAAGAAAGAAAAAAATGAATGTGAAGGGCCTCTTTCAAACTATATCTCTGCTATCATAATATACAACATGCTCAACAATGTGCAGAACCAAGTACCCTGATCTCACCTAGCCAATGGCAGATCCCTGGGACTCAGACTGACCTCAGGCCATAAGGCCCAGATTGAGATCCCCAACCTGCAGGGTTGAACTCCACACAGTTCTATTACAGGTTTCCCCCACCCTTTCGTTGAAGATGTTCAAAGTTGGGAGCTCAGAAAAATACCTTTTATGACCACCTATGCCTCTGCAGAATGGGTCCAAGGACTGGCCCAATCAGGGGGTAGAGTGTGTGGCAGGGTGGTTTCAGAGGCGCCCGCGAGGCTACCTTCCCTGCTGGAGTGGGTGGCGGAGCAAGCAAGGGAGGGTGCGGATACCCAGTCCCACCAAATGGACCCAAGCAGTCCAGAGTGAGAGCAGATCTCAGAGAGGCCTTCCAAATCTTGTCTTTCTTGCTGGAGCTGGTGGCATGCTGGCAGGGGAAGGCACAGCTACCCGGTCCTGCTGAATGGGCCCAAGCAGGCCGGCAGGAGACCAGATCTCAGAGCAGCCTTCCACATTTCACCTTCCTCACTGCGGCTGGTGGAGTGCAGGCTCTAATATAACATGCATTTTTTTTTCATTTTTCTTTAATCTCTATTATTAAATCTTTGTTTTTTTACTATTGCAGACATTTTAACTCTGTAGGTAATTTGGGCACTTTTCTAGTTTTGAATATTTTGTCTTTGATGCTACACATTTTCAGTAAAACGTGTCAAGGTGATGATTTATCCTTATTAACTCCTAATGCTCCTCAAGTCGTGTCATGCCTTTCACAAATGTTCAAAAAATATTAATCTGTTAATCTTCAAGCATTATCTTTCTGGCTTCCTCTCCTTTCTCTTCTGGGTAGTACATCATCTTATTCTGCCACCTAATTTTTTTCTATATTTTCCAAGTTCTATAATTTCTGTACTTCATTTTGAGAAATTTCTTCCATTCTAAAAACTACTTATTTTCTCTAATGTTGGTTTATTAATCCATCTCTTAAATTACAATGTTTTTCTTTGATTTTAGGAACAGAAGTTAAACTTAGAAGCTTAGCAGGATCTTTTAAAGTTTAAGTTTTGAGCTGGGCATGGTGGCATAAGCATGTAATTCCAGGATTCAGGAGGCTGAGGCAGTAAAATTGCTGCAAGTTCAAGGCCAGCCAGGACTACTTAATGAGTTCACAGCCAGGGAGAATTATGTAGTGAGATCCTAGCTCAAAAAAAATTAAGTATAAGCTTTTCATAATGTTTTATTCTTTTGCAGGATCTAATTTATTTTAATTGTATATTTGTTTATTTAAAATAAGTTCTCAGGGTTGAGAAATTAGCTTAGTGGTTCCAGAACCTGCCTCACAAGCTCAAGGGCCTGAGTTTGATGCCTGGTACAAAATAAATAAAATAAGTTCTGAGATTATTTAAAACATTTTAACACTTTAGCATTTTTATATCAGTGACTTTACTTATTAGTTTTCATGATAAGTTTGTATTGTGAACTCCTGATAATTTGCATTGTGAGCTCCTCTTTTGTAGCTGCTCTTTATTTTCCCTATTGGAACCACTTACAGTTTGGATGCATAGTTTAGTTCTTGAAAGAGGTTTAAAATATCTTTTCATACAAGGGAAATCCAATGTCATCCATGGCAAAGGACTGATTTAATGATTTTTCATCACGAAGCTTCCTGTACTACACAGATAGAGTAGATATGAACCACAACATGAGCAAGACCCTCACGTTTCTCATATAGTCTTTTCTCTCCTTCCCATGCAAAAGCTCAGAAAAGACAACTAGCCAGCCTTCCTTACTTTGATGCCAGGCAAAGAGGCTGATTGCCTCTAGCCTGGACTGTTCTCTAAAGGTGCTTGCTGCAGATGGGATTCTCTGGAAACTATACTGAGAATTTCAGTGTTTGGGCAATTTTTTAGGGGCTATTCTAGGGATTAAAGAGAGTAAGAGATGGAAAAGGGGAGAGGAGGGAAAAAGGGAATAAAAAAAGAGTAATTAAAATGTGTTATGCACATGAACCACCTCCCCACAAGGGATGCAAACATGTACTGCAAACATAACCTAATAAAAAACATGAGATTAAACAACAAAACATGTGGAAGAGAAAGAGAGAAAAGAGGACTGGATACAGAAGTAGAACTGTGATGTAATTATACCAAATGCCTCACTGACCAGATGCATAGCTGCACAGTGGGTGTGACCTTGACGGGTTGTTTCCTATTGAGGAGGTAGAAATGGCCTGTATACGAGCATATCAAAAGTCACTGGATGCTGGGAAAGGTGCATGATTTTAGCTGAGTATATACCATAGGAGGCTGACAGCAAATGACCGTCTATAGTCACAGTCACAACTGTGATCATAAGTCCTTTATACCTTCAAGGGGACCTGGTTGCAGATCATCCACCACCTTAGGCTTTGGGGGTTCTCACATCTCCTCAGGGGGCTTGAGACCTCATCTGTTGTCCTCAGATGAGCATTCGACTTCTGTTCTAACTTACTGAAATAAAATTTGCAAACATCATTTCCACCACCCTGGGCCCCATGCACATTAATAGTTCATGAGCTTCTAGCTCCTGTTTATAATTACTGACTGGTGTTACTCAGACCAAACTTCCTTTGAAAGTATAGTCACACTTGATGGCAAGACTGTGCCAGGAACAATGTGAGGTACATTTTTTACATCTATTATCTTAGCTCTTTTTTGTGATTTATCCACAAGGTTAGTATTTTGGTTGCTGTCATATCCTTCCCCCAGAATTTCTACATAGATATATATAAAGTTTTTCATGTTCCCTTAGTCCCTCAGCTTGCAGGAAAGGAAATATATTTTCAATTTTAAAAACTTCAACCCGAAGTTATCATTATTGTATACAATGTAATATATGAAACTCTCATTATATTTCATATGTTAAAATCTAGTATCATGAATAATCAATGTAATAATTAATCATTGATTGATTGATTTAAATTTATATTTTATTAAATTTGAATCCCGAACACATGCACATACACACAAGTTCTCAAACACTAAATATTCTGTTCCTTGCCTTCCTTTATCTCTATTCATCTGTTTGTCTATTTCTGTATTAAAACCATACTGATTTGGTATTTGGACATTTATAATTTTTATATGCAAATCTCTCTCATGCTGTACTATTTCCCTAATCTAACCAGTTATTAATTAAGACAAGCACTAAAATTCCATTTAGTTGCACAGAGTATCCAAGGAAATTTGACTGTAGGTTAGTACATTATATAGAACTTGCACATTCTTTTGGTTTTACTAGTCTAGCTATTATTTCCTTCTCTAATTATTGTGTATTTATTATTGATAAAATGAAAAAAAAATCCTTCATAGTGTTATTAGAGATGTGAAGGAACACATTTGTTTTCTTTCCGCATACATTTTGCAGTCATCTACTTTATTGAATAAACATTTTAATGTTTTTATCTTGGGTATTTCAATCCAAGGTGAAGTATCCTCACTTTCCCCTTTCAATAAAAATATAACCATCTTGAAGAATAAAGCATATCATAATGCTTGGAGATTGTCCATGCTAACAATAGCCTCAGTAAGTAATATGTGGCTGTGGTTTCATTAACAGTCTAATTCTAAGCAAAATTTTATTGTTTTAAGTTTACAGGACAGACTTTCTGTATTTTCTTTTATATAAAAACAAACACCACGATGATGACCACCCAGAAGTAAAGGACTATGGAAAGAAAAAAAGAGTTCAGTTAAACAATGCTCCTGTTTGTATTATACTTTTAGACATATTTAAATTGAGATTTTAAAATAAGATGCGTTTCTGTCAGACTTAATTACCGCTAAAGCATCCACCATGGGACCATAATACCTATTAAAATACCCTCTAGGATCAGAGGAAGTTCTAAAACGACAGTATTCAAATGACTGAATGTCTATCAAGATGATTATGGCAGATCAGAGCAGGAAAAATCTTTACACATACAATAATTTAGAAAATAAATAGTGTTATGTTCTTTTTTGCCTATTCTTCACGGGTGCTCAGAATTCTAGCTACATTGAACTTTTTTCAGTTCCTGCAACACACTGTTCTACCTCAGTTCTGAGCATTTCTTTTTTTAAAAGTGATTTGATTGGTACACTTAAGGTATACAATCTAATGCCATTCATCACTAGAAATTTGTACCTTTACATAATCCATCTTGGTTCTTATTTTTTCCCTATTCCTCTACCCTCTCTTCAACCCCCCCACCCCTCCCTATCTACAAAGATTTTGTTTCCATTTTTTCTTTTTCTCATATTAATTCCATTCCCTTTTTTCTTTTCCCCACCCCTCCCACTTCTCCTTTCCCTTTGCACCTTATCTTTCTATTGCACATTATCTATTATAAGTTTTAGTCATTATTTACAGTTTCAGTTTATCACATGAGAGAAACCATTTGGTATTTACTCATGTGTGTCCTATTTATTTCACTTAAGAGCATCACTTCAATGTGCATGCATTTAGCTATTAATGTCTCTAGTTTATGCTTCTTTATAGCTAATTAGTACTCCATTTTATTTTTAAAAACACATTTGTTTAATCCAGTCTCCAGTTGATGGGCAATTGTGCTGCTTCCAAGTTTTGGCTATCACAAATTGTGGTACTATGAAGATGGGTAAACATATATCACTGTGGTATGATTATTTTAATTCTCTGGGAAAGATAACCAGCAGGGGGATAGCTGGGTCAAATGGGACCTCTAATCCTAGTTCTTTGAGGTATCTCCATACTGATTTCCACAGTGGTTGCACCATTCTATACTCCCACCAACAGTGGAACAGGATTCCTCTTTCCCCACAGCCCTGCCAGCATTTGTTATTGGTTGATTTCATGATAGCAGCCATTCTTTCTGGGATGAGATGGAATCTCAGTGTTGTTTTCATTTGCAGGTCTTGAATGACCAGTGATGTTAAATATTTTTTCATGTTTATTTGCTATTTCTACTTCTGTGTCTGAGAAATGTTTGCGCATTTCAGATGTCCATTTTTGGATTGGGTCTTTAAATTAGGGAGTTCTATATCTTTTAAAGTTCTTTATATATTCTAGGTAGTAGACTTTTGTCTAAGGAACAACTGATGAAAAGTTTTTCCCACGTTGGGGGTTGTCTCTTCACACTGTTGGTCATTTCTCTTGCTGCGCAGATGCTTTTTAATAAGAAGACATCCCACTTGTTTATTGTTTGTTCTAGTTCAGAGACAACTGAGGTTTTGTTTATAACATCTTTCTGACACCAATCATCAATGTCTTCAAGAGTTCCATCTAATATCTCTTTCAGCTGGTTTAGTGTTTCCTTTTTTTTTTTTTTTTTTGGTACCAGGATTGAACTAGGGTCCTCGTGCTTGCAAGGCAGGCCACTGAACCGGTGAACTAAATCCCTGGCCCCCAATATTTAGATCTTGATCAATTTTTATTTTAGTTTAGTGCATGGTTAGAGGTAAAGGTCTAGTTTTAATCTGTGGCAAGTGAAAACACAGTTTTGCCAGCACCATTCATTAAAGAAGCTATCTTTCCTTCAGTGAGGGTATTTGGCTCTTTTGTCAAAGATGAGGTAACCAAGTGTGTCTGGAGTTGTTTCTTCATCTTTTAATCTGTTCCACTGATCCTCAGGTCTGTTTCTTTGCAAGTACCATGCTGTTTTTGTCACAGTAGCTTTGTAGTATAGTATCAAGTTTGGGATTGTGATACCCTCTAACTTGTCTTTATTGCCTAGAATTGCTTTTGCTGTTATAGGTCTCTTCTTGATCTGAATGATTGTTTTCCTAAAGTCTGTGAAGTATGCTGCTGGGAGTTCAATTGTGATTGCATTGAATCTATACAGCAGTTTTGGAAGTATGGCATTTTACTGTGTTGATTCTTCCTTCCCAGGAGCAAGGGATGCCTTTCTATTTTCTTTTATCCTCTTCAATCTCTTTTTTCAGAGTGCTGTAGTTTTCAGAGTACAAGTCTTTGATTTCTTTTGTTAGGTTGATCCCTAGGTATTTCAAGTTTTGGATATTATTGTGAAAGGAACTGATTGCCCCATTTCTCTCAGTGAGTCTGTGTTTCTTGTATAGAAAAGCTATTGAGTTTTGTGTGTTGACCTTGTATTCAGCTACTTTATTGAATTTGGTTATTAACTAGAGAAGTCATTTGGTGGATTTCTTGGGGTCTTCTATATAGAGTATCATGTCATCTGCAAATAATGACAACTTGACTTCTTCATTTCCTATCTTTATTCCTTTTATTTATTTCTCTTTTCTAACTACCCTGGTGAATACTTCCAGAAATATATTGAACAGGAATGATGATAGTGGACATCCTTGTTTTATTCCTGATTTTAGCATTCAGGATTTCAGTTTTTGACCATTTAGTATGATATTGGCTGTTGGTTTTTCATAGATGGCTTTTATCAGATTGAGGTAGAAATCATCTATTCCAATATTTGAAGAATTTTTATCATAAATATGTGTTGAATTTTGTCAAATGCTTTTTCTGTATCTATTGAGATGATACCAATTTTTGTCCATGGAACTATCAATATAGTATATTACATATATTGATTTGTGTATTTTGAACCATTGCTGTATCCCTGGGGATTGAATCCCATTTGGTCAGAGTGTATAATCTTCTTGATATTTGTATTTATTTGCCAGGATCATATTAAGGAGTTTTATATTTATTTTCATTATTGAGATTGGCCTACAATTCTCTTTTTTGGTTGGGCCTTTCTCTGCTTTGGGAATAAAGTTGATGTTTGCTTCCAGGAATGAATTTTGGAGTATTGCTTCCCCTTCAATTTCATTGAAGTTTTAATTAAATAATTAATTAATTAATCTGGGGGGCCACCGGTGATTGAACTCAGGACCTTCTGCTTGCAAGGCAGGCAGTGGAACTACTGAGCTAAATCTCCAGCCCTCATTGAAGATTTTAAACAATAGTGGCAGTAGCACCTCTCTAAATGTCTTGTAGAATTCAGCAGGAAAACCACCAAGACCTGAGTTTGGAGAATGAACCATGTTCAGATGATTAAGAATGTGTATTCTGGTTTTGTGGGGTGGAATACTCTGTAAACATATGTTAAGTTCATTTTTCCAGTTCTAGTATTTTGTTATTTATTTCCTGTCTAATTGATCTGTGACAGTGGGGTTTTGAAATCCCCCACTACTATTGTGTTATTTGATTTTTCATGTCCGTTAGTATTTGTTTTATATGTGGGCACACTAGAGTTTGGTGCATATATATTTATGACTGTCATCTCTTCCTCTTGGAATATTCCCTTTACAAGGATGTAGTGTCCTTCTTTATCTCTCTTACTCAGTATTGGTTTGAAATCCACTTGATCTGCAAAGAGGATAGGTACTCCTGTTTTGTTTCAGGTTCCTGTCACATGCAGTATTGTTTTCCACCCTTTAGCTTTAGTTTCTTTTGGAATTAAGTGTTTTTTGTATGCAACATAGCATTGGATCTTGCTTCTTGACTCATTCTGCCAATCTATTTTTTTTTTATTGGTGAATTGAGACCATTAACATTGATGGTTATAACTGATATGTATTCATACCCTTGTCATGACTTTTTCTTTTTGTTGGATTCTCCTCCTTTGCATTTAATTTCTCATCATATCTGATGAATTCATTCTGCTGGGCTTCCTGGGGTTGTGATCCTCATTGTCTTTTCCTAGGGCATTGTTTAAATTTTTTTGAGTGCTGGTTTGTATTCATGAAATTCTTAAGGTGCTCTTTGTCATGAAAGTATCTCATTTCTCTATCAATTTTGAAAGATAGTTTTTCAGGGTACACCAATCTGGGTCGGAGGCTATTTTCCTTTAGGCCTTGAAATATGTCATTCTTACCTTGTGGGTTTGTGTTGAGAAGTCTGATGTAATTCTGATGGGCTTTCCTTTGTATGTGATTTGTTTTTCTCTAACTGCTTGCAGAATTTTGTTCTTCTGTTGAGTTTCTGGAATTTTAACTATTAGGTACCTATGTGTAGATTTTCTTTTTTATCTTGGCTATTTGGAGCCCTATATGCCTCACTTATCTGTATGTCAAGTTCTTTTCCTCTACTTGAGAAGTTTTCTGACATTGCTTCTGTGAATAGTTTTTTTTACATCATTTGCACTTTCTCATTTGTTCACTGATTCCAATCAGTCTTATGTTATTCTTCTTTACATTGTTTGGCAGCTGCTGCATTGATTTTTTGTGGTTCCTTAATATTTTTAAGAAATTTTTCTTTTCCTGATCACTAATTGCAATCCTATCTTCTATATCTAAAATTCTGTCTTCTCATTGAGTCATTCTGCCATGTAAACTTTCAATGGAGTTTTTAATCTCCTGGAAATCTGTTTTCATCTGTTTAACGATTGCATTTGTTTCATATGTTGGGATTCCACCATGTTCCTCAGCTCCTCTATTTTTTTAAATCTGTGTCTGCTCTGGATTTATTAATCATGTCTTGCACTATGGGCACAATCTCTGTTGTTATCTGATAAATTATTTCTGATTTCATTTTTTCCAGGTCCTCTTTCACTGCCAGTTCAGAGAACCCAGGTGTTTGAGTATCAGATTGTTCCATCTCATTGCCCTTTGGGGTTGCCTTAAGGTGATCTGGAAGTCTAGTTTTGAGATTTGTTTCTGTGACTTTTCATTTCATCAGATACAGTATGCTGTGCCTTTGTTGAGGTGACGTTTTGCTCACTGAGTGGTCTTCAATTCTCAGCAACCCACAAAGTGGCCTTTTCTGTGCTGCTCACCAGTACATCAATTCCTGGGTTCAGAATGTTGGCCTTCTGGATCCCTGATCTGACCTGTTGACTGGGCAGCCTTCTGGTTGGAGTCTGTGCACCAGGTATCTGTGTATCAGGTATCTGGGATGGTACCTAGGTGTGCCTTTGGCTGGAGCCCCTATGTAGCTGTTTTCTGGGAGGGCCTTTGGCTGGGCCCTGTACACACTAGTTCATGGTGTCTGCACATGTTTCTGGCTAGGGGCTCTGCACACTTATCAATGGTATTGGGGTGAACCTCTGGTTGTTGTTTGCACACTGTGTAGCTCTTTTCCAGTTGGGTCCTTGGCTGTGGCCTATGTGTCCAAGCCTCTGGGATCAGGGCAGAGCCCTGGCTGGGATCTGACTGTAGACATGACCCTGTGGTACTTACAGCTGCTCCCTGGAATCTGTGCACACATACCGATCATATGGCAGGCTTCTGTCTGAGCATTTTAAATATGAACTTCTTTCTATGGTTTCTCTCCCCATTCATGAGTCCTGTCCATCCATCAGTATGTTAGTCATTTTCCTATCACGGGGACAAAATCCTTGACATGCAAGACAAGGAAGAGAGGTTTATATGACTTGTAGCTTCCAGTAGGTTGAGTCCATGGTCAGATGGCTCTAGAAACCACATGGTTGTGGGGGTGATGAAGAAAAGCTGCTTAACCCATGACAGACAAGAAGAGAAGGAAGGGGATAGCAAAAACAAGAATACATTATCCTAGGTCACATCCCTGTGAACCTTCTCCAACTAGGTGCCATCTCCTAATAGCACATAAACTCATCAATGGGTTAATCCACTGATTAACACCCTTATAATCTAATCATCATCCAAAAGCCCCATCTCAGAGCTCAAGATTTTTTTTTAGGACATTCTAGATCTAAAGCATAACAATCATGTATCAGTTTAAATGTCTCATCACTTGGAAAGCTTCTTTGGTGAACTCTATTGGACGAACCATGGCTCAATTCAACTATACACCTCTCAATATTTTTAAAAATTAAAATATTGCTTGCATTTTTGTCCCTGAAAAAAATTTGAACTTTAAGGAAAACGTGTCTATGTTTTAAATTATATCTTCAACAACTAGGAAGGAGCCTGGCAAATATTAGGATCTTGTTACTTATAGAAAAAGTGGATACATAATAAATGCTTTTTTAAAATGGTGGTTTTGCAGTTTCAAGTTTTGGCAAACTTGAAATTATGTTTCTCACAATTCCCTTGCCTTTAAAATATTGGAAATAGGAAATTAGGCAACAGACATTAAGCTTTGAATGTCACGGTTCGGTATGGTAGAAAGGGATGCAGAGGTGGCAGGTTCTTGTTTGTTCTTAATCTTCCTTGCTCTATGTCTAGTCCTTCTTCATTCCAGGTATCTTATTCCTCAATTATGCATGTTCTTATTTCTTTTTCTTTTCTTTTTTTTTTTTTTTTTTTTTTTTTTTTTTTGTAGCGGGGATTGAACTCGGTTGGGTCCTTGCATTTGCAAGGCAGGCCACAAAACCGCTGAGCTAAATCCTTGGCCCTGTATGTTCTCATTTCTATACAAATTCATCACAATATTTCCTTCTGCATTGCCAAACTCTGACTGACATAATAGTAATAATCACTATTCTCTCTCCTCCATATTATTTCATTTATTATTTAATTTTTAAATGAAGTAAAGATGTTAAAGTTCAAAATTAAACTGTGATTTCCTGTTATATTTTTATTGCAGAAAAAAGTTAAAAATTACAAAACTGACCAAATAAAGAATTTTCCCTGGCCCTGGACATATTTCTTAGATTTTTAAAGCAGCTGCCTGCAGCTGTGGACACAATTATGCATAACATAATCTCAAATAAAATACTGCTGTAATGGGATCTAAAGGATAAAAAAATGCTTCAAGAAAATTAGGTCAATATTGAGTGAATAAACTTGTGGAAAATTTGTCCAGGAACTATTTAGGTTACTAAATAAATTCAGTGTAAAAGTCATAAAAATTTCATCATTTCTATTTTTTAAATCTCTGTAAAACTAACACTAAATAATCTGAGTTTGCTATGATTACTGTAAAGCCTGTCCTATAACATCAACAATAGCAACGGTGAAATAATTCTACAAAGGAATATAATAAGGTGGTGTCAAAATTGTCACAGATAGATGATAACCAATGTCATTTAATCTGATCTTTGTTTCCTATTTCTTGGTGTCAGTGGGAGTTGTGATTGGAAGGAGAAAAATGAAACAGTAAATTAAACTAAACTTGTTCACATTTCTCCCTTATGGCTTTTAGGTACAATTCTAAGCACAACTACTCCTTGCTCACTGCTCAAAAGTCTATAATGATTGCAGAATAAAGTTCAAACTATAACCTTGGCAATCAAGATTTTCCCTTTAATCATACCTCACAGTGCTGTTTTCAGAATTTCCCCCAGTAACCTGACCTAATTTGACCACATAGTTATCTTATTCATTCTAACCTGCCTGTTGGCCTGTGAGTATCAGTCCTATATTTTGGACACCTGCATCTTCCTTAAAGCTTAACTATTATAATGCAGAGTTCCTGGCACATAAGAGATATTCAAATATTTTTGGCATTAAAGTGATTTGAACCATACTGAAAAAAGATAGGAAGTTTAGGTACAGATATTACACAAACCAATTGTTATGTGCTTTTGTGGTTATGTTTATTTAAATACATTTTAAAATTATATTTATATGAATGCATATTTCAAAGTAATTTGAGTTACCCTAATTATTTCAGGGTTAATTTTGTGCTATTTTAATACTTAGAGAAATTCTTTTGGGTCAATTCAATTTGCCCTGATTTTACTCACATTTGAGTAAGATTTCCTCTTCTGTGTGGTCATCTTTGGCATACAATACCCTCTGTCTAAATAGCCCTAGAAAATATACCATCTATATATGACAGTAATGAATGTATGCCCACAAATTAATAAACACTTTAGGAAGGAAAATGTTGATGTCTTATTAGTGTCATTTAGGTCCTTAGACTGACATATTTAGACATTCTTTATTATCTTCTATCATTTGCATTATGAATATCTAATGGAACACAGGCCTCTGAAGAAACATCAGTTCAATTCAATCAATGCCAGTTAAATAAGAACTAACTTTGTGAAACATTTAGAACTAATATTTAACTATGAAATAATATCTACAGTAACTTGTCAATTTCTAATAATAGATTAACACATTGATCTCTGGTAAATTTTAAAAGCCTTGAAAATGGAAGCATTGCCTTGTCATTATTAGTAAAGCTATAAATGAATATGAGTTTGGTATGAGTCAGCTATCAGGAAAATATATTTAACAAACAAAAATAATAGAAATTTGTACTGCCACTTCTCTGAAATGTTGCTATCTTCATCCCTTTTACATTCAATTACACATAGCCATGATACAAAGTTAAAAATTACCACTTACTGAACTTTGAATATTTAAATACGAAGCAATAAAAATCTTTTGGTTAATAAGACATTTTTTCTTTTGGAAGTACCAAGATTGAACCCAGGCAGTACTGAACTGCATCCCCAGGACATTTTATTTATTTAATTTTAATTTTGATAAAATGTTGTACTAAGTTATCCAGGCTAGCCTCAAAGTTATATTACTCCTGCTCTAGCTTCCTGAGTAGCTGAGACTACTTATGTTCACTACCGTGTCCACAACTGAACTTTATCAGTTATCAACATCCCATTTATTATTATTTTAATAATAAATTTAACATTTCTTTGAATATAAGTCCTTCCAAAATATCTTATTTGAAATAAAGATGATGAACTCTAAAAACTGACTTGTTAGAATAATAAATATCAAACTTCATCATTGTGATTATACAAAAAGTAATTTTATGTGTGATATAAGTGATCATTTTCATTATTTAAAAATTGTTCTTTATGTAAAATGGTTCAAATCTGAACCATGGTGTACATATTTTGAGGGCAGCATCTGTACATCTGCATTACAATGACACTATCCAAAATATTTTAGGAAGTTATAAAAATCTGTGATAGTGGTATCAATATAAGGCCCATTTTATTATTTCTGATTCAGCACATTATTCCCCTTGAAACATTCCCAATCTAGGCCTATCTAAATATTTTATATATGGAAGCAGACAGTATTTTTTTTTCTATAAATGGGTGCTTGGTAAATGTTTCAGCCTCTATGGGCCATGTAATTGTGGCAACTACTCAACTCTGCCATTGTAGCATGAAAACCATCATAAATAAGCTTTACTCATTGACATTGAAATTTAAAGGTCAGGTGATTTTTTCATGTGTTAGGAAATATTATTCTATTTTTTTTAACCACTGAAATTTAAAGATCACTCTTAACTTGTCAACTAGATTTGGCTTGTGAACCACAGTTTATAAACTTATTGAGCCTGTCAACTACTCTCATTTATTGGATAACAATTTTAAACTTACGGATGGTTGGATATAGAAAAGCAATCAGCCTTTTTATACTTAGAGAATAAATCATGATAAGTGATGAATAGATGAACACCATTGTGTGTAAAAACAACCAGTCAAATATCTGAGCTATCAGCAATAAAAGAAATGACTTTGGGGCACAAAAATTCTAGAATAAAATTAACAAAACCTCAGGAATTAACCTACCATATCATTTTTTTTCTTGTTGTTGGAAAAGAGTTGTGATTAATTTAAGAAAGGCACTACTATTTTTTATATTGAAACTATCTAAAATACAAAGCAGATAATACTGATGTTCTTTGAAAAGATTAACTTTGAAAGGAAGAGGGGTCTAACAGAGTAGAACACATGCATTTCCTTCACACCTACCTGAATGATGGATGTTTTCCTGAGTGTGGAGAAAGCTAAGTCCACACAATATAGTTCTCAGATATTTCTGATGAGAGTGACTGGGTAAGATGGTAGGACTTCTCTTAAGCTAAGAAGAGTTTTTGTTACCAAAAACACTAAAGGAAGGGAACAGGACTGTTTCAGCCAAATATTTTTATTTATTCATGTAAAAATACTTGCTTGTAAGATGAATTAGGCAGATGTTTCTGCTGACCACAGAATCCTAATGAAAACTGCTGGTTTTTGAAAAAAAATATATATATATAGCTTATAGAGGGAACATTTGTCTCTTAAGTAATGACATATCTAGGATTCACCAATAATTGGAATATACTGGTTTTCCAGTCCCCACCAGTTCAACTGCCACTTTCATTATCCACTTATCACTCTAAAGAGTATTGTATGAATTTTATAGTTGAATTGCAGAATCTTCTAAAAAGTCTTTTAAGCATTTGTTTTACATGATTTATGCTCCTATAATTTCATTCCCCAAATATTGTCATAATTTATAATTGAGAAAACACTGAAGAACAATTTCAAAATGAATCAAATGAAATGGGAAGTACTAAATTTTAACGTCTTACAAAGAGCTTAACTTTTCTCATTCATGATTTTTTTTCTTTTGCTACATCTGGCTCCAGAAGAGCCAAATTTGCATTTCTACTCATGCTTCTTGTTTCTACTCTTGTCAGTCAAACAACTGACCCATTTACAATTAGATTCTTTCCATAAAAGAATCAAACAAAAATAATAGCAAAGCAACACCACAGTTCATTTATTTACCTCTTTCTTCAATGGAAGAAATAATTTTTTTTCCCCTGTACTGGGTACTGAACTCAGGACCTTGTGCTTGCCAGGGAGGATACCCAGAAGAAATAAATTTTAAAATTATTGACCTAGCAAAATCTCAGACTGCTATTGTACTACACCCCAGACCTCTAAAATATTTTAGTATATCTAGACAATTACTGACCTTAAAATAAATATTTAAATAATCATTTTTAAAGAAACATTTCCACAGAAGAGGTAGAAAGCCAAAGAGAGAATTGTTCCCACTCTAAAAATAATAACAATGAAAATGGCACCTTCAGCAATCTGAAAGCATACAACTTTTTTGGAACTCACTAAAAGCCATACACCCTTTAACTAGGATGAAGTACTGTACAAGGAAAGAGTCCCATTTTTCCTCATATCAAGAAAAGCAGTACAGAAGCAAGCACCTCATTATCTGGCACAGATACCAATGAACACCTGGAAGAAGAATTCAGCTAAAATTTTTAACAAACTCCTAAAGCCTGAGTATATGGTCTGAAGAATGCTTAAAACCCACAGACATAAGAGAAATTCCTGCCAGTTTCAGGCCCTTCTTGCAAATAAATACCAGCAAAAGTTATGTGAAATAATAGCTCTGTTGATGTTGAAAAGTAACCATGGTAGAAAATACACAAAACCTAGTGAAAATGGCCATACTTCCAAAGTTGTTATACAGATTTAACGTAATCCCAATCAAAATAGCAATAGCTAAGCATACAGAATTAGAGAAAACAATTCTAAAATTCATTTGGAACCAGAACAGACCTAGAATAGCAAAGACAATTCTGGGTAACAAAGGCAAGGCTGGAGGCATCACAATCCCTGACTTGAAATTATACTACAAAGTTACTGTGATCTAAATAGCATGGTACTGGAAAAATAAAACAGACCTGAGGATAAATGGAAGAGACTAGAAGATGCAGAAATAACTCTAAATATACTCAGCCACCTTATCTTTGACAAACAGCCAAACATCTTCACTGGAAGAAAGATAGTCTCTCTAGCAAATGGTGCTGGGAAAACTAAAGTTTAAAACTAGGCTTGTATCTGTTACCACTAAACTAAAGTTGAAGTGAATCAAAGATCTAAATATTATAACAGAAACACTAAATCTGCTGGAAGATAGAATAGGTAGAATTCTTGAAGACATTCTACAGGCAAAGACTTTATGAACAAAACCCCAACTGCACAGGAACTATCAAAAGGAATCAACAACTGGAATTTCATCTTATTACAAAGCTTATGCACAGCACCCCCCCACACCAAATCACCAACAGAGTGAAGAGGCAAAACCCAGTGTGGGAAAAATCTTTTGCAAGCTGTTGCTCAGACAAATGACTAATATCTACAATATATAGAAAACTCAAAGATATCAGACCCCCCAAATTAAAAAAAAACAATCTAAAAATGGGCCTCTGAAAGGAATAGAAACTTCTTAGATGAAAAAGTAGAAGCAGCGCATAAATATATGAAAAAATGTTCAACACTGCTGGTTATTTGAGATGCAAATTAAAACAACTCTGAAATTCCATTTCAGCCCAGAAAGAATGGCTTCTCTCAAGAAATCAGCCAATAACAAATGCTGGCGGGGCTTTGGGAATGAAGGAACCTTTCTTTATTGTTGGTAAAAGTGTAGATGGGTGCAACCACTGTGGAAATCAATGTAGAGATTTCTCAAAAACTAAAACTAGGGGTTCCATTTGAACCAGCTATGCCCCTTCTTGTTATCTTTCTGAAATAATTAAAAGCATCATACTACAGTGATATGAACACACCCATGTTTATAGCAACACAGTTTAAATAGCTAAATTTTGGCAGCAGCCCAAATGTCCATCAATTTATAAACAGTTAAAGAATATGTGTTTTTATATACAATACAGTACTACTCCATCATATAAAAGGATAAATTAGAGACATTTCTAGCTAAATGAACCAACCTTGAGACTATACTTTTAAGTCAGATAAATCAAGCACACATGTTTAAATATGGCAGTGTTTCTCTTGTGTGAGAAGCCAAAAAATAGAAATAAGGACCACTATGTATGATAGATATTGTGAAATGGGAAAAAAAATGTTCAAATGAGAAGAACAAGAGAAAAAGGAGGGGACAGGAAAGGAGGGACGAATAAAAAAAGAAATACAAGGAGAAAATGGAAACAAAACTTCTGTAAATATGAAAGGGAAGGGATGTTGAAGGGAGTGGAGGGAATGGGAAAAATGAGAAGCAAGATATATCATATGGGTTCAAATTCCCTGCAATGAACGTTATCATTGTGTATATCTAAAATGTAGCAATAAATGTTTTGGTTCAAAAAATGTTTGCATAAAAATTAAATTTTTCTAAAAAATACCATAGGTAGAATTAGCTAACAAAGCCATTTCGATGTGGAATTTTTATGATAGGAAGATTTTGAATTACAATTTAAAAACAAATAAAAAGTAATATTTCACCAAATGGTGATATAATTTAAATGTACACATATTTAATATATATTACTTGTGCTTTAATTGGCATTGATTGATGAGTTGAGGATTTGTATATTGTCTAGAGTATCCTTTAGGAAAGGGGTAAAAGAGTAAGTACCTAAAAAGTAAAAGAAGGAGATATGAAATAATACTAAATACAAGAAAATGGGAAATTAAAAAGACAAAAAGAAACATAAGGTATGACATGTGGGTTAAATACAAAGTACTGAGTATCATGATCAATTTATACTTAATAAATCAGTACTTCCAGTAACTGTAGGGTAATTGTCATGCTAAATAGCAGACAAAGCAATGAGACATAATTTTAAAAATCAATTATTTTTTCTTAATGTATCTAAAATACAAATGCTTGTATGCAAAAGAATAGGAAAAAACACCCAACTAACTACAAAAGTTAAACTAGTATTACAAGTTTAACAGTAGAAATTAAGAGAAAAGGGGCATTACTAAACATAAAATAATTTTCAATAATAGCAGTTTTAATTTAGCAGCAAGATGTAATAATTCTAATTTGAAAGCCACTAATAACTAAACAGATAATATAAAAAATAGACAATAATAAATATGACTAGAAAGTACAATGGTATGGACATATAGAAATTTCTATACTTGCACCAGGAATTTAACTCAGTGACACCATGCCAATTCTGGGGGAAAAAAATTTAGCAAATAGTGTATGTAAATTAGACTGACTTTGTTGGGTTAGGCTACCATTTTGCCTAAAATTAACCCTAGTATCATTTATAGAAATTTCATCTTAATATGTCAATTTCAATTGAGCAAGACTCAATTGCAGTATTAGTATTATTTACAAAGCATATTAGATTTTGTCATTTGGGAGTTTTTTCAATTTCAAATATATGAAGTGCCCCCTTCCCACAAATGACAGATGCATTTCTTGAAAGTGCTCTTTCTATCCAATTTTACAGATGTGTTAAATTAATAGACAGAAAAATAGCAGTTAATATTGTTGCAACTAAAATGCTTCATTTGTGAATACAGGAATAATTATGGACTGGGATGTGGCTCAGTGATAGAGTGCCTGCCCAGCAGGATGACACCCTGGGTTTGAACCCCAGCACTTCCAAAAGAAAGAGAGAAACAGAAAATGAAAGAGAAAGAGGAGGGTGGGGAGGAGAGTGAGGGAGGAAAAGAGAGAAAGAAAGGATGAATAAATGAATTGCAGACAAGAGGAATGTAGGCTAAATTTAAACCTGTCTGATTATGTTTCATAAGAATATAGTAATATAAATTTTAATAATTAACAAAAAATAAAACAACTTCAATCAGAACATCAGCAAATACTCATAATTTTCCACTTCCTAGTTAATTTTCAAGATCTAAAATTTAAAAAAATGTCTTTTTTATTTTAAACTATAGTGACTAGTTCTTAAATTGTACTTCAATTTCTTATTCCAAAATAGCAGTGAAAAACGTAAAACTATGGGGGAAATGTATCAGGACACATACATTTGGAAACAATTTTGAAAAAGAAGTTCATGCTTATGCTTATATGTAAAACATTTCTTTAATACAAAATATTTATTTGAATTAAATATCAATGCAGAGAGCTAGGCATGTCTCAGTATTACTCAAACACAAATAGTGTCTAAGGATGTCATGTTTAGCTTGCTGCTTGAAAAGTTAATCTTACCCATACATATGACATTACTGTAGTCAGTATACTAAGTGGTGATTTAAATTGTGCAAAGCCCCAAAATTCAGCGGGTCATGTGATGACATTTACATAATCTTTAGAGTATATACTCCTTCTCCCAATATTATACTCCTGTATTTCTCTGGCTAGATGAGTGTGTCCCCTTATTTTTTTTTTTCTGATTTGCTCAGACTTCTATAGAGTGCATGTTATGGGATGAATAGTATCCTCTGTGACACTTCAAATTTATGAGTTGATATCTTAACATTCATTACTGCAGAATGTGTCCTTATTTGGACATAGGCATTTAAAGGGATAACTGGGATAAAAATAAAGTTTTATGCATCACTCTAATCCAAAAAAGATATGTCCTTCTAAGAAAAGGAGATCAAGACACTGGCATACATTGAGGCAGGATGCTGTAAAGGTACTATATGAAAATAGTCACCTGCAAGCCATAGAAAGGTTTAGAAGAAACACATCCCAAAACAAACACCTTCATCTCAGATTTTCAACCCCCAGAAATGCAAAAAAGTATTTCTGTTGGTTAAGCCACCCAGTCTACAGTGCTTTGCTCTGAAAGCCCTACCAAAGCAAGACAGTACATACACACTGCTATACACCAGCAATAGGAGTGCATTTGGGGATAACTTAATCCTTGGAAGAGAAGGATCCCCTCTTCCTCTCATTCTTCTTTACCGTTTTTTGGTACGGGGGAGCAAACTCAGGACCTTGCCTTTGCGCGGCAGGCTGCAGAACCACTGAGCTGTATCCCTGGCCCCTTCTTTTTAATTCTTATATTTCTTTTCTCCTTCTCTTTTGGTGCCTTACTCCTATTTATCTCTCAATAAACTTTCTAATGAATAAAAATTACTGAGTAGATAGTCTCACATTTCCAGAAAGCTAAAAAGCATTGGAACTACTTTAAGAAAAATAAAAGTAAAAATAATGAGCTGAAATTTTTAGTCAATAAATTATAAAAATAAAAGAAAATTGGAGAGACAGTTATCTCCTTTAAACAAAGCCCCTCACTTCAACTCTAGCTATGTCAAAGGCACGTACTTGATCATCCCTGTGTTTGAAATTATCACGCTGCCTAGGAATCCTCACGTCCCTTCCTCCGTCCTCATTTCCCAGGTCTCTATTAGAAGTTGACAGGTGAAAGTTGTACCAACTTCTGAAACTTTGAACACAGCACTAACCTGAAGCATGCTTTCTGATTTTCTCTTTCTTAAAGACAGTTTAAGCACAGCCTCACATAATCTAAAGCACATTTTGTTTCTGATGTTTGGGCTACATAATCAAACCGTGGTATTGACAAAGTAACTGGTATATGGGCTGCAGCTTTCAGAGTGACCTAAATCAAACACAAAGCCTATCCTGTAAATAACACTAATGGTTCCAAGTCTATCTGATAATAAAAGAAATAAGAATTAATGGTCATTGTGTTTTCTTATCTGATACTCAGGTGAACTGTAATTCGGTACTGAAAGATTATAGCTTGATTCCAGGTCCATAAAGCCACAGGTGCATTCCTATTATATAGTATTTATGATTCTTATTAACAGATTTCTTTTTAAAAATCAATTTTATTGTTACATTTTAGGTATATGACATAATGACATTCATTCCTGGATATCTGTACCTTTACATAATGTATCATGATTCTTACTTTTTCCCCATTCCCCGGCCCTGTCTCTTTGTTACCATGCATGTAATGAGCTTCATAATAGTATTATCTCTCATGTAAACTTAGGAATTACAATACAGTAAATCGGAATGTATAAGGGCTAACAATTATACAAGTATTAAAAGTACAATTTTCTCTCAATTTAAGAATGCAAAGTACTTAGCAATTTATAATCTAGACATTCAAACATGTTATAAATACCTTAAGATGCTATCACTTAAAATTATTTTTACAGATAATTCCAGAGAAGTGGTAAAAAGACTTTTGAATTATTTCTCATTTTTATCTTTTACCTATTTCAAACATTAGAAAAATTCGTTTTTGGTTTTTTTTTTTGTTTGTTTGTTTGCTTTTGGTGCCAGGCATCCAACTTGGGATCTTGTGCCTGTGCAGCAGCACAAAATTAGCTTTTTGAATATGCTATATTTTAAAATATATTTAAAGTATTAGCAATGATTTTAAATAAAAAACTTACTCTTGTCATTTTTACTTTAGTAATTACTAGTCTGAATATTCACTTTCCAAGTAGCACCTACTGTGATAATTATAGTACTCTCTTTTAGTTCTCACAACAGTCTTACCCGATGAAACACTTTTTATTTTTACATTATACACAAGGAACTCAAGGCAAGGAGAGATGAAGTAAAGAGTAGATACTATGTGTGATAATGAAGATTCAAATCTAAGTTGCAGATTCCAAAGCTTTATACACAATACTATTCAATGTTGCCTCCCAGGCATTAATAATGTTTCACTAACTACTCACCAAGTGTAAAAGAAACAGATGAAGCTAGTGCGCCTGTGCAGTTCTTTTCTAGGGGGGCCTTACTCTCACGCCTCTGGGGTTGGGGGCGGGGCCTGGTCAGGATCTGCCTGCAGCCATACTCTGCTGGTCCCTCCACACAGCTGCTCCCCAAGACGTGCTATCACTTACCTATAGTATGACGGGACTCTGGCTTAAGCTTGTGGGCCAGTGCAGCTCTTTACCCTTAAGTGAAATAAATAGGACACACGTGTGTAAATACCGAATCGCTTCTCTAGTGTGGGAAACTGAAAGTGTAAATAAGGACTGAAAGGTGTAACAGATAATGTGAAACAGGCAGAAAAGGTGCAAAGGGGAAGGGGAAGGGGTAGGGGAAAGGAAAGAAGGGAATGGAATTAATATGAGAAAAAGAAAAAATGGAAACCAAGTCTATATAGATAGGGAGAGTTGAAGAGAGGGCAGGGGAATGGGGAAAAAATAAGAACCAAAATGGATTATAGAAAGGTGCAAATTTCCAATGATGAAAGTCATTAGATTGTGTAACTCAAATGTACCAATAAAATTAATAAAAAAGAAATAGATGAATATTTTCTCTCGAAGTATAAAATATATTGCAAATACAGTATAAATATAGATACACATGGATATAACAATATACCTATATAAATGTTGCATACAAATAGCGATACTTAAACAGTTGAAGAGAAAAGAACTTATATTCTGTAGAGAAAGGGGACATAGAGTATGTATATAGAAATCTGGCATTTATATGGTTGTTGTGAGTGTAGACAAATGATTATTTCCATATTGGCATTTAGTAGTGGCTCAATATGATTTATGTTGGATGACTAGAATACATCATGACATTTTTTCTGTTTTTTCATTTACACTGCAGTATTTTTTGTTTGTTTAGGTGTCTTTTTCTGTTTAGAAATTTAATATTTAATAAAAATGTAATAATTTATTAAATAATAAATATTTAAATTTTATATAGAAACATTAAATAAAAACTATTAATGTGAATGTGTCATCAAGATGTAAATGACAGCTAATATTTTAATACTTTAATATTACTGGTAAATAGAAAATAACACTGTCACATGTTTCACTATCACAAAGAATAATAAGGCTGAATGCATGGGGAAATGATCAAAAGATTTAATCTCTATGAGAAGGCAAAGCCAAAGTTAGCTGCACTAAAAAAATAGTGACAAAATTATGCACAGAATACTGACAATATGATACCTTCTAGGAAACAAAATGACTAAACACCCTAAGTACAATTAATTCAATTCCTAAAGAGTAGAAAAAGGTATCTAAACAAACAAAAAATACTGCAGTGTAAATGAGAAAACAGCATGATACATTCTACTCATTTAATATAAATTATATTGAACTGCTACTAAATGCTAAAAAAATGGAATGTTATCATGGATACAGTCTAGTAGGAAAGACAGATGTCATGTAGGAGAGTGCAAAGAAAGGAAAGTGGAGAAGTCTGCAAGGACTGAATTGTTCTTGACTATCTGAACCTCATTAAAGGATTAGGATTTTGTTATTATGCTAAAGTCCTGGAAATCATTGAAGGGGCTTAAGTATGGGAGTGATAACTTATTATTTCCCTTTGCATAGATAACTCTGTGAATAAACATTTAAAGTTGGAATGTATACCTAAGAAGACTAATTAGATGTCTGCTGATGCTATCAGATGGAGGCTTGAGGAAGAGATCTACTGAAGAGGTCGGAAGGCAGCATTAGTGGACATAATAAATGAGACCTGGAAAAAGAAAAGATGAACTAAACCAATAGTGTTCTTGAGCTTTGACTAAAGGATATGTGATGATATTTACCTGGGTAGACAGGAAAGATTGCAGAAAGTGTATGAGTTCAGTTTTGGACATATCTATAAGACACCTAGTGCCACCACCTGCCTCGCAAGTACAAGGACCCAAGTTAAATCCCCTGTACCCTCCAAAAATATTACAACCTATAAGATACCTGGATAGAGATACAAAGCATTCAATTCAGTGTATAGATGAAAAATTTCAAAAGTATTTGACTTGAAGATATTAATGTGAATGTGTAAGTCATCAACATGTAAATGACAGCTAAAACCATGAATATGAATAAAAATACATGAGAACAACAGTGCAATTAAAGAAAGTCCAGAAGAGAAAACTATGAATTTCACAATTTTGAGGAAGATATCATAAATTTTTGCAAGAAAGCTTGATAAAGACCAATAAAATCAGTTAAGTATTTGCTATGTTAGGAAGGAAATGGACAACACTAATTGGGTTAATATGTAGTCAAGTATGTGGCATATTTCCATGCCATTATAGAAGATGATAATGTAAATAATGAAAAAGAAAGGAGAGCATACCGAAGATTATTCTTATTACTGCCTACATAATCTCCAGGGAAGAGAAAATCAAAACTATTTTCAGAAATTTATTAACTTTTATGTAATTATTTTATCATAAGAAAAAGATGAACAAATTTGACATTTATATTGACAGAATTTGTTCATTAAGATATTAAATCTTACAACTGACAGAGTCCTGATACAAACTATAAAGAACATTACAAATTAATGAGCAAGTGGCAAGCAATTAAAAAAATTGGGGAATCATTTTTCACTTTTTCAAAAGAGACAAGTGGCTAGAAATTGAAGAAAAACATGTTCAACTCTTTTAGCAATCAGTGAAATACACATTAATATCACAATTTTGTAATTCTGAAAATTCTAAACTCACCAGAATGACTAAATGTCCAACAATCCTAATTTTGGATGGGTGATTAACAATTAGAAGTCTCACATACTTCTGGTCAGCATACAAGTTGTTAAAACATCCAAGAAGCAATTTTAATATTTTCCACTAAATGTCAAGCTAACAATAATCCATTACCAAGAAACTTTACTGCTGGTTATACTTCATACAATAACATATGCACAAGCCATAAAAGGATGTTTATGAAGTATTATTCATAATAATAAAAAAGAGAAGCATCTTAAATGACTGGCATTTGTCTATCCCTTTTCATCTTCAACTTTTCTTACAAAATTCTTTTGATTTTTATATCATATTTTATAAGAACTGTTATTTTTCACACACGTCAAATCCAACTTGCTGAATAAAGAATCCTCAATTAGAAATAATTTCATGGAAATATAATTTGTGTCAGAGTGGACCAAGCATCTGTTACACAACACAAACACATAAACAAAATCATCACTCATTGGCTGATAGCTGCCTGTTGCTATCCCAAGACAAACTCCAGGGCTGGGGCCTGTAGAAATCTGGAGAGTGTCACTGTAAGGGAGGGGTGCATCAAGGAGTTTGGAAGAAGAAAAGAGAGAAAGAACAGTGTAGCCAGTTTTTGGGGGGGAAGATTGGCTTTTACTAATCTAAATAAGTAGCCAGATAAATGTCAGCAATTCCACTGGGTGTGATAAATCTTTATTATTCCACCAATACTACAAATATGTACCTACTAGCTACTCAATATAGAACTTCCTGTGGCGACTACTAATAATCCTAAAAGGTATGCCAGAAAGCCTTCAGCTAACAGCTGCACACAGGCACAGCATAGTGTGTGGGTAAGTGCCAACAATCTCAACACTCTCTTATTTTTACGTGACTGCTCCTTGTTAATATAATTTGATTAGTAATGAAATCACAGACACTGTTTAGATCTATTGCCTTGGCAATATATGTATGAAGACTGCTTTAGCGAAACAGTGCTGGATGCCTGGGACATTGTCCATAGATATGCTAATGTCATGGCATCTGGACTAAAACCAAAAGATGAACTCATCTATAAACTAGCTGGTTCCTAAACACAAGGCTGCTATTTATTTTGTCAGTGAACAATTTTCTTGAGGCTTCCATGTGCTCTACCTTCTAGACTCCCAAAGCCCAAATAAAACAAGTTTAGATGCAAGAATATTTGTCCTTTTACACAACTGTGAATTCTGACATTTTGTTTTACTGCCTTTGTAAAATGTGTTTAGGAAAATTAGCTATATTGGAGGATTTAAAATTAAATGATTTTTTTTTCTTACAAAACCACAAACCTAGAACACCAAATGAACCTATATTTCCTATAATTACATAGTCAGAAATATATTCAGGTTAAGGTTAGGTTGAATTTTACTAAGGTGAGAATAACATACTCCCTTAACAAAGACATTAGTAATACTTGTTGTCATGACACGTTGCAATTTTCTAAGTGTTTTTTACTTAGAGCCTATATATACTAGATTCGATTAATAATCATGAAGTATCATTCACTGCATTGGTCAGTTTCTCCATTGCTGATACAGAATACTTCATATACACAACTTAAAGGAGAAAATAATTATTTCAGCTTACTGTTTCAGAGGTTTCAGTCCATGGTTGCTCTGCTCCAATGTGGAAACATCATGGCAGAAGGGTATGGAAAAGGAGGATGGCTGCCCAACCATAGCAGCCAGGAAGCAGACAGAGAAGAAAGAAAGTCCAAAGAAAGATATACATTTCAAACTCAGTGACCTAAATCCTCCAGGCAAAAGCACATTCTGCTATCAATGTTAGGTGCCCATGATCCAATCAACCCCAAAGCTCCACATCTGAATGAGCCTTTCGGGGGGTATTTTTGATCTGTAACATTTATAAATTAAAAGCATTCTAACTCACAGATGGTGTTGATGCAAAAATCGTGTATCAAAATAAATTAGATTTTAAAAAATCTTTATTAAGTTTTACATTTATTATTACGTTGGTACATTTTAGGTATACTGTACAGTTACATTCATCATTGGGATCCTGTACCTTTACATGACTTATCTTGGTTATCTTTCCCCATTCCCCAGCCCTCCCTTCAACCCCTCCAATCAAGAAAACTAGCTAGGATTCTGTCAAAATACTTTTTGTTCAATCCAAGTTTTTAATTTTATACTCAATGGTAATATTCCTAATGTGCCAGACTGTACTCTTTGCATGGTAATTACATAATCAACTTGTTACAACATAAGAAGCATCAGTTGATTATTTAATATGTATTAATTACACATCTTTATTATTTTTGGTTTCTTCTTATTCTATCTGTGAGATCTCCTTCATGCAAAATTGCAACCTCATTCCTTGGAGATGAAAAGGAATTATGTTTTTGCTTTATCTATTTATTCATAAATTACAGTAATTGTTGAATGAAGATATTTCTGCCAATTTAAAAAATCTGCTCACCTTTAGTGTCTAGCACTGGTATAATTGTTGTGCCTTCTTGCTTAAAATAAATGTAAAAAAAGAACAATTAGGCTAGTATTTACATTCACTAAAACCTGAAACAGTATGGAGGAAGTTCATTTGTAAATTTCTTAGAAATACATGGAGTATAAATTAAATTTTAGAGTTTCTTCCATTTGTAAGATTTTCTGGTCCTTTGCTTAGTAATAGCTTGAATGATATTTTAATTTTTATAAATTACTTCAATATATAGCTTGGGCAAAAACTTTTTATTCTTATTAGATACATTTACTAGTTATTTCTTTCCACTAACAGGATAAATGTTTATTCTCATTTGAATTTACAGATCCTGTCTTTGTCTTTACATTCAAATCATTAAATGTATAAGATTTGGCTTACAGCACAATGAAACAAGTCGTCTCTATATTTAGATATATTTTATGAATATATATTACTGAAATTATTTTGTCATAAGGCAGAACATATCAACTAAACTATGAAATAAAGGCAATAAATAAGTTCATCCTGGCAGAAGTTATAAATTGACTTTACACTACAGATGATAAAATTCTGCCTGGAATGATTTCCTTGGCCAGTTTGACATTTACCAGTGATGCCCTCAGCTTTTTTCTTCTCCCATCCTTCTCTGCTTTTCCATCTTGGTAAATTTAAAACTATCATCCACCTGCTTCAGATAAACTTTAAATTGTCTCAAAAAGAGAGTCTTCTTCCAAAACCAAATTAAATAGCAGAAAAGAGAAGCAGAGAACATTAGATTTCCTTTAGGCTCTCTGCCTAATTCTTTTTGGGCTAAAGCCCAATTTCCACTGAATCTATTCTGGTTTCTTTAAAGCCATGGATAAAAAGGCCAGTATTTATTAACAGGATCTCTCAATTTTATGTAGCTTGTCATATTCAGAAGACTATTTCCTAGTTCGTAGTTTGTTTTGTTAATGGCCTATTTTGTGCATACATGCTTTGTATGGGCTTGATTAGTTTACTCTTCAGTATCTAACTGAAAAATGCATTACAAATAAGACTATATTCTACCTCTTGCTATTTTCACTCTCTACTTGAGTGCAAGTCTGGGAAAACAGCTGCCTTCCAATACTATAGAATTAACTATTGTTTGACTATGAATGCAATTTTAATCATCAGTTGCTCAGGGAGATCAACCACTAAGGAGCAATAGCATCTCCACTACTGGAGGAAGCAGTGTCAACCTCTTTGATGCCAACTTTTCAATTTGATGATTAACAAAAGATGAGAGAGAGCTCTAAAACTTGTATAGGTTATTTACTCAGAGAAATGGCTCCTTATTATAGAAACGGTGTCATTCTAGTGAAACTACATGCAAAAAATGTTACTTTCCTTAGTATAATATTCATTCCTAACTAAATATTTTCACAATTTAAATAAGCTCACTTCTTAAATTAGCCATTTTTAATAATTTCTATTATGATCAGTTTGTGCCCAATTCTTTACATATAGCATCTAATAATATTTTTAAATCTACTTTTTTTTTTTCTTTTGGTACCAGAGATCGAACTCGGGTCCTTGCACTTGCAAGGCAGGTGGCAGAACCGCTGAGCTAATCCCCGGCCCTTAAATCTACTTCTTAATAATAGCTTTCTGTCAAGGAACTATATTAGAAAGTTAGCATGTTTAATATCTTTTAATCCTTACCTTGTTCTCTAAAGTGAATAGAGGCCATTTAATTACCAGTTAATTTATTTGTCTAAGTCCAAAAATCCCAGAAATAGTTGAGTCAAGATTCAAGCATGGATCCCTTTGCCTTGTTGTGATGTTCCCAAATTTCTCATGCAGGAAAATCCCAATTCCTAACTTCCGTGTACCTTGGAGTCACTACACCATAAAGCTCTATACTCAGAAGGTATGCTAACCTGAAATATGTAGAAAATTGGGACAGAAATTGAATTCCTTGGGAGATTTCTTAAGAAACACATAAAAATCTCCATCGCATTAATCACTTTTATACTGAGGACACAACCGAAGGCACCCACAATCTAAAGGAGAGATTTAATTTGTCTCCTTAATTCCCAGCCATAACTGGCTAACTTCAAGGCAGGAACATCTTGGCATAAGGGAGTTACTAAGTAAAGATGCTTGGTCCATGGCACAGGAAGGAGCACAGAAGAACAGTGCCAGAAAGGAAGGGCCCAAGCATCATACCCAAGTCATGCCTTTATGATCCATACAGACAAATGCAGAAGCGTGCTATACTAATCCCTTGGGGATTTAACCCAGTCAAGCTGACATCACATTGAGTGGTCACTCTAAGGAATAGTCTGACCAGGGCTCATTCAAAAGCAAGGACAGTATGATAATCTGTGGCAGCCAGGAGCAGTACTTTTAGGAGATGTGCACACTAAATATAGTGATGGATCATCCGTAGGACCCTAGGAGGAAAAAAAGAACTTAGGCAAAAACTTTGGAATTCTGGATAACATATGGACATCGGTTAACAATAACAATCTGGGACATGTTCATCAACTCTGACAAGTGTGTCATACTATGGTAAGATATTACTAGCAGATTAAACTGAGCATGTGGTATATGGGAATTCTGCACTATCACCACACATTTTCTGTAAATTTGAACCTATTCTAAAATAAAAAAGCTTAATGAAGAAGTAAAGCAAATGCTACTCTGCAATTTACTTTTACTAAATAAGATCTGTAAATATAAGTCTCAAACCAAATATAATATTTTGATGAAGATGGCAAAAATATCTGAAATTTCATGTGGTGCATCTTGTCCCTCTATAATACCTCAATCTGCAATGTAAACTCATTAAGATTTGGTATACATTTTGTCTCAGTTTTCCAGTCCTCTTACTAATACTATTTTTACCCAAGCTGTGCCACAATTTTCCTCCTTATTATCAAGGCATAGCCTTTCACAAGCTCCTTAATTACTCTCAATCTATTTCCTTATGTGAAAAATAGGGGTGACAATATGAAACTCACATGATTCATGTTAGGATGAAGTGATACACATAACAAGTCCACTGTAAGACAACATATGTAAGTTCTCGAAATATATTGCTATCCTGTTAAGTATTATCATTTTTTAAGTATGGAAGATCAAATTGTTTTATACCCCATTTGTAGCCATCTGAAAACTCTCCAAGGCCATACAGAGTAGAGATTTTGAGATTTTACTGCAGGATTAGGTGAGGCACATAGCATCTGGGTGAATCACATGAGTACTGACATACTATGACAAAATGACGTGCAACTTTTTGGGAAGGTTACTTTCACTGCCTCTCGTTCATTCATGTTCCTATGATCTCGAAACTGTCCTATGCTGTAGCCTCATTTTTTAAATCTTATTGAGTTTATTGGTACTTTTTTTTTTGGTAGCTGGGATCGAACTTGGGTCTTTGCACTTGCGAGGCAGGAGCCAGAGCCACTGAGCTAAATTCCCAGCTTATTGGTACTTTTTAAGTATACAGTACAGTTACATTCATTATTGGGATCTTTTACCTTATATGACAGCTCTTGGTTCTCATTTTTTTCCCCTTGTCCCTGCCCTCCCTTCACCCTTCCTCCCTCCCCCTTTGCAAACAGTTCATTTCCATTTTTTCATTTTCTCATATTTTTTTTTCTTTTCCCTTATTAGATTTCCCCCACCCTTCCCACTTTCCCTACACATTTAGTTCTTTCTTCCTATTTCATATTATATCCATTATATCACTAGGATCTTATGTACTATTATAGTTTATTCACATCAGAGAAACTATTCAGTATTTACACATGTGTCACATTTATTTCACTTAGGTGTATATCCTCAATATGTATCCATTTTCCTATGAATGAATCTAATTTCTCATTCTTTATGGCTGTGTGATATTCCATTTTATAAGAAAACCACATCTTCTTTATCCAGTTTCCAACTGATGGGCAAATGGCTGTTTCCAAATTTTCGCTATTACAAACTGTGCCACTATAAATATAGGTGCGCATATATCTGTTTGATATGATTCTTTTAATTCTTTTGGAAAGAGACCCAGCAGAGGGATGGCTGGGTCAAATGGAACCTCTAGTCCCAGCTCTTTGAGGTGTCTCCATATTGATTTTCATAGTGGTTGCACTAGTCTGCACTCCCACCAACAATGGAGAAGGGTTCCTTTCTCCCCACAACCCCACCAACATTTGTTATTGACAACAGCCATTCTTTGTTGGGTGAAGTGGAATCTCAGTGTTGCTTTCATCTGCATCTCTCGAATGACCAGTGATGTGGAACATTTTTTCATATATTTACTTGCTGTTTTTACTTCTTTGTCTGAGATATGTCTATTCATTTCAGATGCCCATTTTTAAATTGGGTCTTTATATTTGGGGGGGGCTGATTGTTTTGAGTTCTTTATATATTCTAGATAATAGTCCTTTGTCTGAGGAGCAGCTGGTAAAAATTTTTTTCCAACATTGTAGGTTGTCTCTTAGTTCTGTTGATGGTTTCTTTTGTAGTGCAGAAGCTTTTTAATAATACGAGATCCTGGTTGCTGATTCTTTCTGCTAGTTCCTGTGCTACTGAGGATTTGTTCATAAAATCTTTTCCTATGCCACTGTCTTCAAGAGTTCTGCCTAACTTATCTCCCAGCAAGTTTAGTGTTTTTGTTTTAATATTTAGATCTTTAATCCACTTGGATTTTAGTTTAGTGCATGGTGAAAGATAAAACCACATCTTCTTGTGGCCTCATTTTTGACCTGTTCAGTCTTTAGCTAAATGAGTTGTGTTGGGTTACAGTAGTTAGAAATAAATATGGCACTTGAAAGCTATCTCCCATAATGTGAGTCTTGTTTAGGATGTTCTTATTAATCCTTCAGAAATGTTTGCTTATCCCTCAAGCACCATTTCAAGTAAAGTAGCCAAATCTCCCCCCTCTTTTCCCAGTAGAGTAGTATTTTGCATAACATTAAAAAAAAATAAAGTTTTCTGCACTTCAGATGATTTGGGTGTTTTTAATCATGGAACTTACTTTACCAAGCCAAGCAGAAGTTGGAGGTGTATCCTTATTAAAAATGTTCTAATTCCTAACAAGCCAATGTACTTCTTATCACAGATATGAATGACTTATAAATAACAATTTATGTGCTGGGTAACTGTTGTGCAGTAATAGGTTAACAGAGTCAAAAGAATCATAAAAAGAGCCAGGTGTAGTGGCTCAAACCTATAATCTTAGCACTTTAGGAGGCTGAGGCAGGAAGATGATGAGTTCAAATCCAGCCTAGGCAGCTTAGTAAATTAGTGAGATCCTCTCAAAATAAAATTTAAAAAATAAAGTGCAGAGGATATGCAAACACCCCAGATTCTCTTCCCAGTACCACCAAAAAGAAAAAAGTCATAAAAGAAAAGTGAGAGGAGGGACTCATAGGTGCTCACTCAGGTTTCTTTTTAATGCAAAATTTCAGGAATGAACCATAATTGTAGAAGAGAAATGCCTATTCATGTATTATCCATGATCCACCCATTCCCCTGCAGGTCTCCAATTCTTGTGAACCATACTAAATACTTCTGGGCTGGCTGGTTTGTTTTGGAGGACAGTCACAAACCCAGTCACAGCAGGGCTCAGAACCTGGACCTGAAATGCAGGACCTGCCCTTGAATTCTTCCTAGGGCACCCACACATGGGAAAGCAACAGTAACACATCTTCTAAGGTCCTCATTTTGCTGTCTTTAAAATGAAACAAGTGCCTATAATGAAGAAATTGCCATCATATTTTCCTACTTATTTCTCCTCTATCTTTTTAAAGAGAAACATGAACATTCAATTCTTCTAATATGAATTACATAAATATCATTGTACATTTTAAGACATACATAAAATAAAATAACCTTTAGTTTACAACAAAATAAAAAGATATTATCTTTGTGAAAAAAGCACATCTGTAAAGAATTGCAAACAGATTGAATTGTATTTTCCAAGGACAGCCTGAGTCCATATTTGCAATCTGGCAATAATCATATTTACTATAAATGATGAAAAATACCACTCATGTTATACATGTAGGCATGAAAGTCCTTTGGATACATCTGCTTTTATAGCTTCTGACACGTGGCAAATTAAGTCATATTTTATAGATTTCAGTTCTTACTCCTCAAACACCACTGAGCAGCTTAGCTAAATCCTAGCCTCTTTTTAAGATTCCCTACTTAGATTAAGCAAGAAATTAGTTTGTGGAAATGAACTTATTACATGCAATAGACCCGGTATTGTATTCAATTTAATATTATTTTGTATTTCTAACCATTTATTCACATATCTTAATAATCATCAAGGGCCAAGGCTTTAGCTCAGTGGTGCTGCCTACTGCCTCCAAAGAGGAAGGTCCCGAGATCGATCCCCGGCACAAAAAAAGAAAAAAAAAAAATCACCATCAAGTGTACTTTCAGTTTTATCAGAGGTCAAATGCAAGTCATAAGATCAAATGAATAAAAATTATTCATATGATACATGACGGATACAATTGTATGTATGGAAAATAGTGCATATAAGCATAATTTATCTAAAGTCTAAAGTTAGGAGATGGTAATTAAAACCTCCCTTCCTCTTTTTTTAACTGTCTAGAAACAAGTTACAGATAGCTTCTCTTATAAAGATAGAGATCTTTAATATTTAACATTAAAATGATCTTTAATATTAAATATTTAGTATTGGCTAAATATTTTTGTGTTTCTCTGAGATAATTACTTTTATATCTATATGACAGGTTATAGGGAGAGATACCAAAAGTAAACACAGTTACTGTGAAGAAACCCTCACTTATAACCGCAAATACCAACATTAACACACGGAAGTTAAGTATATTTATGAATTTAAATTCTTATCTAACAGTTACATTTAATTCAAAAATGAGAATTTGGACAAGGATTTGGATTTCCTTTATGAGGAAGAAATGAAGATTCTACATATCTAGACATGTGTTTTCAAAAACTAATATTTAGTATTTCTTTGTATGTTTTGACTCAAACATTTCATAAAATAGGAACAGAACAGTTTGGTGTACTTACAAGGGCAATATATCTACTAACATTCATCTCATGTGCTGATGAAGAAATACTCTGTTGTTTGCTATTACCTAGTTTCAAGCTAATTTACCTCAAAATACTTCTAAAATTGCTTGAAAATGGCTTGAATTTTTTATACAGGATGTGCGTTTTTATACATTTAAACATATATATATACTTATGCTGGTATTATTTAACAACATATTAGATGGATATTAAATTTAACAACAAAGTACACATGAGATAATTACAAATGTAGTTACAGTAACCAAGTCAACTTATATGACACATTCTAGGAGGAATTTTTATTCCATAGTAGCTAACTGTCTTCTAAAAATAAACAATACTGTCCACATGTGTCTAAACTATGTCTTCTTGCATGATGTACCATGACACACTGCCAAAAAAGTTACATTTTCTGTAAGATATACCATTGTCTGTGCTTCTGAGATGAATGTGTGGTTTTTTCAGCTCACTGAGGCTAATACATCAAATTTAATTAAGATAAACTTCATTTTTTGAGTCTTTTTTATTTACCTGTATATACAGGACAGATTTTCTATATGTCACTTCTACCTATAGTCACATAATCTTTAAAACCTTCTCCTATGTAGAAAAAAATAAAAGTTTTATTGTCTTATCATTTAAAAGTAACCACTTACTATTTACCAAAAGATTCCACCCATTGTCTGATTCCTCAGTTTTCTTCACAACACTTAATTAAGGGTGACACCATTCTTTCAATCTGCCTATATATCGGTCATCAATCTATGATAGATACGTTCATTGTCTATTTCCACTACTCAACTAATACAATGAAACCTCCAAAAAGTACAGCACTTGTTGTATATTGTTATGCCTAATATTAGAATAACACCTGGTATTTAATAGAAATTTAGTATTTATCAAATAAATAAATGTAATGGCTTTCATTAGGTACTGCCTTAGTTTAGTCAGAAAACTGGCTATTTAGATACTTCTTACTTTTACTTAATGACTTACATTAAATTGAGACAATATTAAGTAATCATTAAAAGTGTATAATAAAAACACTATCTTAATAGTTTGCTGAAAATTCAGTTTCAATTGTGTGATTTTTAAGTCATTAACAATAATTAGTGCACATATATATGCATATATGGTACATAATTATTTTAAGCAGAAATTACTGTTTTCTCAAAATTATAGCCACATTCAGATGACAAGCAACTATACCAGTAAAGGCATAGTTACAATTAATTTGTACATGTATGTTGACTTATACATGTTTTGATAATAATCCATAACAAGCATTTTAATAAGTTTTATGTTCATGAAAGGTTAGAAAACAACACTATATTTGTTTCAATACCCTTAGAAGAAGACGAAAATTTTATATTGACATACTTCCTTCTTGGTTCCTTTCCTAAATAACATTTGTTGAAGGTATATTAAAAAAATAAAAAACATTTCCAGCACAAGGAATACATAAGGAAATGAGCTCAAAGTCTATGTGTGGGTACAGAACAGAAAACAGAAAATAACAAAGCGGTTAGTATCCAGTGCAGGGTCCCAGGGTAGAGACTCTTTTCTGCAGGAAACTGATCTTGAAGTTAGAAGATGAGTTTGTTCAGAATGAGAAAGATAAGAACCTTTAGAGGCAATTGTTTCTCTGCTTCTAATTGTTATACTGTAGTAGTGAGAATTAAAATTACAGTGCTCAAAAGACTTTCTCTCTAGCTGCTTATACTTTCTTTTTTTAAAAATTTTATTATTATATTTTTTTATTGAGTTTATTGGTACATTCTAGGCATACAGAACAGTTACATTCATTACTGGGATCTTGTACATTTACATGACAGGTCTTGGTTCTCATTTTTCCCCTTGTCCCTGCCCTCCCTTCACTCCCTCCTCCCCTCACCATTTACAAACACTTTATTTCCATTTTTTCATTTTCTCATATTTTTTTCTTTTCCCTTATTCCCTTTACTTTCTTAAATAAATGGAAACTCAGATATATTTTCTAACTAACTTTTGCTTGTGATAGCACTATCGTCTGTGTTTCTAGTAAAAGTTGAAAGAAATTTCTCATTTACTAATTGAAGAATCAAGATTAATGTATAATAGAACAGTCATTCTATGCCTCTAAAAACAGTGAGTGGAAAGTCTTTTCTGCTTAGAGCTTCTACACTAAAAACACACAATACAGCTTTTTCAATACAGGGAAATATTTACACAGCATTTTAAGAAGAAAGAGCCTAAAAAGACAAAGGTTTATGAAAGCTCTTTAGTAATAAGGATTTCATAAATTTTGTTGTTTTCTCACAGAACAGAATGATCAATTAAGAATCACAGGGGAAAGGTAATGAGGGAAAAGAAAAAAATATGACAAAATGAAAAAATGGAAATAAAGTGTTTGTAAATGGGGAGGGGAGGAGGGGGTGAAGAGAGGGCACGGACAAGGGGAAAAAAATGAGAACCAAGACCTATCATGTAAAGGTACAAGATCCCAATAATGAATGTAATTGTACTGTATGCCTAAAATGTACCAATAAACTCAATTAAAGAAAAGAAAAGAAAAAAAAAAGAATTGCACACCTGTCTCGCAAGCGCAAGTACCCAAGTTCGATCCCTGGTACCAAAGGAAAAAAAAAAAAAGAATTGCACATTATAAGTCTCCAAAGTGCCATGCTGAAAATGAGGATTTTAAAATATCAGAAATTTTTATTTTTAACATTTAATACTACGGAAGTGAACAGGTGATAATCATGACATTTTGAGAAAAAACAAAAACAGTTGCTGAAAATCAACTTGACCAAATGTTGCCATAATTTTAGGCCAATAAATTTAAAAATACAAGCTCACTCACTATTTGATTGCAGTAAAATAAAGGGGAACTTTTTTCCTTTTGGCCAACTGATCTTGTCATAGCAGTGCTAAATGAGAGGATGAGGGACAACAAGCAGATGGAGTCAACAATCCCACTGGTAACAGCCAGAGATAAGGGGATTAAGCAGAAACAAAGACATGCTAAGCATCAAGCACCTGCAGTCACTAAAGCTTGGTAATGGTCAATGGGCCCAATAGAAATCAGAATGCTGGACCTTGTGTAATTAGAAAGTTATTTTACAAGCCATTATGGTGCATTTCTGCATGCATGCCTTCCCTTTTATTGTTAGTGGAGGTCTGTAGGAAAAATTGCCAGTAGGCATGTTTTAAATGCAGAAGATCTGGTGATTTTATTGTGCCTGTTTTTGTTTACTCACATATTCTAAGTTAACATTTATTTTAGCAACATGCAATTGACTTGTATCAGTTTCAATATGTCATTTGATTTGGTAATTTGAAGTTTTCAAAGGCTAAAATAAACAAAGAAGCCAGGAACTGTTGCTTTCACAAGAATTTTCCTGTATATTTTCCAGAGAAAAATTAGGTGTCATCTTTAAATGTTCACTCAGAAAAAACAGACATAAAATTAACAGATGGCCAAACTAATAGCAGATGCAAAGCACAGAAATAATATTAAAGTTACTGCTTTGGAGGTTTTATCAGAGGAGAACTTTAGGTAAAAAATGGAGATGAAGGGCGAACAGGAGAGAGGCTTGTGCAGTGGTGGGAAGAAATGAAACAAAAGTGAAGTTTAGGAATTTCTAAGTAGTTCTTTTAGAACTATAAACTCTGGCAGCAAGTGATTTTCAAGGGAGCTTGAACGTACAATATAATCTTTACCTATCGTTCTAAGTTATCTCAAACTTTAATAGTTTAACAAACATTTATTATTTCACAGATTTAGTGAGTCAAGAATCTGGGCCAGTCTTAACTAGATGACCCTGCCTTAAGGTCTCTCACTGGGCTGTAGGTAAACTACTGGCCAGGAACGTAGTCACCAAGACTTCAGTGGGACTAAAGGATCTGCTTCTAAGTTCACTGAAATGGGCCTGATCCCAAGGCTGCTCACAACATGACAATTTGCTTCCCCCAAAATGAGTGATCTAAGAAAGGACACTCAAAAAGGAAGCCACAGTCTTTTTATAACCCAAACTCAAGAACAACAAGCTATTACTTCTGCTGCATTCTATTTGTTACAGTGAATCAGAAAGTCCAGTCCACTAAATGGAGAGCTGTTATATTTTGGATCTGAAATGTCTCCCACAGGCTCATGTGCTGAAATCTTGATTGTCAGCTAGTGGCACTCTTTGAAGGTGGTGGAAAATTTAGGAGCTGAGGCCCACAGGTTGGATGAAATAGAACCCTGGGGACATGCCTTTGAAGCAGATATTATGCTCTTGGTTGCTTTCTCTCTCACTTTCTGCTTCCTGGCTACAGTGCAGTAAGCAGCTTTGCTGTACCACACACCTCCATAATGATGCACTGCCTTACCTCAAGCCCAGAAAAAATGAAGTCAGTCAATCATGGGCAGAAACTTCTGAAACTGAGAGAGAAATTAAACTTTTAATCCTTTAAATTGATCTCTTTCAGCTATTTTCTCAAAGGGACAGAAAACTAACTCAAGCATATTTCAGAGGTACATGAATATGAAGAGGGAAGTATCTAAGAGCTGTCTACGATAAACACATATGAACTTACTTCTGAGCAGTAGCTAAGGTGGAATCTTTGAAGTTGAGCAATAAGAAACCAAAAGAATATTTAGCTGGCAAAGGTATAAGCAAAAGATTTTACATAGAGCATCAAGTATAGGTCTGCCTATGAGAGAAAACAAGTAGCCTCAAATCTGTTGATGGAGAGGAAATATATAAAAGCTTGTGGCAACACAGGAGCTGTAGACATTTACATAGGCTAAACGTCAAGATGCATTTGCAATTTATCTCCTTCCAAACTCCACCACTGAAAGGGATAAGTACAACAGAAACATTCAATTTCTTTTTTATCTATCTAAGAAATATTATCTTAATCAGATTCCCTTTACTTGATTGTAAGAGAAAGAAGTTGACCTCTTTTTGTTGTTTGAAGATTATGCAGAGGGTTCAGGCATCGTATATTTTAAAAATTGATAACAGCACTAGTGCAAAGGGCACAGCATGTCACTGGGCAGGTAAGCACAAACCACTGAAAATAGGCTTCATCATTCACACGAAAGAGCTTAGATTCATGTTGTGGGCAATGTGTGATCTTAGAAGGGTGTCACACTTTCTAGAGCAAACACTGACAACAATGTGGAGAGAGTGGGCTGGAGATGGATGTAGCAAAGATAAGTTCCCTCAAGTCATCACTTTGAGAACTTGGACAGGCACTATAAGATGGAAAGAATGGAACTGAAAGATATTTTACAGAAAAATGCATGGGTCTTAGTGAAGCCCTGCAACCAGAATGGATTAAAGAAAGGATATCGGTTGGTTGTAAGGCTCCTCACTTATTTGATAAGATAATTGAGGACATAGAAGAAAACAGAAATCTGAAAGAAGTGATCATAGGAAATAGTAATTACATATTAACATTCCAAATAGTTTTCCATATCTAAGGTAAAAAAATGAACTACAATGAAAATAAATTATGCTACCAGAAACAGTACTTTGTTAAAGGAGATAGAATCCATAGTAATACTGTTCAGGCTTTTCTTCTGTTTTTACGTAGAATTTTTCTCTTTTTTTTGTCTTTAGAAAATGTAATTATGTGATAAAGCAAAATTTTGTAGAAATAAAATTAAGAATCAAACCTATAATTTTAGAAAAAAAGATTATTCCATAGTTTTGAAATATAAATGGTAAAAACGGATATCACTATTGTGCAAAAAATCCTATCAGTTGTAAAATTACTTACTATGTTTTGAAAACAGAAATATTCAGTGTAATTTCCTTCTGAAAGCCAGGTAGGGAATTTTTTTTCAGCTTTAATTGAGTTTATTGGTACACTTTAGGGATACAGTACAGTTACATTCATTGTTGAGATCTTGGACCTCTACATGACAGGTCTTGGTTCTCATTTTTCCCCTGTCCCTGCCCTCCCTTCATCCCCTCCTCTCCTTCCCATCTACAAACACTTTATTTCCATCTTTTCATTATCTCACATTTTTTTCATTTCACTTATTACCCTTCCCCTACCCATCCCACTTTCCCTACACCTTTAGCCCCTTTTTTTTTCCATTTCACAATGTCAGTAATCTTATTAGGATCTTACGTATTGCGGTTTATTCACACCAAAGAAACTATTCGGTGTTTATACATGTGTGACTTATTTATTTCACTTAGGAGTATATCCTCAATGAATGATATACTTAGGAGTGTATCCTATGAATGAATCTATTTTCTCATTCTTTATGGCTGAGTAATATTCCATTTTATAGAAGAACCACATCTTCTTTATTCAATTTCCAACTGATGGGCAAATGGGCTGTTTCCAAGTTTTAGCTATTACAAACTGTGCTGCTATAAACATGGGTGTGCATACATCACTGTGATATGATTCTTTTAGTTCTTTCGGAAAGATACCCAGAAGAGGGATGGCTGGGTCAAATGGAACCTCTAGTCCCAGCTCTTTGAGGTATCTCCATATTGATTTCCATAGTGGTTGCACCAGTCTGAACTCCTACCAACAATGACACATGGCAGCGGGAATAACAATTCCCAATTTGAAACTATATTACAAAGCCACTGTGATAAAAACAGCATTGTTCTGGCAAAGAAACAGGCCTGAGGATCAGTGGAACAGATTGGAAGACACAAAATCAAATCCAGATGTATTCAGCTACCTCATCTTTGACAAAGGAGCTGACCATCCTCAGTGGAGGAAAGATAGCCTCTTTAATAAATGGTGTTGGAAAAACTGGATGTCAACCTGCCACAGATTAAAACAGGTAGGGAATTTTTATTAATTTTTAAATTGTAATATGGTT
Source organism: Fukomys damarensis (assembly GCF_012274545.1). Taxonomy (NCBI): domain Eukaryota; kingdom Metazoa; phylum Chordata; class Mammalia; order Rodentia; family Bathyergidae; genus Fukomys; species Fukomys damarensis. The sequence goes on from NW_022900944.1 coordinate 19,027,225, forward strand.
TGGAGGAAAATCCCTCTACGTCTTGGTTTCATACTTAGAAATTATTTTTTTATTTATTTAATACATAATTGATTGAAGCTTTTGTTACGAAATTAAAATCATAAAAAAGCTTTAAAATTTTATGCTTAATAAATTAATGTGTCTGAATATTCTATTTACAAATATTAATACTACTGTCACTTAAGTGACGGTTTGAAGAATTTTCTAACATTTCACCAAATTGTTCATATTTGTTTTCTGCTTATTTCCTGAAAAATATCTTTCTAATAAATGGAAGCCCAGGTTCAGAAACTCAGACTTAAGGATTCTGTTCTAACAATGGAATATATTTGGATATATTTTCAAATGAACTATAATAATAATGTTAATAACAATTAGATAACATTTTTGAGTTCTTATAAAGAAATAGCACTATTTTTGCTTTCTATTGTGTTATCATTCTTTGCATCTTAACATTCTTAGATAGAATTATTATTAGTGATTTTTTAAAAGTGAGCCCTGGCTTCACAAGACCATATGTGACTGAAACGAGGTTTGAACTCAGTCTGGCACAATAGTCCATAACTCTTAACTACCCTTACGTGGTTTTTCACCAATGTGTTGTTTGAAAAGCAACAATTATAGCATGTAATTCAATACAGTTGATAATTTATTCTCTTTATATTTCGGAAGAGTGATGTATAGGCTAGTTAAATACTTTTATGAAAGTTTTCTAGCTACTTTAAAATATCATAATGGAAAAATAGTTTTAAAAATGTTCCAGAAGGGAAACAGAAACGTAATGGTCATTAAATGACCTGAAATTCTGGGTTCTGATATTTTACTAGTGGGCTGAAATAAAAATATTTTCCTATAAAGGACACGTAGATGTTCTTTGATATTGAAATGAAAAATTTTTCCTAAAATATTCAAATGTTACCTTGGAATATACAGAGCATTATCCCAACTCATGATGATCTATTTTCTTTTATTTACTTTTTACTTTATTTTTGCTGGAAGTCTGGGGTAGAGTGTAGAAAGAGAAAAACAGGATGTATTTTTTGAGTTAAAGTAGTGCATGAAAGAGAAACAATGCTAATTATAAAGCATTTCCCTAGATGAGAAAAGAGCAATTGATAAACATACCTGTATCCAAGAGATTATATAATACCTCATGGGTGTTTGGGTAATACTGTAAAAACATGATTCGCATCTTTGAAGTATCAGATTTAATTTAAATCAATTGCAAGCCAAATGCTTTATCCCACAACTGGTGAGTAATACAGCCAGTCCCTGCAATGTTTAAGTTAGTGAAGAAATGGAAAATCAGTGAAAGAACATATGTTGGTGTTGATCTGCTATGTATGTGAAATGCCAAAAACATTACAAAGAAAGATAGCTCATAACACATTTCAGCACCTGTGAAGCATGGAAAAAGTTCATATCTTCTAGATACAGTTTGATTTTCCTTTCCTCTTCATTCTCATTACTTGATGGCTATTAATTGCAAATTTGAACACAGGTTAAAGGTATTTATTTTTCATTTAAATATATATTAAATGAATATATAATACATGTGAGGCTCTTTCAAAATTCATTTTCTTATTTAACACAGGTTAACTTCATCAACATTGCACATAGTAGGATATTATGTTTTAAAAAGGAGAAATATAAACCAAAAGATACTCATAATTACAGGCAGCTTGATTATGTGTTCTAATTTTATTATTTTAGTGTGTCACAGGGAAGAACACAAAACTTGGTTAAATATGACAGGTTTAACACATCCATTTGCCTCTCGTTCCTCTACAGAAATAACAGTCTAGGAATTAAAAACTGTGTAAATTAGATAGGCAATGAGAACAAGGCAGGAAGAGAGAATAAAACAGAAATCCATAGAACTGTCAAAGACATGAAATAGAGGGTTGAGCATTAATTAATGGAGCAGGAAAAAAGAAAAACAGAAGTCCAAGTGATCTCTTCAGAGGAGAAGGAAAATTAGAGGTAGCAGGTGGCTGGTGGTACTAGTGGGTGGGGCTGAAGTTTTTTAAAAAGTATGAGAAAGTTTTTATGAGGAATAGTTGATAGACTGCCATTCTTCTCTCCAATCCTGAAATCCACGAAAGTATCTCTTTCCTACCATTGCAAAAGTTAAAAGAAATTGACGCACAGAGCATCTCCATATCTCAGATACCAGGCAAGTATAAGGATCAGAATCCCAAACGAAAGCCTACGAGACCCCAGATCCCCTTTTTATTAGACCAGCAATAGACAGAAGATTAGAGAACTCTGTGCTGGTGAAACTAATATCTGATAAGAAAAAAATCTGACTTTCACAGGGAGGTTCCCTAACGAATGGGTTGCTTCTTCACTCAGTGGCTACATTGTACGATTTGCCTCTGCAAAAAGTCAGCCACAGGTATAGAGACCTCCAATCAGTTTGACAGTCAGTGTCTTCTAAATACAATCAAGTTTCTCCAGGAACTGGAGGGAAGTTTCTAGCATACAAAAAGGTAATAAAAAGTCAAACACAAAAGCTAACTCAAAAAATATAGTCAATAAAACTCTCCCAAGACATATAAAATGAATATCTTAAAAGAATTGAGACAGTAGTTGATTCGTGATATTAAAGAACATACAGTGAACAACTTTTTTGAGAACTGCAAATATAATAGCAGAAATAAATATTCAATAGGCAAACCCAAGAAAATAATTAGAAGTAGTAATATATAAGGAGTGGTTTTTTTTCCCGAATAAAGGTTCTAAAATGATGCATCGTGTGTAGAGAATTTTAACAAAATAATAAAGCTGACTAAAAATAGCCTGTTTTTGCCTGATGTGAGGAGCCAACAATTCTAAACAATGTCAGTGTTAGAATACTCTCAACCATGAAAAGATCTTGTACATGAAACTCTAAAGTGTTGCTACAGTTGCTGTTGAGATTTTATAACACATATGCAAGCTTCAAATGAGTACATTTAAAAATCATCTGTTCTTTAATGCACCTTGCATCCTACATGAAAGTTAATTTGAAGAAATCCCAGTTGTACAATTTGCTTCTGAGACATGTAACTCAGATACATGCATTTGTTGTAAGCATGTAATCACAGAATACAGTAAATATTTAAATTTTTTAAAAAAATTATTGCAGTAAAAGACACACTGCCATTAATCTCACTCAAACTATTCCCTCTTGCTTCAAGCACACTTATTCTATTATTTTAGCCACGTTATGAGCAATTCTGGAGGTCCTATTTCATTGAGATCCTTGTAAGATTTTTCCACTTATTAGTGGTTTTAAAACAATTTGAGTTTAATATGTGTGATGAACGGAATTGTGTTTGTTCAAATTACATGTGTTGAAGTTCTGATCCCCAGCACTCAGAATATAACAACATTTAGAGACTGGACCTTTGAAGAGGAAATTACATTAACATAAGGTTGTCAGAGGAGGCACTGATCTAACAGGACCGAGGGCTTTATGGGCAAAGGTATTGTGGCACACACAGTCACAGGGGAGACTATAGAGCCAAACAGGAAGAAGATGGCTATCTACAAACCAAGGAGGGAAATCTCAGGGAAAAATTAACTATCTCAGAGCTTGAGTTTTAATACCTAGCTTCTAGAATTGTGAGAAAAAAAACGTTGTGCTATTTACGCCACCTCATTGATGGTATTTTGTTATGACATCTTCGGAAAATTAATACAATCACCTGAGTATAATTTTGATGCATCTATCACAGGGTTAATTAAACTTCTAGAACTGAAGGATTTTAATTTCTATCAAATTTGGAATTCTGCCTGTCTCTTGCTTTTTCTTTCTCTCCCTTTTTCTTCTTTATTTTACAGCCTGTCTCTCTAGCACTCAAGTTATATGCGCATTCTATACATTTTCTTCTTTCTTTTTTCTCTGTATTTAATTTTTAGTAAATTCCATTGTTTATTTTTTAAATTTACTATTTTTCCTTAATACCTGCTATTAATCCAAACGTGTAGAAGCTAGAGTATCTTATCACTAGAAATTGAAATGGGGTCATTTTAGAAATCCCTACCAATTTTCTAGTCATACATCTAACTTCTTGAATATATGGACTATTTTTAACATCATAGATTATTAATTCTATCATTTGTATCAATCCTAAATTAGTTTTCATAGGTTGATTTTTTTCTCCACATTTAATAGAATCTAAATACTATGGGTAATCTTTTGATCTCTGGTAATTTCTAAAAATGTAAATTTTACCTTTCAGAATACTGGATAATTTTGTAACTATAAATATTCTTGAGATCTTTATTCCTGGGCATGGTTGAATTTTTTGGAATTGTTTTATCCATTCAAAGACGGCATTTGAGGTTTCTTAGGTGGTGAGAAAGCAACATTTCATGCATGGTTTTCTCTACTTCTGATGCAGAATCTTTCTGAGAACTGCACCTGATGCCCTGTGAGTTATGAGATCTCTCTCTCAAATTTGTGATGCTGTTGGCTTTAAAGACTTCTTTCTTTCAGGTAATTCATTCTCTGCTACTAATGTAGATAGGTAAGTTAATTATATATCATGTAGCACTTAGACAGGGCCACCCTCAAGGCCCTAGTCCTCAAAGCGCCAGCCCTCAAGGAGCCAACACATGGAGAAGCCCACATGAAGAACAACTGAGGCACATTCACTGGTTAGCATTATAAAAAAGAAAAGAGTTACTACTTCCCCTAGAGATAGCAGTGATTGATATTCTAAATGGGAAATTCCTTGTATCTAACTTGTTTTCCCACTTGATCCTCATTTAATCGGTGTTACCTGGGTGACTGTACTTGTAATGTTATTGTTCCGTCATGGTCTTGCCCCACCTCATGCCCACCTTGTAAATTTCCACTGGGTCTTATTATTTTGTCCCACTTTGTACTCACCTCACCTCATGCTTTTGCCTTAAAAACACTTTTGAAAAGCAGGATGGGTGGATAACCCATTTTCCAGTCCCCCTTCTGTCTCTCTTGGACAAAAGCTATCTTTCTCTTAATAAATTCTTCCTACGCTTAACCGTCATTGCTCCTATAATTCATTCTTTGATTTTAGAGAACACAAACTCATGCTTCGGACATCTAGCAGGTTTGGGGGTTGCATCTATTCCCCCTATTTACTACTCCAGGTAAATTGTGCACATGCACCAACACTAAGCTCAATTCTTGAGGGGGCCCCTCTACAGATCCTTGACGTCATTTTCTGTGTAGCTCACTCTTCACCAGTCTGCTGCCCAGTATTCACTGCTGCCCTTGCCTCCTTAGACTACCAGCTCAACGTCCTCAAATCAAGTTAACGATTGGGCTCTTCTTGGTTTTTCTCTCTCTCCACATATCCTAAAAACTATCTTCAGGCATCAGTCAAGGGCAAATGCAGGGTGCATCTCAATTGTTTCTCACATCTCACCAACCATTTCCCCTTGTTTCCTGACATCTGGTGACGTGACAATTCTCTTTCTCTTGTTTTATCCAGTTCTTTAGTGATTCTTCACTCATGAAGAGGGATAACTTCACTGAGTTCAGGTATAGACATCCTCCATTCTTAAATGAGGAGAGGCTGGTATTGACTGCACAGCTTTTCCACCATCTTCAAGGTAGTAATTCACTGATTTTTGTCCTTTCATTTTCAGTGATAACTGGTCAGTGCTTTGAATTTAACTCTGATTATTGTTTGAACATATGCTATTGGTCCTGGCATATAATGTTTTTTATTATCATTTCTATATAGAAATTTCTATGTAGACATTTGTTTTTTCTTTTTCTCCTGAGACCTAATTGCTTTCATTTTTTATTTTTAAACTATAGATGGAATGACTTATTCAGCCCAAAATTTCCAATTTTACTTCTTTCTAATTGGACAGTATATCTTTCCAATATTTTTACTTCTTGAAACACACTGATATTTTATTTGTGACTTAAAATGGAATAAATCTTTTAAGCAGTAGTATATTTCAAATATTATTGTTATTTTTGTTTCTTTGTTTTGGTCTTGAATTCTTTTAATATCTTCAAATTTCATTAATTTCCCTAAACCCTTCCTACCACTGTTTACTTTTGACATTTGTTCTAAAATAATTAATAGAAGCAAAACTCCCACATGTTTGCATTGATGGAAATAATGGAGTTATGCACTTCCTTATTGAACAGAACCTTTCTCCTTCTGTATATTTTTCAATTCTCCAAAATTTAATTGAACACAAATGGATAAAAGAAATATCAAGTTAAAAATACAGTTTCTGTTTCAGAGGAAGTGTGATAATCTCTTGTGTTTCCTATCCCTGAATTTTGTTAGAATTCCTTATCATTTTGTTTCCCTATTGTTATGTACAGTGCTCCAAAAACTACTATCACCAGGTACCATTATTCAAAATCCCCATAGAGCCCATTTCTTTAACCTTAAGAAAAATCAATAGCTTAATTTTTTTCAATATATATTTAGAAAATTAGTCTGGGACGAGGTTGGATGAAATAGGCCAGAGGACTATATTTACAAAATCGAGAGTTCTAAGCCAGTGAAAACAAAACAGAACCATAAAAAGGCAAGGCAGAAAGTGCAGGGATATAGCCCAGTGGCCTAGGGCTTTGCCATCAGAGGGTAGAGCTTTGATGGCTCTGGAGTTCAGCTGTGGGATGGTGCTGATCTTCAGCAGTTTGCTGCTGGTGCACTTGTTCTTGATGGCGATGAGTTTCAAGTTTTCTTTCACTAAAACAAGAATGTGTAGCACCTGTATCCCTCATTGTTCTTTCTTGCCTTTCTCTGAACAACACTTTAGCTCATCAAGAAGTATGGGGCATTGTTTTCACTAAATATAAAATTGTGGAAAAGCCTCACAAGAACTATAGTTATTAGGAAATTAATATGTAATTATAACTGTAAAACTAAGAATGGTTGTGAAATTAAATAATGAAAAGATACTTATGAAAAAGTGTCAATCTAATGTTTCAACTAGGACACACTTGCATATCTAATATTTTATGAAAGTACAAAATTACTGTAAAGATAAAAAAAAGAAAATTGTAATAATTTCACCTTATCTCAATTTCTACTTCACAAAATGGTGAAAAACATCTACTTTAATAGATTTTTGATAAGATTCAAGATGGCAGAACCTCATAAATATGTACAATTACTGTGTATGTATTAAAAAGAAACTATTTAAAAAATTTAAACTAATGAATATTAAAAATAAATATATTTATGATATAAAAACATTCCATAGCTTGCATTTGATATGTAGTGGTTCTTGTTTGCATAACTATCAATTCATTCTCATATAATGACAGACATTTTCTCTGTTTTTTGTAAACAGTGATCTGGAGACATAAATAATTTAAAGGCTTTTCAAACATAGATTGTGGGGGAATGCAGGCATTTGTATGTTTTGTCTAACAGTAGTTGGAAAGAAAGAATAGTCATATGTGATTTCTGCTGACCCAAATTTATTTCCAGTAACATACAGTGGTCACAACAGAGCATTCAAATATGACTTTGTGTATCTCAAATGTCATGGGAGAAGCTGGAGCTACACAGAAGAAAATCATTGCCAGACGTTCTGGTTCTCTTCTCTTATTTAAAAACAGCCCAACTCAACTCATCCTTCAGTTTTCGGCTTACACATACTCACTTCCAAAATGAGCCCATCCCCTTGAAGCTAGGTTAGATACTCCCCTAAGTGGTCCTGTGCCCCCAAACCAATTTCCCCTAACTTGGCATTCATTATGTTTTTTATATAGTTATTTTTAAGTTACATTTCTTCTCAATATATTGCCAACTCTATAAAAAGAGGAGATATGTCTGCCTTATTCATTTTCAGTAGCCTTGAGTGTATTGTTTGGCACAACACTGGTTCCTGAATTAATACTGAATAAGTGAGTGGGTAAATGTAGTTACCCTAATGAAGGTGCCCATTTAAATGCAGGACCAGAGACATTTCTAGAATCTGGATCTGTAGAAGACACCAAAGTTGGAACAAATACATTCCTCCAGTGACAGTGGATAGGGTGAAAAGGTACTATTTGCTCTTCCAAGACAACCTATCAGGGACAGTCTTGCAATCTTTTGGGAAGATACCAAGAAGGGGAATAGCTGTGTCAAACAGAATTTCTAGTTTTAATTTTTGAAGGAATCACCATATTAATTTCCATAATGGTTGACTAGTCTACATTCTGAACAACCAAAGGTTTCCTTTTTCCCTATAGCCTTGCCAGCATCTGTTGTTATTTGATTTCTTGATAATAGTCATTCTTTCCAGAGTACAATAAAATCTATGTTATTTTAATTTGCATTTCTTTAATGACCAGAGGAGATGAACTTTTTTTATTTATTTGTTGGCCATGTGTACTTCTTCTGAGAAGTAGCTGTTCATTTCAGCTGCCCACTTTTTGACTGGGTCTTTTATTTTGAGGGATCTAATTTTTTTTAGTCCTTCTCATCTACACACCTATAATACTACGTGGCTTGAGGTCACTGAAGATAGTAAATAAGATAGCTACACAGAAGTCATCATCCATTAATACTCACATCAAAGTTTAGAGAAACTTAACACCGTTTTTTCTATTTTCTAGGCAATGTTTGTTCTTGTCTTTATTTTCATTTAGAACTGTAAAGCCTACAAGTAATTTTCCTTGCATACTTTCAGTACAATCAATGTTACCCCTACTAAATTTATAGGAATATTTTGCTTCAGATGTACTGAAAATCAAGTCAGTTTCCCAGAAAAATAAAAATTGGTTATGCTGAAATTTTTTTTTGCCATGGTTACTATTAAAATGAGTATAAATTCAAGAGGGTTTGATGGAAAAAATGTTAGAATTGACTTTCACTCAAAGCTCCACATTTATTAGTTTTGAGACTTCTGATTTGAAACTTGTATCATAAAGTGGGGATTATAAATTCAAAGTGTAAAATCATCAAATTCCATGAAATTGCCAATAGCAATACTACAAAGACTTAATGCTTTCCTCATATATACAATAATTAAAGGAAAGACTTTTTCAAAGAAAAATATGTATTTATATAATACACGTAAGTGAGTTTTCACTTGTTTTCCTAAAAAAATTAAATTTCTGAAAGGCACATACCGTGACGTTAACTAAACTGATGAGCAATGAAATATATTTATTTGACCATACAAACTGTAGACTCATTTTGGTCTTTCAGAAGTGCAATATTTATGAAAACCACCAAGAAATTTAAAAGTTTGTTATTTCCACATGAGGAACAAGAAAAATAATTTATGCCATCACAAAATACAAAACGAACCCTTTTGTAGAAAGTTCTGCTTGATGTGTCATTATCAGCAGCAAACAGACCTAAAGCATTGCCAGAATTTGAAGGGAGATCAAAATATCTGAGCTAAGCCAAGTTGTCATTTTTTCCTTTTCCTAAAACAAGGCTGGATTATATGGAGGCTGCAAAATGCTTTGTGTTTCTTTAGTGTGTTTCATCCAAATCACAGAGCAGAGTTTCAGAACCATTATGTTTATATAGTGAACTTCAAACATCTATTTCCTAATTTGGATTGATCAGAACATCTTCAAAACATCTTCCCAACTTGGTACACTGCCAAGCAAGTCTAATAACTTTTGAAAAAAGAAAAGGAGATTTAGTGGGTAAGACAGGGAACTACCTGGAAAATTATGAGGTTTTTTTTTAGTAAGAGTATCACTACTACATTTTCCAGGAGTCAGCCCTGTGGAATGTAGTAAGAACTTTAGAAAGCTATAAAATAAACTGTTTGATTAAATGTGATTATAAGAAATTGTTATCTGTTACAATTGATACTTTCCCTCTGAATAATGTAGGAAATAGTCAATGTCAGAAATATGAAAATGAGAATCAAGACTTGTCATGTAGAGGTACAAGATCCCAACAATGAATGTAACTGCACTGTATCCCTAAAATGTACCAATAAACTCAAAGCTGAAAAAAAAAAAGAAATATGATTACTAGATTTCCAAAACTGGCCCAATTTTCCTTCACAACAAGGTCTGCAGGTAATGAGAAAGCATGTTTTCTCAAACCTCCATTTCCCTTCCAACTCCTAGAATGATTAAAATTTTAGTTTCTAAACGAGTTCTAAACATTTCCAAAGGGAAGCAGCACATAGCCAGGTAAGGATATAAGAAAATAAAATGTTTAGTGCAAAAGACAGCATGACTCCAGGTCTTTCCTCCATGCTTCAGACTTAGAAATTTTATTTATGAGACTTCTAGCAGTAGATTTGTGTCTCAAGAATTGACAAATTAAATGAAGCCCCTGGTGATATAATGGATAAAACCCGATGATCAGTAGGTACTTACCCTTTACCCAGCATACATTCTACAGGCAGTCCACCTTAATGAAAGTCAAACAATAACCAGAGCTTTGCTTGGAAGGATGGAATCTGAATGAGGCTTATTTACAATGTGATCTGAATGCTTAGGTTCATCACATTAGACACGTATATAAAAATTAGCAATGGCCTTTTCAGGAGGCAAATCTTTCCAAGTATTCCTGAATTCTCTTTCTCTTTGCCTCCTTACTCCTGATGAGCCACTTTTTATACAAAACAATCCTCTGAGAGGAAAGCCCATGGAGTAATCAGAAAGTATTGCTATTCATATCAGTTTCCCAGACAGTCTTTTCCCAAAGTGGTGAGGGAAACAGCATTAAGTACTGAAGATAGATTCTGCTCCTCCATACATTTAACAAGATCTGCTAAGTGGCTTACTTCTACTTGGATATGAGCAGCCTCCTCTCAGGTGGAAGCATACAAAAGATCACTTTAATTTAGGAAGTTATATATCTTTGTGATGCAAAGGCTAAAACAGCCAGAAAACCCATTTCTTTTGATTCTTTTAGGAAAGAATTTCAAACTTCATCTGAAGGCCATTACTTTATTATCTTATGTGAATTAAAAGTTATAAATTACTTAGGTTTGGTTACATAGCATAACACTTAACATAGCAGCTCCAAAAAAAGATCTGGCTCTGAGACTCAACTCATCTATTGCTCAGTTGTATAACCTTGTCTAAACAAGGGGATAATAAGAGTACCTAACTCACAAAGTAGTAGTAAGAACTGCACTGGAGCATGGAAAGTGGTTGGCAGGATGCCTGGTGCATAATAAGTGCTCCATAAATTCTGGTTGCTACTGATGTCGCCACTAATGTTACTGTTGTTGCTATTGGTGATGTCTTTGTGGGATTCCTCTGATATCCTCAAATTATTCCCATATTACAGCAAACAATTTATTTTTATGGACTAAGAACAGCTTGGTTCTGACCATCACCATTTCTTGCCTGGCCTCTTGCCTTAAAGTCTGATAGTTCATAAAACTGCACACAGCTGCCTATGGCACAGCTGGAGGTATAATTCTCTGGGCTTCAAATCTTCAATGGCCCACAGGGTTTCACATAGTTCATAGAATCTTGGGATCAAAGCTTTTGCCTGATGCTACAGCTTCTTTCCCATTACTCTTTTTACTTTAGATTCATTAGAACCAACCAACTTATAGTAATTACAAGCTCTTTCACCTCTCTATCTTTCTTCTTCTCTCTCCCTCTGCTGCATTAGAATGTAATTCCACCCCTTATCTGTTGGATGAATGCCTCCATATCCTCAAATAGCATTTTCTATCAACCGCTCAATTCAGTGATTGGTTTGCCACTGTACCTAAGTATCCAACACACTGATAGGCAAAGTATAGGCTGTTAATGAATGAGTAGTTGAAAAAATATTTCTCTGATAGGGCACCATACTACAAGAGATTAGGAAGCCAGAGATGGTCACTTACACCTGTAATCTCAGCACTTCGAAGGCTGAGGTAGCAAGAGGATTGCCTAGAGTTTGAGGCCATCCTGGGTCTAGTGAGCTCAAGGATAGCCTGAACTACATAGTGAGACTTTGTTTCAAAAATCCAAAGAGAAAATGCCTGCCCAGACACCAGTGGCTCAGCAGCTCAGAAAACACCAGCCCTGCCCAGATACCAGCCACCTGGGCACACAGGCAGAAGCAAAAGGCCTGCCTGTAAAACACTTCACAGGTGCACAGAGCCAGCCAAAGCCCCACCCAGTTACCACTGGAAAGTGCCCACTGATCATGGCCAAAAGCCCACCCAGACAATAGCAGCATAGGTGCAAAGGACACATCCAGGGCCCTGCCCAGATACCACCAGAATTGGCACAGTGGTGAGCAGCAGAGAGGAGGTTGCTGAAGATTGTTGAGAATTGAAGCCCAGTGGGAGAACAAAGAACTACCTCAATAAAGGTACAGAAGATTGCACCAATTGAAATGAGAAGACACCTAAACAAGTCGTAAAGTCAGACTTCCAGATCAACAAGGGCAAGCCCACGGGGAAATGAGATGGAACTATTTGAAACTTAACCAGATGGTCTCCCTGAATTGGCAACAAAAGAGAATCTGGAAAAAATAAAATCAGAAACATTTCTCAGATAACAACAGGGATTATGTCCATAGAGAAAGACATGATTAATAACTCTAGAGTGGACATAGATTTAAAAAATGAGGAGTTGAGGAACATGATGGAATCCCAGCATAGGAAACAAATGGAATCCATAAGATAGATGCGAACAGATAACCAGGAGATTAAAAACTCCACTGAAGGTTTATGCAGCATAATGAGCTAATGTGAGAACAGAATAGCAGATATAGAAGACAGGATTGCAATTAGTGATGAGGAAAATAAAGATTTCTTAAAAATAGCAAGGGACCATGAGAAATCAATCTAGCAGCTGCTAGATGATGCAAAGAAGAGTAATATAAGGCTGATCAGAATCAATGGAAAAATAGGAGACCATGCAAATGACATGAAAAACTACTGTTCATGGAAATAATGGCAGAAATCTTCCCATGCAGGGGAAAAGAATTTGACATAAAGGTAAGTGAGGCATACAGAACTACAACTAGCCATGACAAAAAAAGAAAAATCAACACATAGGCATATAACATTCAAGATTACAGAAACCCAACAGAAGAACAAATTACTACAAGCAGTTAGAGAAAGAAACAAATCACATACAAAGGAAAGCCCATCAGAATCACAGCAGACTTCTCAACACAAACCCCCAAGTCAAGAAGAGGCTGGGGTGAAATATATCAAGCCCTAAAAGAAAACAACATCAACACAGATTGATGTACCCTACAAAACTATCTTTCAAAATCAATGGAGAAATAAGATACTTTCATGATAAAGAGCACCTGAGGAACTTCATGAATACCAAACTAGCATTCCGAAAAAAATTTAAACAATATCCGAGGAAAGGACAATGAGGTTTACAACACCAGGAAACCCAGCAGAATGAATCCATTAGTGAAGAGATGAAATTAAATGCAAAGGAGAATGCAACAAAAAGAAAAAGTCATGACAAGGATAAGTCAGTACATATCAGTTATAACCATCATGGTCTCATTTCACCAATCAAAAGAAACAGACTGGAAGAATGGGTCAAGAAGCAAGATCCAATGCTATGTTGCATACAAGAAATACATTTAATTCATAAAAAAAAAAAACTCATGGATTCAAAGTTAAAGAGTAGAAAACAATAATCCAAGTGAGAGGAACCCCCTAAAAAATAAATAAATAAAAAATAAATAAAACCAGGAACAGCTATCCTATTTGCAGATACAATGGATTTCAAACCAACACTAATTAAGACAGACAAAGAAGGACACTGCATCCTTGTAAAGAAAACAATCCAAGAGGAAGAGATGACAATCCTAAATATATATGAACCAAATACTAGTGCACATAATTATATAAAACAAATATTAACAGATATGAAAAATCGAACAGGCACCAATACAATAGTAGTGGAGGGCCTCAATATCCCACTGCTGTCACAAATAGATAGATCAACTAGACAAAAAAATGAACAACAAAATATTAGAACTCAACCAAACTCTTGAACAAAAGGACTTAATAATGGATGTCTACAGAATGTTCCACACCACAATATCAAAATACACATTCTTTTCAGCTGCACAGGGGTCATTCTCCAAAATAGACCACATGCTAGCTCATAGAATATGTTTAAGTAAATGCAAAGGAACTGAAGTTATCCCCCATATATTATCAAACCATAGCGCAACTAAACTGGTGATCAATAGCATAAGAAACCACAAGAACTCCACAAATGCATGAAAATTGAACATCACACTTCTAAATAACCAATGGGTTGGACAGGAAATTAAAGAAGAACTCAGACAGTTCCTACAATTAAATGGCAATGCTAATACAACACACAGGAATCTATGGGACACACAGAAAGCAGTTCTACGAGGAAAATTCATAGCAGTGAGGCCCATGCTAGGAAAACAAAGTGAGCTCGAATAAACAACCTAATTCTGAGCCTTAAGCTCCTAGAAAAAGGAGAGCAAGACAAACCCAAAACTCATACAAGGGAGGAAATTATAAAGATCAGAGCAGAATCAATCCAATGGAGATTAAGAGGATAATACAAAAAAAAAATCAATGAAGCAAAGAGTTGGTTCATCAAAAGAGTAAACAAAATTGACAAACCTTTAGCTAATCTTATCAAAAAGAGGAAAGAAATGCCTAAATCCATGCAATTAGGAATGAAAAGAGTAAAATTACAATAGACCCAGCAGAAATCCAGAGGATCATCAATAACTACTTTGAGAACTTCTGCACCAATAACATGGGAAACAAAGAAGAAACAGACAAATTTCTAGATACATCTGAATTATCAAAGTTAAACAAAGAAGACCTAAAAATTCTAATTCCAATCTTAGCCAATGAAATTGAAAATGTAATTACAATCTTACCAACAAAGAAAACCTCGGGTCTTAATGGTTTCACTGCTGAATTCTACAAGACATGTATGGAAGAACTACTGCCAGTACTCTTTAAACTATTCATTGAAATTGAAAGGGAAGCAATGCTCCCAAGTTCATTCCTAGAAGCAAGTACGACCTTCATCCCCAAAACAGAGAAGGACTCAACTGGAAAAGAAAACTATAGACCAATCTCCCTATTAAATATAGATGCAAAAATACTTAATAAGATCCTGGAAAACAGAATGCAGAAGATTATCAAGAAGATTATACACAATGACCAAGTAGGATTCATCCCAGGGACACAAGGATGGTTCACCATATGCAAATCAGTAAATGTAATACATTTTATTAACAGAGCAAAGGACAAAAAGCATAGGATCATCTAAATAGATGCAGAAAAGGTGTTCAAGAAAGTATAACAACAATTCATTATTAAATAACCCACAAATATTGGAATAAACATTCCTTATCTCAAAATGATAAAGGCTATCTGTGAAAAACTAACAGCCAATATCATGCTAAATGGTCAAAAAATGAAATCCTCAATGCTAAAATCAGGAACAAGGCAAAGATGTCCACTATCACCACTCATGTTCAATACAGTTCTGTAAAAATTAGTCAAAACAATTAGAAAATAAAAATAAATAAAAGGAATAAAGATAGGAAATGAAGAAATTAAATTGTCATTATTTGTAGATGACATGATACTCTACATAGAAGACCCCAAGAATTCCACCAAACGTCTTCTAGTTAATAAAAATTAGGAAATGAAGAAATTAAATTGTCATTATTTGTAGATGACATGATACTCTACATAGAAGACCCCAAGAATTCCACCAAACGTCTTCTAGACTTAATAACCAAATTCAGTAGAGTAGCTGGATACAAGTTCAACACACAAAACTCAGTAACCTCCCTGGATACAAACAACAGACTCACTGAGAAAGGAACTGGAGATACAACTCCTTTCACAAATAGCATCCAAAAAAATGAAATACCTAGAAATCAACCTAACAAAAGAAATCAAATAATTCTACTCTGAAAGTTACAGCACTCTTAAAGAAGAGATTGAAGAGGATTTCAGAAAATGTAAAGACATCCTTGCTCCTGGGTAGGAAGAATCAATACAATGAAAATGGTCATACTTTAGAAGTACATAGATTCAATGCAATACCAATTGAAATTCCAACAGCATACTTCACAGACCTTGAGTAAACAATCCAAAAATTCATTTAAGAGACCTAGAATGGAGAAGCAATTCTAGGCAACAAAGACAAGGCAAGGGGTATCACAAATCCAACCTGAAACTATATGACAAAGTTACTGTAATAAAAACAGCATGATACTGGCAAAGAAACAGACCCAAGGACCAGTGGAACAGATTAGAAGATGCAGAAACAACTTCAGACATACTCAGCCACCTCATCTTTGATTAAGGAGCCAAACACCCTCACCAAAAGAAATATAGCCTCTTTATTAAATGGTGCTGGCAAAACTGGGTTTCAACTTGCCAAAGACTAAAACTAGACCTTTATCTTTCACCATGAAATAAACTAATTGATCAAAGATCTAAATATTAAAACAGAAACACTAAACTGGCTGGAAAAGATATTAGGTAGAACACTTGAAGACACTGATGTAGGAAAAGCTTTCATGAACAAAACCTCAGTCGCAGGTGAACTAGCAAAAAGAACTAACAAGTGAGGTCTTTGCTTATTAAAAAGCTTCTGCACAGTAAGAGAAGCTACCAACAGAGTGGAGAGATAATTCACAATGTGGGGAAAAAAATTACCAGCTGTTCCTCTGACAAAGGTCTACTGTCTAGAATATATGAAGAATTTAAAAAAATAAAACGTCCCTCCCGGGTCATACCTCCAGTAACCTTTCTCATAAAGCATATTCAGCTAGGGATTTATCGGCAAAGCAACACCCAGATGAATACACTGCCTGGGTAATCCAACCACCTTCCCCAATCATGACACTTTAGAGGACAACCATATCTAAACCACAATACTTCTTTATTTTTTCAATTAATGTTATTGGTACACTTGTGATATGTGTGTGTGTGTGTGTGTGTGTGTGTGTATAAAATGATCACATTCATCTAGAGAATATATACCTGTACATAATATATCTTGATTCTTCTTTTTCTCCTCATTCCCCTCCTCCACCTCAACCTTTCTTCCCCTTCTTATTTTCAGAAACATTGTTTCCACATTTTTCTTTTATTTTCTCTTTCCCTTCCTTTCCATTGCCCTGCCCATTCATTCCCTTGTTCCCTTTCTCATCTGAACAAGTTCTTCATACTTCACAATATCTATAATCCATTTTGGGTCTTATGTGCACTTACAGATTCTCATAAAAGAGGAAAATTTGATATTTACACATGTACTCAATTCATTTCACTTAAGAGTATAGTCTCAAAGTGAATGCCTCAAGTTTATACTTCTTTGTGGCAGAGTAGTACTCCACTGTATATAAAAATCACATTTTCTTTATCCACTCATCAGTTGATGGGCATATGAGGTATTTTTAAGATTTAACTTTTGCAAGTTGTGCTGCAATAAACATGGATTTGCATATACAGCTGTGGTATAATGCTTTTAACTCTTTCAGGAAGATATCAAGAAGGGGAATACCAGGTCAAATGGAAACTCTAGTTTCAGCTTTTGAGGAATCTCCATACTGACTTCCTATTGGTTGCAACAATTTACACTCCCACCAAGAGTGGAGAATGATTCCTTTTTCCCCACAGACCAGCATTTGTTATTGGTTGATTTCTTGATAGCAGCCACTCTTTCTGTGCAGAGATAGACTCTCAGCGTTGTTTTTATTTGCATCTCTTGAATGACCAGTGATTTTGAACATTTTTTCATATATTTTTTTATCTTGAAAAAAGATTTAACACCACAGAAACCACGTGATAATCTTAACAGATGTAGAAAAAACATTTGACAAAGTTCAACATCCATCCAAGATAAAAATGCTACAAAAATTAGAACCAAAGGTCTTATCTCATTCTGATAAAAGCCATCTATGAAAACCAACAGCCAAGGCCATACTAAATGATCAAAAACTGAAAGCTTTCACACCAAATCAGGAAGAAGACAAGGATGACCATTGTCACCAATCCTACTCAATATACTTCTGGAAATATTATTCAGAGCAATTACACAGTGGAAAGAAATAAAAGGAATAAGAATAAGAAGGGTACAAATTAAATTATCATTATTTGGGGATGATGTAATACTGTACATAGAAGATCCCTAAAAGTTTACTGAAAGACTCTTAGATTTAAGATCCAAATTCAGTATCATAGCAGGATAAAAGAACACAAAAAATATCAATAGTGTTCCTGTACTCAAATAACAAACTCACTGAAAGAGACATTAGGGAAACTGCACCTTTCACAATAGCATCAATAAAAATGAAATATGTAGGAATCAAGCTAACAAAGGAAATAAAAGGCTTTACACTGAAAATTACAGTACTCTGAAAAAGGGGGTCAAGGAGGATATCAGAAAATGGAAAGATAGCCCTTGTAATTAAATAGGCAGGACCAAAATAGTGAAAATGGCCATACTTCCAAAACTGTTATACGGATTTAATACAATTCCAATAAAAATGCTAATAGCATACCTCATAATACTTCTTTATCACGAATATTGGGATTTAATCACAATGGCTGCTCCATTTTAAAAATGTGAACAAAGAATGTGATTTTAAACATTGAGGAAATGATTCCAATTGTACATTTTATTCTATTTTTAAAGAGCAGTGTCAATTCATTCAACTTGTGTTCTGCAATGTTTAGGTGAAATATCTCTTTAGCATATTTGGAGGGTCTAATCCAGAAGTGGCCTCATCCTGATGAAAGGTAGTAATTTTTTCAACACAACTAGACTATATGGCTCTCTGGATGAGAAAATCTCTCAGATAACTAAATATTTCCACTTGGGAGAATTTTAAAACATCAATAGGAAACAATAGTGTAAGGAAGAATGGTGTACTTGGATGACCTTTGGCTTTGGTTCCAGTTAGATGGAAATTTAGGCTCTAGCCCTGGCATTCTCTTGCAATGACCTTAGAGAAGTCACTTATTCTGTAGCCCCAGAACTTCACCTGTTAAAAAGAATATAGCGACATTAATCTGGTGAGGTTATTCTGAATGTTAGAGATATGTTTGTGGAGTCCCAGACACATAAAAACAGCAACACAATAAGCCATAATTATTACTTATTCTATTATTACATGTATAGACAGATGGCATGTGGAGTGAAACAAAGACAACAGAAAAAGAGGTAAGAAGTCTGAAACTCAAATGTCAAGCAAGTGAACAAGGGGGTGAGTGGCAAGGCAGGAGAAACCCCAGGAGAATTGGGGAATTAATGCTTCCTTCTAAATCTTTGGGTTAAAAATCTTTTAAACACCATAGACCAAAAAAAGTCTTTTTCAGTGCAGTTATTTTAAAAATAGGAAAGTTACTGTTCAGAAAGATGGCTACAAGAAACAATCTCTTAGCAGATTATTGGTGGAGTTGAAATCAGAGTTTACTTTTCTAATATGTTTGGTTGAACTTTCTTTTTTAACCCCAAATTTGTCTGTCTTTGGAATCCTTAATAAATATATTTTCCTTTTATAGTTTCAGCAGTTGGCTTTCCTTGGACCAGGTTGAACCTACAATCCTGAACTATCCTGGCCAATGAAAAAAACAAAGCAAAACAAAATAAAACAAAATGGAACAAAACAAAATGGGGAAAAAATGCTTTCACCAAACTCCACTTTGAGCCTCAAATAAGAAGTTTTAGATAAAATGCTCTCCTCTTCCAGGTTTCTGATTGTGAAGCTTGAAGACAGCTGGTTACAGAACTTTCTTTCCTCTTACTCTCTCAAATTCTTACACTCTTACACTCTCAAATTCTAATCCCACCAACTTTCGTTCACTGACTCCATTATCACCACTGCCTTATTTAATTCAGTTCTCCACTACTGCTCTGTTTTACATCTGTATCTTCACTGGCATTCGGATAAATTTGGTCAGTACTTAATTTTCAGCTTGTGTTACAGTTTAGACCAAAATGTGCTCCCAAACTCTCATGCATGTGAAAGTGTTTGGAACATGGCAGCCCCATACACATCAGTGGATTCATCCATCAAATCTAGTCACCAAATATGCTGTTGAGAGATGGTGCCTGGTTGGAGTCAGGTCACTTGGGAAAATACTTAAAAAAATATGTTCCTTTCCCTGGTACCTTCTTTCTCTATCTGCTTTTTGGCTATCACAGAGTGAGAAGTTTCCTTCTCTATGCCCTTTCACTATGTTAACTGAGTCAAATTTCTCCTCCTTTAAATTATACATATTGAGTATTTTGTATCACCAACAGGCTGATCAGATATAATGGGAAGTCAATCAGCTGTACACAACTTACTGCATATGTGTATCTGTAAACAGCAAGCGTAGCAGTTTTATAGTGTACTTAAGGCACAGCTGTGCTAGCTGCTACAAGCATTATGTGCTTTAATTGTCATAGTGACTTTATATGTACTAACTCATTTAATTCCTACCTTAGAGGAAGCTGAAGGTAGTATTATCTCCACATAACAGATGAGTAAAATGAGGCATCCAGACATTAAGCAGCTTACCCACAGTCACACATCTCCATCTCTCTATTACATTCTACCATCTTTTGAAATATTCTCATATTATTTAAACCAAAGTTTTCTTAAAATTTACCTCACTATACCTTGACCCAAATCTATTTCTTCCTTCCTCCCTTACATATGTCTTATGTTCCTATGATACTGAAGTAGGAAACCCAGATTTTTGCACACTGCTACCAATATGACTGAAATCTGGGTTTTTGTACCAGATGTAGCATTGACAGAACAAATTTCGTGTTCAACCCGTCTGTGAAACCTTGTGCCTAGTAACCCAAGGACTTGGTTTAGGTTTGTGTTATATGTGATCTAGTTTACAGATGACAGAACACCACAAGGTTTTGCTGAAGCAGATTGTCTAGCATCTGAACAACTAGGAAGTAGGTGAGTAGGTGAAGCACTGATCCATTCAAAATGAAGGTATAATTTAAACCTGGGAAGAAACTTGCATGATGAAATCCTTAATCATGGAAAGAGTGATTTATATCAAGAGGAGAGCAGCAGTAGGAAAGAGAGCTTCTGATAACCCTGATATTTAACCCAGACTATTTACATGTAGTACAGGTTTATACTTGTTTGCAACCTTGGCAAATTTTTTTTTTTTTGTCTTCATACTTCACAACAGCATCATTTGCTTTCATTTACTCAGACAACAGAAAGGATGTCAGCCAAAATGTCCTTCAGAGGAGCCACATCCTTCAACAAATGTGAAACATGTGGAAAATGAAACAGCTAAACTTGCAATAGAAAAATGTGGTTTTTTTTAAGTTGATGATTGATATGTAAATGTAAAAGACTGCTTATAGGGGTATTTTGTCTTAGTTTTAACATATATTGGTCTCATTTTCATTCAGCAAATTTTTCCAACTATTAAAAAAAGTAAAAGTGTTAATAATAAAAACAGAAGTCTTCTTTGTTTGACTTTTATGGTTTTAAAGTCCATATTCCACAGATTAGATTTCAAACTAACAGTTCCCACATTAATCTTGAAATATATTTTTCTTTACATTTGTAACTATTTATAGGGATCTCTTTTTATGTTTCATTTTATGGTTTTGTTTACTGGTGTAAATTAAAGAGCATTTTTACATGCTTTAAACTTTGTATTTT
This sequence comes from Fukomys damarensis, assembly GCF_012274545.1. Taxonomy (NCBI): domain Eukaryota; kingdom Metazoa; phylum Chordata; class Mammalia; order Rodentia; family Bathyergidae; genus Fukomys; species Fukomys damarensis. Next base: position 19,048,785 of record NW_022900944.1, read on the forward strand.
TTACATTGCACTTCACATTGTTTTTGTGTGTGAGTGATAAAAATCGCAGTTTATAGCACAGCAAATTTGAAAACTGCCCACGTCACTCCATCGAAAGCAAGCTATTCGGCAAGTCTATATGTGCTCACATTGAATGTTAAAAACTAACATGAACATTTTAACTCTAATTTAAAAGAGTTCTTATAAGAAAAATACCAGCAATTCCTCCCAATTGAATTTGTCTATGTAAAGTATAATTTAAACTACAAATAGTATGTCCTTTGTAATAAATAAAATGACAAACATCATATGAAAAGTTATTTCAGTTTTCTGTTTACTGAGTATAAGGTAGTATAACAGAATGGATTAGGAATATATATGTAAAACAAAGGGACAAAGGATGTTTCTGTTTCTTAGGAGGACTAGCCTCTTATCTAGGTAATGCGCAAAGAAACAAATATTTAAGAACATAAAACATAAGTCACAGATTGATTAGTCCTTTCTTTTTAGCAATCTCAAAGGGAAAACTGATTGAAATTTAACAGAAAAACTGTGTCTCTGTCAAATGCTCAAACTGCGAAAATAACAACAAATGAAGAAACTTAGCTAAAAGTCATGCCAACAGCGGGGTTTGTGGGTGACTAGTTGCAACCTGTATGGACTAGCGAAGTTACCATATTTCTCATTGCTATTGGTATTGGTTCTGGATTTCCCCAGTAGGAACCAACACTTCCAAGTTTAAACTGCAGGTTCTCCAGGGATAATATCAGACAGATCCACATTGGTGAGAGGCCCTCAGAAAGTCCCTTATATCAAATGCTTCAATTTCCCCATCTCTAAGAAACACTTCATCTGATTCATCCTAGCTAGAGTTACTGTGGCAAAGGGTTGTGTGTATAATGTTACTTTGCTGAACTTGAGTTCAATTTCCACTCCAACTTTACTCCAACTTTGTTTGCTACATAATTATAATATAACCACATGTATGAATCATTCATTGAAGTTTTAACATTCTTGAAGTTGGAAATAACAGAATTACTGCCCACATAAAAGGAATAAAGTTGAATGAAATTTGTGGGAATCTAGAATTCACTCTCAATGCCTACAACCAGAAAGATGGAAATTAGAAACACTAGAGAAAGTGAGCTATAGTGATCATCAGTTTGTATATACCTTAGATGATAGACAATTAAAAAAGTTAAAGCCAATGATATGTAGACCATGCTAAAGGCATGGTCTAAAGGAAAGGATTTAAGCATCAAATTTAAATGTCAAGGATTAAATGTGATGAAAGTAGCTTATTGGTACATATGAAGACTACCGACATAGGAAGTACGGTGAAGGGGAGCTGATGTGCAAGTCGAGGACTCTGCTGGGCTGGCTTACTAATCAAGTGGCTACAGGGAGGAAAAAAGTTAACTAAGAATGAGGCCGTGGACACAATATAGAAGCGATAAAGAACTGGAGGCTGCTATGGCAAAGACAAGCATAATTAATGACTAAGAGTGTGGAGGAGTTAAAAATGTATGCACTTGTACTTTTCAAAATGTGACAATACTGGAGATGAAGCTTTCTGAATTACTTATGGAAAGCCTTGGATGTGAGTAACTGCCATAGCGTGACAGGGGAGCTTATGAGAACTGAGCAGGAGGAGTCATGAGATCAGAACACCAAGACTGTCATTAGTATGAGTGTGGATATTACTTAAATATAACTGGTAGGTGAGGAGGAAAATGTGTGAGTTTGCCATTAAAATACTGGAGGAAGATAGAATTGTTCACCTTTTTCTTTTAAACATTTAACATTGGATGAGTCCTTTGTACTTTTCAATGACATTGATTGAAGTGGTAAAAATAGACAAATGTCTTACAAATAAAGGTGGGGACTCATATGCATGTGATTAATATGAGTATTAAAAGAAACCAATAAGAGCATAATTCTTTTATTTCTTACATTAATATGGAACCTATTTAGATAATAGTGCCTATTTTTCTAATATTTATATTTAACAAAAATATCCCTTATCACTGAACTTTATGAATATTTCCTCATTTACAATAGAATGTTAGGACTGATCTAATATTTTTAAGTAATATGAATTGGAATTAATAATTACAATTAAACACTTAATTTTTTTTCCTTTTGTCTAGGCAAATATATTTATCCAAATCATTCTTCCAACAGTGAAAGTGACTGATTTTTTATAAATTCACTGGGAAGTCTCTTGGAAGTCATGCTTATGATTTAAAAGGTACTAATAACTAAACCTTATACCCTGGAATAAAACATTTCATTGTTTTGTTTCTTTTAGAAACATTTTCTGAATACCTACTATGTGCCAAGCACAGTGAAAGAAGTAGGTCATATAAATATGAATAAGTTTAGGGTCTATACTTAAAAAGTTCACGTTGAAGTTACTGGAGATCAACATAAACTACAGTGAAGAATAGAGGGGAATTAAAATTATGAGGACACTGTGGGAAAAGGAGCAACTATATCTTTTAAGTGGCTAAAAAGAGGTCTCAAAATGGTTAAGTATAAAGCTTGTTCTTGGGAGTATACTGGAGAAAGCCTGCACACAAAATGAAAATATTAGATAGGGAGAAAATATTTATGTATGAAAAGGCAAGGGATACAGATGGAACATGGAGTTTTTGTAGAATGAAGAAATACATACTTTCATTAGAGCACTGGGCAAAGGAGTGGACGACATGTTTTGGTGGTAGGTGAAAGCAATGTGGAAGACCTTCTCACAAAATAAATCTATGATATCACCCCACACTTAAAATTCTTTAATGGTTTGCCTTTATACTTGGAATAAATATAATGGCTTTTAAAAGTGGGCAATGCCCTAACCATTCTTTCCCACCATATTTCCAACATTCTTTCTGTCACAAAATATGCTACATACTGTAAAACAAATTCAACAAATATGTACAAGGTTCTAGAGATCTGGAATAAATAAAACCATCTCTGCCTTAGGGCTTTTGGATACACTGTACCTTTTAGGTAGAATATTCTTCATTATTTGCATAAATAGCTCCTCTATCATTTAGATCTCAGTTTCTGTGTTCACTATAGAAAAATATTTCTTTTGCCCTTTATAAAATGGAAACCCTGATCACTTTCTTTTTTAATTCCTTATAGAATATATTTATTCTTATAGAATAATTCTAGTGGAATTATTCCTACTAGAAAATAAATGAAGAAAAGTATTATTTTTTTTTTCTTTTTCCAGTACCAAGGATCAAACTTCAGACCCTGCACTTGTGAGGTGCCGCTGAGCTAAATCCCTGGCCTAAAGAAAAGAATTTTTGACTCCGAAGTCTCTATATCTACAATACATAAAAACAGTAGTAGCATCAGAAAAAAGAACTCAGTAATTATTTTAAGTGAGTAGACAGCATTAATTTCAAATTAGAAGCATTTCCATGCTATTATTTTATTTTATTTTATCCTGTTTCTATTTTGCCACCCAAACTAGAATGGAAGCTCATGAGAGAAAGAACTAAGCCTTTCTGGCCTTTCTTGTTCACTCTCTGTCTCCCCACCATGACTAACACAGTACCTGGAACATTACAGATGCTAAGTATTTATTTAACTTGTGAGTAGAAACAGATGGAGAAAGGATGCACGGCAGATGAAGAAGCCACACCAAAATAGACAATTGATAGAGTGGAAGTAGGATGTTTGACTGATTTTTGTTTCACTTCAGGGACAATTAAAAAATGACTTCAGTCTGGACATGTTAAGTTTGACCATCCTGTCCAAATTATATTTGAGATATGAAGTTTGAGATATTTTGAAACTCCTTAAAACTAGATAAGAAGTTTTCAATGCTCATAAGCTGAACTCATGGTAAATAGTAACATTCTCTGGGGAAATGATGAGCACACCTTTCTAATAATGAAGGTCAGACAGAAACACACAAAAATTAGCTTGATTTATTTTATTGAAAGATAACTACTTCTATCTTTATATTCTGATGAATGTTTGTCTTAGAAGAGTAATTAGCTTAAGTAATAACGTCCAGAACTACAATGCATGCAATTTGCAAGTTCCACTTTCAACCCCAAGTTTTGAATATATGAGAAAATATAATTATTTATGGGAACTCTCACTAATAAGCCTCTCTATCACTTCTACACTTTTGCCCTACACACACACACACACACACACACACACACACACACACACACACACAATTACATCCCCTTTAAATTCACTAGCAAATATCATAAAGGATGTTTATATTGGGAGGATTAATTGAAAATTCTGTGTGCTCTGAAATTCCAGTAGCATGAAAATTATAATTAAACTTAACAAATTTGAGGGGTAAAGATATATAGACAAGAAATGACCAAAAGAGAATGTCAAAGACAGAGAAATCATATAGCTAACCCTTTATGACATCTTATGAAATATGTTTCAAAATTTACAGACTATCATCTCTTGGCCACACAGCAAGTGGCGCTATTTTAAAGCAAGAAGAGGAAAGGTTAGATGGGAGGCAAAGTCTGTTCGTTTGTTTTTTTGTTTTATAAATGGACAGATAGTAAATACGTGCAAAGGTCAAGAGGCAAATTTGAGACTAGTATTCAATTATTTATTTAAGAAGAGAAAATCATTTCTGAGTGGAAGTCAAATAAAAATAATGATAGAGTTCAATTTTTTATATCTCTAGTAATGGCATAAATGAAATTATTTGTTGTTAAACAAATATTGTTAAACAGTATTTTGCTTAACAAGGGTTCAAATATATTGCTCTAACATCAACATCAATTTCAGTATGTATCTCTTAATTCTGGTCTGAGATGGGGTCTTACATGTTTCATATTTGAAAATGTTTTATCAAGGCTGAGGTTTTAGCTCAGTGGTGCCATGCCTGCCTGGCAAGTGCAAGGTATTGAGTTCAATCTCTGCTACAGAGAGAAAGAAAGAATAATAAATGTTTTGTCTTATAGCTAGATATTGCAAATACTGATATTAATTCACAAAATAGGATTTAATTGAGTTTTCATTACTTGGAAAGCATTTGTACAATTCTACTACGTTTTTTTCTCTTGAAAATTTCTTCTAGCATGTCACTACATTGTACATTAATCATTTCCAATTGAAGGTTATATGGAAGCTTCTCAAATGCACAGTTAAATGGATTTTTAAGTATGGAAATTTCATTTTTGCTTACACTGAAGGCTAAAAAGTACTATTAGGTTTGTCATTTGATTTCAGGAAATGTGTCTTTTGCAAATTTGTGTGGAAGTAATGATCTTGATTCTCACTTTACCTTTTCACAGCATTGGAAGTATATAATTACCTTGACACGAGCTATATGTAGTTGTCAGACTTTTAAAATGACCTCCGAGATTCTCATTTCCAAGGTCTGAGTGATGGAAATACCACATACCCTCTCTTCAGTGTCTTCCTAACTGTATCACTGCAGTGCAGGACTGCTATAGATAATGCATAACGTACCTTCTATAATACCTAGGACAATGAATAGGACATGTATTATTCCCATAACTAAGCCACATGCCACATTAGTCCATTAAATTTGATCTAGAGGCCAAAGACTATGGAAATCAGCAATTCCAGCCCTAAGGAAGACTTGATACACTGTTTCTAGTGTGAAGGTGGCCAGGCCATGGGGAAGAAATATGGACAAATTTTAGATGCTAAGAGTGGCCGCTAAACATCAGCCTTCAAGGACAATTAATATTCTGTCTCACACCTGAAAGAAATTGAATACTGAAAACAACAAAAATAAACTTGGACGCAGATTTTTCCCAAAAAGCCTCCAATGAGAACTCAGCCTTGCTGACACCTTGGTTTCAGCAAGCAGAACTAGGAAATGGGTGTTGTTCCAAACTGTTGTGTTTGTGGCAATTTTTTTACAATACAACATTAAAGTGATATATTTAATTCAAACACTGTAGATTGTCTTTCTTTACTGAAGTAAGTATTTCCCATAAATGCACTGTTTGGCTTGTAAGTTTGAGTTTAATGTATAAGAAACAATGTTAAATCTGAAGCAAGACTGATCTCCAAATCATTTGGAGTTTGAAAATAGCTATTTAAGGTCACTCTTCCTATTTGGAAAAAAATTAAATCTCATCTTGGGTCTAAAAAAATTACAATAAAAATTGACCACTCTAATCCTTAAGACTGCTATATGATATAGTAACTCAAAATGTTCTATTTCTGTTTCTAACAAAAAGTCATGGAACTGACAAGTTTAAGGCCATAAAAGTGAATAAAGATCATCATTGACACTATTGGACCAATAATGCACAATAGACTAAAATTTTTTCTACTATATCCCTAGCGATGACTAATACTTTGAACAACTTTTAATTTTCACATGTTTTATAAATTTGTGCAATGAACTGATCCTTTTTCTTTTCTTTTATAAATTAAGTTTATTGGTAATTTTTAGGTACACAATACAGTTACATTCATCATTGGGATCTTGTACCTTTACATGACTTATCTTGGTTCTTGTTTTTTCCCCATCCCCTGACCTCTCTTCACCCACTCCATCCTTCTCTGTTTACAAAGATATTGTTTCCACGTATTTCCTTTTCTCACATTTTTTTCTTTCCCCTTTTTACCTTTCCCTTACTCCTTCCACTTTCCTTATCCTTTTAAACCCTTTTTTCTATTACACAATATCAATTATACATTTTTGTACCAGGGATCGATCTCTCATCCTTGCATTTGCGAGGCAGGCAGTGGCACCACTGAGCTAAATCCCCAGCCCTCGATTTTTATTTAACCATTTCAAAATATAACAACAATTCCTAGGTAATGAACCCTATAAAAACTGGCAGCAGGCCAGATTTGGTCCTCAGAGTGTGGCTTACCAGCCCCTGTTCTAAAGATTAGATGTTTCAGACTTAAACACAAAACAGGCCCGGGTTACTGGTCAAGGTTTCTATACTTCACTATACAACTTATAATACATATAAATCAGGAAGGGAGCATAATATTAATTTCAGAAATGTCATTTTGCCTTGACCTAAGATGATAAAAGAATTCAACGCAGAAATTTTCCTTTTGTGATCCTTGAGGCAACACTTCTTTATGTGTGATTCACAGATTAGTCACTTGAGAGGGTGCATATTAGAAATATTAAACTTTTACTAAATTACCCAGTTAATTCTTGTGTAATAGTGTTCAAGGGCAACTCTGTTAAAATAGAAATGCTTTGGTAGATAGTATAGAGATGGCCAAATCAATAGTGCATGCTCAGTCATGAAACCAGGATATAAATGTAGATATAAACTATCAAAACTAACTAGAATGAATCTACTCGACAAATATCAGCCAAAGTTGTGCTATGACAAAGATAGCTCATTTTTACGTGTATACTAAATATATACATATAATACATACATACGAAATCTCTCAGTAGGAAACTAATATATCTACAAACTTTTAATACCCTTATTCCACAAAAGCATTTAGATTGTAAGTTCATGTATCGAAAAGACGATGGCATGTTTGTACATTGGGAAGATGTTAGGAGACAAAAAAATAGTTTTAAATTCGATTTCAATTCTGATTTCCCTTCAATAATCCTTTCGGTGAAACTTTTATTTCTTAAATCTTTGATGCTTATGCTAAGTGATAAGGCTACAATCAGTATGATTTTTATTTAATCCTTAGACAATTAGAGTTCTGGAACACCTTAATTTATTTTAATTAAAATTTTCAGTACTTAAAGACATTTCAAATGAACCCAACTCTCAAATATAAGAAAAAATAAATAACACTTGCTTAAGATACAGCACAGACCACAGTGGGGAAAAGGCCAATAATGACGACAATATTTTTTTAAAAAATGCATTTGGCTATACCTGATTATGAAAGCCTACACTTATTTGAAGTCAATATAGGATTATAAAGATAATAAAGTTTGAATTTTGAACATTCCACAGAACCTGTGTAATGATAATATAAATATTGCTATAGCTTAATATATACACTTTCACATTCAAGAAATTTGTACTCTCATTTATGAAAAGCGTTTACTTATTGCATAAAAATATTCCAGAAGTAGAAACAATCTTTAAATGAAAAAAATCCTACTATCCTAAAATTTAATATTCTCATGCTCCCTAATAAAAACATACTTGTTATTTTTATTGTCAGTCAAACTTTGTGTCCTATAATAATCACAATACATTTCCCTGTTGCCTCATTCTAAGGGGAATTTGTTCTTTTAAGTGTCTCTTTCAAATTCTTTCAGTTGTTCTTTGTATTTCATTGATTTTCATGCTGAACTTTAAGATTTTTCCCTCCTTAAAGGAAGGGTTTAGGTTTGGACTGCTGTTTTTCAAGTATCTTGTGGTTCATCATTAGTTTATTTAATTGAGCTCACTCTGTTTTTCTAAGTAAGCATTTATTGTGATACACTTCTCCATTAGTACTGCTTTCATTGTGTCCTATATGTTTTGGTAAATTGTCCTGGAATTACTGATTCCAGAAATTATTTAATTTCTTCCTTGATTTCTTCAGTGATGCACTGGGTGTTCTGGCATGTATGAATAAATTTCTAGATGTTTATAAATTTTCTATGGTTTCTGTTGTGATTGATTTCTAGTTTCAATGCACAATGGTCTGGTAGTGTACATGAGGTGAGTTTGATTCTTTTGTATTTGTTTGAGCTGATTTTGTAGACAAGCATGTGGTCTGTTGAATGAATAAAGAAAATATGGTATCCACACACAATGGAATAGTACTTGGCTATAAAGTAGGATAAATTAGAGATATTTGTAGGAAAATGGAAGCTCCTTGAAATCATAATGGCAAATGATATAAATTAGACACACAAGCATAAATACTGTATGAGATTCAGGTTGTAGTGTGGATATTACTGACCTCTTTTAGCCAGATTTATGCTTAAAATCAGAAGCAAAAACCTCATTTGAAAAAATTTCCATTTTCCCAGAACAGAAACACGCATATAGTTGGAACAGCGGTGAACTTGGTTTCTGAAAAGATTATCATTAAAAAGAAGCCAATAATAGTACACAAGATCCTAATGAGATAATTAACAATGTGAAATATGAAGAAAAGGGCTAAAGGTGTAGGGAAAGTGGGAAGGGTAGGGGAAAGGGAATAAGTGAAAAGAAAAAATATGAGAAAATGAAAAAATGGAAATAAAGTGTTTGTAAATGGGGAGGGGAAGAGGGAGTGAAGGGAGGGCAGGGACAAGGGGAAAAATGAGAACCAAGAAAGTAGGGCTTTTAGAAGCTGATCAGAGTTTGTGTTCTTATAGCTAACTAGCTTTCAGGAGGTGTGATCTGGTCAGAGGAGCTAGGTCACTCACTGTGTGTGTGACCTGGAACGGTATATATCTATTTTTGGCTCTTTCTTTCGATCCCTCTGCTTCTTGGATACAATGAGGTGAGTATCTTTCTTCTGGCTAGATCTTTTCACCATTCTGTCTGCGTTGGAGCCTACCAACTATAGACTGAAACATCTACAATCTGTGAGCCTCATCTCAGAGACCAGGAAAATGATAAAGAAAGTACCAAAATGACTGACTGGAGTAGAGTACGCCTTATGTGGCAAATAGGGTGGATTGTCACTTTGATTGGCTTTGTGATCTACCTAGAAGATTTGTGGGGCACATTTGTGGGTGTATCTGAGAAGGTCGTGGAAGCATTACTTTCGTTCTTGGTCCAGGCTGGCACTGTCCCCTTGGTCTGCTTTCTGACCTCAATGAATTAAGCAGCTTTGCTTCACCACATACTTTCTTTGTTATCTTTCTGTCTTGGATTTAGCCAACTATGGAATGAATACCCCAAAATATCGAGCCAAATTTAATCTCTCCTCCTGTAAACTCTGAGTATCAGGTATTGTGTTCTAGTGATGAAAAGCTAACCTATGCAAAAAATTGATACCAGACAAATGGGATCATTATTGTGATGGTACCTGAAAGCGGTTAAAAGCCTTTGGAACTGGTGTATAGGAGGAGTTTGGAAAGATTTAGAAATGCTGGTTAGAGAAATCCTAGACAGCTGTAAACAGAATTTGATGTATGAATCTGGTCAGAACTCAAAAAATCAGAATTCTAATAATAATTCTATCAATAAAGGCCAGACCTAGAAGGTTTCAGTTGGAAACAAAGACTCCATTGAAAGTTGGACTAGAGGTCATGTGCTCTGCACATAAACTAATTTACTGGCAGAGTATATTTCAAGAGAGCCTATCATTTAGGCTGTGGCATGGGTACTGTTGACTACTTTTAGCCAGATTTGTAATGAAAACTTGGTGCACAAGGCAGCCCACAAGCTGCAAAATTTAAATTTTGGCCTAGAAGGAACCACATGCAAATTTGGAACTGAAGATATTAGAGACACTAAAAAGGAACTGAGTACTTTGTATAGCGATAAGGGGAAAGCTATCTTGAGGATATTTCAGAAATCACTAAGACATCACAAACTGCAGGCTCAATGATGAAAAGCTGTAAAGTTTTAATTTGAAAAAAGAGTCACTAGTCCCCTTGCTCAAGAAGGATCTCCCAGGGAATTTATTATTCAGGATTTATTTTACCATGCTCAGCCATCCAGGCACTTAAAAATCACTTCAGTCATGATTCAAGGGAGCCTGACTACTACTTCTGCTGATATCAGGCTTTGACATCGTTTATATAATGTTGGTTTTACCAGCATACAGAATGCAAGATTTATAGGATCAAGTTTGTAGGTCCCCATCCATATTTCAAAGAAAATCTTGGGATTCAGACAAGATTCCCTTGAAAGACCCATGTATAAAGGTGTAGGAATGAAACAAAAAGAGCAGTGAAGATAACAGGAAGGTGAAGATGCCAGGAATGTGGAGTTACACCTAAGGAAAGCTGTAGCTGTGAACGGGTAGCCTAAAAGAGAGACTGTACAGGCTGTATGCAGCAGGATCACAGGGGTGAGGCTGCCCAAGCCCTTTGAAACTCACATTTTACCACATTTACTGCCCCAGATGCCAGATATGAGCTATAGGATTTAATGTTAGTCCATTTCGGTTTCAATCTTGCTTTGGTCCAATTCTTTTCTATATCCTTATTCATCTTAGAATGGAAATGTTTGCCCTGTGGCATTGTTATTTGTTATCATATACTTTAAAAAGAATTTACTGAAGTTCATGAATGAGTTTTTTTGAACCAGGGATTTAGCTCAGTGATGCCACTACCTGCCTCACAAGTGCAAGGGCCAGAGTTTGATCCTGGGTACCAAGAAAAAAACATAGAGTTTTCTTTGAGTCTCAGAAGAGCTAATAACTTTTTTAGACTGTTGAGATTTGGGGGAAGGTATTGTTGCACTTCCAGTTGTATACAGTGTAGCTGTACTATGTTCAGTAGAATTATGAACTTGTAGTTGTCTTTATTCAGAAATTAAATGTGGTTTAAGAGAAGTGTTTGGTATCCAGTTGACAAGTGGTGCTGTGGGGCATTTATGGTAATATGTGAACTTGATTTGTTTTAGGATATACCTAAGAGATTGGTGGTGTGTCTTTGTGGGTGTTTCTGGGTAAGTCATAGAGATATGCCTTTGGATACCACATATAGGTCCTGGCTGTTTCCCAGCTGACAGTGTTCCCCTGCTCTGCTTCCTGGACACCAGGAACTAAGTGGCTTTGTTCTACCACACCCCTTCCACCGTGGTGATTCTGCCTTGTAGTCAGCCTACGACAGATCGAATCCTTTGGAAGTGTGAAACAAATCAAACCTCTTGTCCTTGAAGTTATAGGTGTCAGTCATTGTGTCTCAGTGATGAAAAAGTGACTAGTACACCTTCATAACCGGGAATTGCACAGCAAGCATTTTGGAACAATAATAAATTTCTAGTTGTTTAATCAGTAATAAATGTTGGGATGGAATCATTTCAACAATTACTATTGCGAGACTCTTCTTTCTAAAATAAAACTGTGACAACTCTTCTTCCTCCAAAGCATGTTATTCCTGATTTCACTGTCATCACCAGTTTCCTTGTGATCCTGTAAATGAGCCTAAAAACAATCATGCTATGTTCTTCTATCCACACAAAAACAGGGTGCATCTTACTCAATTTCTTTCATCATTTCTAAACTGGTAAAAATCCCCAATTATTTTTATGTTTAATTCTTCTTAACTGAAAGTTCCTATAATAGAAAACCATGCATATGAGCATTTAATGAAATTTAATGAATTGGAATTGAATGAAACCTCCAAAAGTGCTAGCTACAACTGCAGACATTGTTCTATTTAAAGCAGTCAGAGCAGGTATAACATTAAATTATTTTGGCAACCAATATTTATCCATTTTATTATAATTAAAAGCTTAAAGAAAGGAATGCTTCTGCAATTTTCGGAATGTTTGATCTTTTGCCACCATAACGGTGACATATAATTATGTCCATTATCTGCTATATCTATCATGAACCTCAAATGTAACTGGGAAGCATTATGTCTTATTCTTAGAAATAAGAGATTCCTTAAGTGCAACTGGAATCATCTTTATACGTATCTAATCTCAAGCAGGTTTGCAATTTAACTCTGCATTCCTTAAATTCAGCTGACAACCTATCTTATTTCCTATGATAGATCTTCCAGAGTCTTTCTATTCTAAAGTGTACCCTTCCAAGCCTGCACTTCTCATTTTCAGCTGTTAACTATTGAGAAGGTAGAGGGCATTCTATATGAGTTCACTCACATTCATCACCTCTGACCTCTCTCTGTCTTCATTTACCTATTCCTCCATACTTCCCCTAGCAAATAAATAATCAATTAAGTCTTTCAAGCTTTATCATATACCACCTTGATTCCAGATACACTCCCATCCTTATTTTTCAGATTATTTCCACCTCCTCCAATTTTTCTCTATCAGGCTTCCTTCTTTTCAACACATATCAAGTCTCATATGAAATCTTATACATATATATAAATGCAAAAATACACACACATACATATATATATATTTATATTATATTATATATGATACTATTTACTTTGGTACTGGGGATCAAACTCGGGTCCTTGTGTTTACAAGCCAAGTGGCAGAACCACTGAGCTAAATCTGGCCCTATAATATTCTTCTTAGATGGCAGGATTGTGTACTTGCAGGGAAAGAATGAGAGAAGAAAGGGTTAGAAACGTAGAATGTGACGGAGTTTAGAAGGTCTTTACATCAAAATTTATGCTATTTATCCAATAGCTTCATTGTAGTTATTTTTAAACAAATAAATAGTTCACAATCTCTAAAGATACCAAAATATGAGCAGAATACTATTTAAATTCAGCAAAATGGGCAAGTGAAGGACCTCCGGTACTGCCTTCAGTCCCACCTCATAGTCTTTCTACATCTTGTCACTTCTTTTTATTGTATGTACTTTTATGCACTCAGACAATCTAATGATCAATGTCCTCATTGCATCAGGACATATTTTGCACATTTACTTGCTACTATCAAAACTGAAATGTTCATATGTTACATTTCACTTAACATATGACAAACAGTTAAGAGAAATCTGAACGTGTAGATAAGCCATTAGTAAAGGATCATCCAGTTAAAAGCATGGGATGCAACTGTTCACTACTTCCAAGATTTTGGGGGGGGGGACCTTTTTGAGATATACTTCACTCTCAAAGTTGCTTTGACTATAAGAGAAAAGTCCTGGAGCCACTGATTCAGCTTTATAAACAGTGGTGCTATTACACAATGGTCACTGTTCCCTTTGAGATTTGTCGTGGAGTTATGATGGCATTTCCAGTCGGTAAAAGCAACTGCATAGCTGACTTGTGTATACATAACTATGTTCAAGATTTGAGCTGGGGATTTAGCTTAGTGGTTCTGCTACTTGCCTTGCAAGAGCAAGGAATGAGTTCGAACCCTGGTTAAAAGAAAAAAAAGAATTGAAAATCTGGCATTTATTGATTGAATATGTTCCAGATGTTTTTTATAGCTTTACATTCATTTAGTTCTTAAAATAAGAAAGGAGGTGCAGAGAAATCAAGCATGGGGGCTAAGAGTATATGAATAGCCATTGGAAAAGTCAGGATCTTCCCAGGCAGGTAAGTTCCAGGTTCATGCTCTTGCTATATCACTGGGCCTATCCAGGGGCATCAAAGGCTGCTGTATACACACACAATCTCCGCTAAGCTTTATCTAAAGTTAAGCCATTTTATGCGGACAACAAAGGCAAGGAGTACATTTTCAAAAATGTCAAAATTTAGGAAAAATTGAAAATTCATGGGAAAAAGATGTTAACTTTTCCCCAATAGCAAATAAGCATAGGTTATAGTTGATATGATGTCATGTTAGAAAGCTTGGTCCACTATATCTAACAAAGAATAGGTTATTTAGCTTGATTTTAGAGAAGGGTTAAGATTAATTACAAATCAAGGACTACTAAAGGAAAAGTAAACTATAGTATAAAAATATAGTCCTCCCAGCATACAGACCTGAGGAGAATGAGAAGACATGGGAGTTAGGGGCAGAGATGGACATAATTCCAAAGATGTCTTCATTGCAATTTCAAGTATTTCTATACATATAGATATTTCATCTTTTCCGAAGTTTAATTTAAGCCTAGCATTATTTCTTGATATTTTTATCCTTGGTTACAAAAACATGCTGCTATAGTTTGAATCCCATCCAAATCTCATGTTGAAATTTCATTGCCAATGTGGCAGTATTGGGAGGCCATAAGAGAAGATAAGGTCAATAAGAGGGATTAATGCCAGTCTCCTGGGACTGGATTAGTTACCACTGAATAGGTTGTTATAAAGCAAAGGTACTTCCTGTTCTGTCTCTCTAGGTGTACCCACTTACCTTTCTGCTTTCCCACCATGTTATGACATAGGACACACCCTCAACAGGAGCCCAGCAGATGCTGGCACTATTTTCTTAGACTTATATCCTCCAGATTCATGAGCTGAATAAACTTCTTTCCTTTATATATTATCCATTCTTGGGTATATTGTTACAGCAACAGATAATGTCCTGAGACAGATAATATTTGCACAAAAGACATGCTGATTTTCAATGTCATTTCAATAATCTAAATGGTATATTAGCACTCAGTTGTCTATAAGGGGAGACATTGGCAAGCTAGAGTATTCTTTTTGTTGGTCTTCAGACACTGACATTTCATCTGAGTTAGTAGAATGTTACTTACAGAGACTAGTCACTTAGTAGATTCAGGTCCAACGTCAGCCTGGTGATCAGAAAGATTTCAGGAAAATGAATAGGATTATAGATATTCTCTGAGGCTAACATTTGACAACCAAGATCTGATTAACTTCTTTATTAAGCCAATGTACCATGTCTGTGCTGGGAGGCAGGTGGATATTTCTCTTCAGTCTAAGTCAACACAGGGTCATAGAAGGTGAAACTGACTCAAGTAGGAAAGAGACAGCTGAATATATAAAGGACTGAAGACTGATCTAACTATGAAAGATGGCATTAGTGGAGCTTATTTCCATGATATCTTTCCAGAAAGTTAAGCATTTTTTCTTCCACTATGTCATCTTTTCCAAAGCTACCTCAGTAATACTCTATGAATCAAAACACAGACTTAATTGGGAGAATTTCAAGTTTTTCTGAGATCTATTTTTTAACATGATAAAATATTTTAAACCTCACTGGCAATTAACTAAGGCAAAATATTTAATATAAACAAACTATTGAGACCCCTTATGCTTTTTAAACAATATAAAATGGAAAATATTTACAGGGACACATTCTTTTACTTTGTAGATGATATGAGCTAAGATGGCCAGGAAAAAAAAATCAATAAAATTCCAAAATTACCCAAATAGCAACGACTTTAAAAGGGGTACATAAAAATCACTGTATGGTCTTATCTGAGAACAGTTTTTTAGAATGACCTAACCTCCGCTGCAGACATCTATATTAGCCTGCACCAATGTCAACATCTCAGACATTTGCTAAGTTATTTATCTCCATGCCACTTAAGAAACAGCTCAGTGCTATATATAAAAGAGAAATAATTTATTTCTTCAACATTTCCAAGAGAAATTTTCTGTGCCATGAGTTTCTTTAGGTGATAAATGTATTTTTCGTAGAACTAAAAAGAGTCCCAAATCAACCAAGTATGGATTCATGAAGTATATATAAAAAGAGTTAATTGAGTGAATATCTTTTCTCTCACTAAGCAAAAGAAAACACAAAGTAGGTAAAACTTCCTAAATTTGCAGTTTGCATAAATGCAAAGTCTGAGATATTTTTGAAAGAATATTATAAAAATAAATCTATTTATGCAGCTCCTCAACATCACTGTAGAATTTTTCCACCCCACCTCATTTTCCCACCTGTTTGGAAAGATATGTCTGGCAGCACGTCTGGGACTTAATATCATTTCTAACCACATGCAAATTGAATTCCTGCTTCATAGCATCAAATCTCTGGGGAACAAAATCTGGCCACATAGGAAGAACGTAAACTGTTGCTGCCCAAGATGGCAAGTATTTGGCACATAACTTGGATTTTGTTTAAACAAGCTGATTAGTAGTATCACATTGGCAAGTTCATTGTTTATAATCATTCTCTTTCATCTGCCTATAAAAAGTAGAAGCACACATTCTGTTTTATAAGCCTGATATAAATTAATAGCGACCCCCCCCCAGAAAACAGTGCATACCTAGAAAACAAGGGAAAAAAAAGATAAATGCAAGGGATTTAAAAACCTACCAACATTGCCGTAGGAAGGTTTCTGCTTATAATTTCCTCATTAACTCACAGTTTTGCAGAGAAAATACAGTTACCAGTAAATCTTACTATACTGTCTACCTAAAATAGTCTCTGTAACCAGGTTCACATATAAGATTATTACTCTTAAAATATCATTTTCAAAATCTTCTTGCCAAAGTTATCTTGGCATCATCTCAAGAGAATGGACATGTGCAAGTATTCTTGAAAAATATAGCAAGTTAACTAAACTTCTTTAACAAATGAATATCACAATTCAGACATTCTAAAATAAAAAAAAATTCTATTTTCAAAAAAGTAGAACTATGATAAATTGATTGTTCTATAACCTCTCAATTCTTCCCCTGTAACCTACCTTAAAGATTTTAAAACAATGCTAACTATTTGATATTCTTGATTTTATGTTATCAATTACCACTTTTTTTAAGGATCATAATCTATTATCCTTTTTCTTCTAATTATGAGAAGCAAAGCAATGCAATGCTTAAAGGCATAAACTTAAATACCAGACTGCACTTAAGATTCAAGGCTATGCTCTACAGACTGGTCTCTGCTACCCAAAACCGTCTCCTCCAGTACCCATCCTGCTTGGTCCTGAAGCTCCAGAGAGAATATGCAAGCATGTGCTTAGAACAGTGTCTGACACAAAATAAATATGCTTTTATATTACTAATACATTAGTATATATTCTTTTTCATTATGAATTTTGTTTTTTTTTCTTGGCTTACCCTCTTTTGTCTTTGTACAAAATCATGTATAAATATCAAATCTATCACATTTTCAAATAAAAATTTCCCTCCCTTGCCACTGTCATATTTGCTTTCCTCATATACAATGTCTTTAGAAAAAGTATAAATATGCTGTCCACCACATTCACACTTCATTTATTCCTGTATGCACTGGTTTCTGTTTAATGCTGCAGCCCTTTTAGAAGGCAGGCTCACCTACTCACTGTCTTCCAGTCAGGGTCTTCTTAAAGTTCCAGGAAGATCATACTATGTGCTACTACCTGGATACATTACTGCACCTTAGATTCTGTAAGTCTAAAATTAAAACACTACCTTATTTTTTGCACTTTGCCTTTCCCATTGCCTATTCTAGTAGTGGCACCACAATCATCTCACTGATACTAAAATAATTAGTATAATATATTAATTACAAACAATAGCAGCAAT
This sequence comes from Fukomys damarensis, assembly GCF_012274545.1. NCBI lineage: Eukaryota > Metazoa > Chordata > Mammalia > Rodentia > Bathyergidae > Fukomys > Fukomys damarensis. The sequence goes on from NW_022900944.1 coordinate 19,066,651, forward strand.
TAAACTTACAAAACATCTATTATGGGCCAGGCATTGTGCCAAGTATTAACAAATATCATTTCAGTGTTGATAAAAATCCCCTGAAGTAATTAGCAATTACTATTCTCACTACCTGACAAAGACCAAGCTAAAGTAAGGTGCCCAAGATCACAAGTAAGTAATAAACTCAGGTTTTCTCCTTTTAGAGTCTAAGCATTTAGTAACCAGCATATTGTGTTCAGCACAGTAACCAGAAAGATGGGATTTCTGTTTCTTTTGCTCCCTTACTAGATTCATATCAACTTCTGCTCATTTTAATTCCTATTTATCACACAGATCTCTTCAAATTCTCATTGTCTCACCTATATGATTGTTACACTCTTGGCTTCTAGTTCTTTCCAATCTATCTATTAGTGTTGACAAAAAATCTATCTAATATTTAATTCTAATGAGTGACCTTCCCTGCTTTCAATGGTTCTCATTTACTTTCAGGATAGAAATGTAAGCTTCAGAACACAGACACTACTTATCTCTTCAAAGACTACTCTGGTCACTTTTCTTCCCACAGGCAATATTCCATAAACACAGGCATCTCAAATCCAATGTAGGCTATGTACAGGGCTGAAGTTCAGGCATGTGTGATAACCTAAGAGGGTCTCTTAAGCAGAATAATTAAGAGATTTCTGAGACAATTCAAACACACAGCCAAAAATAAGAAGAGCTGTCCAAAATGTGGAATAGGAGATTAAGAGCCAAAGTAAGTTTTCAAGATAACACAATGAGTTAATTGTTGGAAATACTCAATTTGAGGAATGAGTGAGCTTCTCAAAGTACAACAAAGGAACTTGATACAGTAACAAATTCCAAAATAACAAAGCTGAGGTGTTATTTGAAATATGGTACATGGGCTATCTTTTCAATTGTTCTCTTGAACTTGATTAGTTGGCCGTATTTCTTGGGAATCTAATGAAGAGTAAATCAAGAGAATAAAAAGTCATGTTCCCTTTGCCCATCTACCAGATTGCTTCCCCTCTTGGGCACTGCGAGGATTCAGGGTGTCTCTGGCACTGCCTTGTGCTTTCTGTTTATGGAAGAACCATGGCAGCTAGTGGGGACCTGGGGAGTCTGGAGAGGCAGTGACAGATACTATGGTATCTGTTGGAGTGGTAATGAAGTGGTATGGTGGGGGTGTTGGCAGATGTGCCCAACAAAGCAAATGCAAAACTTCTGTGGAGCTGAGATTTTAGACATGTTTGTGAGAAAATTTAATGAATCTCAGTCATGGGTTACATCGGTTAGAGAGTGTAGGAGACCTTAGCCCTTAGTATGAAGGAGGAAGAGGCAGTTGAAATTGAGTATTATTGTTAAGTAACTTTTTTTTTTATACAGATAAGGTTATGGGGGCTGAAGAATCTCAAATTATGTCTGAAGTACCAAATTTGGTAATTTCCCAAACTCACTTGACCTGTGTGCTGCTTTTTCCGACTCTTAAGTATATTGTAAATATTGTGCAGTGAATGTTGTAAAGTTCCTTAAGGCAATAATTATCCCACTTAAAGCAGTGCTTAGTACATGGGTGATATATAAAGTTTTATTGCCGAGGTTTGAATGAAAATGGAGAAGCCAAATTAATTTAACTTATTAAAAGAGATTCAAATGCAAATAAACATATTCATTTACTTATCCATTATTTTATTAATTCAAAGACATTCATTGACTTCTAGACACTGGACTAAGTTCTGAAGATCTAATGGTGCAAAAGACACAATTCTTGCCTTAGAGGAGCCCAAAGTAATGGAAAGTAGTGGTATCATATATTAAGTTGGGGTATTTCTTATAGGGCATTAGAGTTGTTGCCTTTAAATGAAATATCTTTTAAAATTTTCAATATGATGATGAATGTATGTGTTTTGCTCCATTTTGATAAAAATTATCTCTCAGAGATTAAAATGATTTACTAGTCATGCAGATATAAAGTTACAAAGCCAGCACTGCAAACTTAGGGTCTATGCTAGTTCATTTGTAGAAACCCTCAATAATCTATTATTCAATTAGGACAATAGCAACTTTTTGTTATATCAGGCACCATTTCAGTTTAAATAGCTTTCCTTGAACTTCTTGGGACAGAAATATCTACAAAATCCATGGTTTGATCTCTCAATTATTTTTTCATGATATATGCATATTTTAATATATATCCCTCAAAGTAAAAAGTTTATCTCTTACCACCAAAAGTTATTTTGAGTCTCACATTATATCAATACTTCTTGGGGCATATCATCCTGTGCCATATTATCTAACATGAAATTGAAGGCCAATGCGAAAGCTGTGAGGTAGCAATCATAGACTTTGCCCTTTCTATTGTGATAATCTGAAAGTTGTGACAAATTTAACTTTTTCCATGACCCAAAGGAAATGCTGTACAAAACTATGGGATGGTCCTAATCCATCTCAAAAAGTGGTCCCTGCTACCATCATCTTCTAAAGCTTAGCCAAAATTTTGTACATCTAGAACACTAATCCCTAAAGGCCAGCAAGTACTGATTTTCACGTGTGTGTGTGTTTCTGCATGTGCATATTTAGAGATGAGGGTTTTAGTGACTCTTGTATCTACTTGTATGAACTATGAAAATGAAGCACTAAAGTTTTGTTAGAAGAGTAGTGGGATAAAAAACTACGCCCACCCCTGTGATTTGCTTCTGAAATTCTTTCCAAATCTGAAGACTATGATATAAAAGATTTTTTTTCTCTTCAATACCTCAACTAACCAGAAACTTTCAATTCTGAGTTATATCACATACATCATTTTTCCAATAACCAGGAAATAACTTCTTTAAGAAATAATTTTACAAAAAAATAAGTTTTTAGAAATGATTTAACAGACTTGACTCAAATCTGAATAAAATAGGATGCCTTTATAAGTTTCAAGTATAGTAGATTAGATTGCTAATCAGTGCATAAATGATCACATATAATTTGTCCTCACTTGCTCTTATATTCCACCTTCCAGTGCTCACCATAGTCCAGGCACAATGAACTCCTTAGTATTTGCACACATATGAAGATCATTTATACTCCAAGGTCTTTACATTTACCTTCCTTTCTATATTTTGATCCTCTATTTCACTGCTTTCCTAATCATTTATATCTCATCTAACATGTTGCCTTCTCACAGAGAGCTTCCATAACTACCCTTTACAGTTTTCCCCCACTCTTTCCCACTTGTCGTTTTTTTATTCACTTTCTAATTTACCACATGAAATTATTGAACTTATTTTTCACCTGTCCATGAAGAGAATATGAATTTTATAGGAAGAAGAACCTTCTTGATTTTATTCATGAGTCCTCAATTTTGACTTTATTTACTGCTCTATATCCTTAGTATCTCAGTAAGACATTGAGGATAGTAACTATTTAGAAAAGAACAATCATAGAGACAGAGTGATAAATGAGAACCAAGATCTGATATGTAAAGGTACAAGATCTCAATGATGAATGTAACTGTACTGTATATTTGAAAAGCACCAATAAACTCAATAAAAAAGAAAAAAGACAAAGTGATAATTCTGTAGACTCCTACTTTTCTAGATTTTGTGCTGCTTTATTAATATTTCTGCCTCTTATAGTATTTATTTTCATCTGTTATTTTTAAGTAGGTATTTATCTCTCATATGGTGGACAAAGACTACTCTTCCTAAACATAATTTTTCTGCCTATATATCTTCTGAACAAGTAACTGATTGGAAATAAGGATGTTTAAGGAATTATGGATTAAATAATTTTTAAATCATACATATGCAAGTGCTTTGTGTATTTTGGCCTAGATTTTGTAGCATTTAAGGTAACAAAAGATCCAGTTTCTTCTAACATAACAGAGCATTATATTGTTTGCATTGGTTGAATTCTGAGATAGTCGATTCTAGTTACGGAAGAATAGAGAATCATTTTGGGAAGCAGTGTTGGGAAATAATGTAAACATTTACACAGATGACTACATCCATTCATGCCACATTCTCATTCTAGAAATAAGCATATGATAGGATAGAGCTTTGTCCCACCTCGGTAATCAAAGTGTCTGCTGAGGACAGCAATGGGACCTCACAACGAACTGTGTGATGAAGTTGCCCCTAGAATGAAGAATCTAGGTAGTAAACGAAATATAAAACAGCAGACTTTACAAAATAATCACCAGAATTTAATTAGAATATGTGCTAAGTATCCTCTTGGATTAGTAATTGAATAAAATAGATTTTGTAAGATGTCTACAATTATCCAAACTAAGTCACACTATTAGTCAGTAACAGTTAAATCATTTAATAAGTTAATGATGATATAAAATTGAGATTAAAAAACATTCTGTGCCCAAAGATGGAATATTTTTGGCACAACTGCATATTTGTATCAGCTTGTTTTAAAAAAATATTTAATCTGTTTTAATGAAACATTTCTAAATACTACAAAGTGCATATAGTTTTTTAGAAAACAAAATGATTTGGTCACCACTGGAACAAGGTTAGCCTCAAAAAATCTGGCTCCTGAATCTAACAAAAAGTGAAATTATGGAGATTCATACAAGGTATGCAAATGAAGCTTTCATTTTTTTCTTTGGACTCTTACATTTATAATGCATTGTCCTATACAGTTTAATTCAACCACAGTAAGTTTGTAAAGTGTACACTTTGTAAAGTGAACTTTAAACTTGTGTGCATGTGCAAGACACACACATGGCAAACAATTCCACCTTAATTAGTGTTATAAATAGCCTGAAATGTCTTAAGAACAGCAAACATGTTTTCTAACCCACAATTGACCATTTAAACTAACTAAATAGAATAATTTCTATTTAAAGCTGTAACACTTGAAAACACTACAAATAAGTTAGAAAAAAGGTACAAATTAAATATGATTTTACTATGGCAAGAATAATTGATTTCACAAACACTGTGCAGAGACTGGCAACTCTTCTACACCCTTGTTATATATGATAATGGAATCTAAATATTCAAGGTATGTGGTAGTACATCTACTCTGAAACTTTGTTAGGAAGCTAAGCTGCGAGCAGAATATTGACATTTACTGTTTGTTTTGAGAAAACATCACTTTATATTGAACAATTGACAACCAGCTGGCCCTGCAAAACAAAGATTAGAAAACATAGGCCCCTCCACTCTCAGGTGGCATGAGTGCAGTGCTTTTAGCTTTTCATTACACTTGGCAGGAAAAGAGCTGAAGAATGCCTGTCTTGTGAGACATATGTATTGACCTCAAAGGGTGAAATGCAGGACACTATTTATTCAGGTGAAAAAATACAAAGCTTAGTGTGTTGTTCAGCAGTGATCAAACAAAGAAGATTCCAAAGAATGTACTGCATGTGTGACTTTCAGAACTCGACTGCTGTCTTTCTAAAATTAGGTGGTAAGCCAGTAAACACCAAAGTTTTTAAGGTCAGTGGCAAATGCACCCATAATAATTTTTGAAACTATTTCTAATTATTTTCATATAGAAGATTTTAATAATTTTTGTACATTAAAAACAAACATTGGTTTCTTCAGTGAATAAATATGGCTTTTTATGGCAGCTTTTTTTGAGGGCAATGATCTATTAAACTGAGTGAGTGAATTTTACAAGACATTTTTGTTGCAAACATTCTAATGATAGAAGCTAATGCTTTATATTCTTATAGCCTTCAGACGACTAAAAATGGCCATCAACTTCTGTTATGTCAATCTGATGGAGATATGACCTCCAAATTATTTAGAAAGTACCTGTGATAAATTTGCTAGGTGGTGAATACTACTCAAATCCTGAGCTCAAGAAATTTATAACAGTAGTGTTCACTTCAGTATAAATCTTCTCGGTGTATCTTTGAATTTTTCTGCAATAATGAGTTATTAATTTCATCAGCCATGGGTGTTAATTTTCTTATAAAATGAGGATATTAAAATGGATTACAAATGTGTTCTTAGGCATAAATTTCTGAGATTCTACAATAAATAACTTCAAGAGTCTCACAGTTAAGGAGATCCTGGGTGGTGGTGCTGGGGCTTGACAGTGCGAAATCTCGGGCTTTATTAAACACAAAGGAGAAGCAGACTTTCAGGGAAATAGAACTTGATGAGCTCAGAAAAGCTGATGTCAAGTGTGTCAAGTCTATGATGGGAACAACTTATTTGAATGAAGACTAACATTGAAGAGCACTAGGAGAGAAAGCTGACTGGTAGTTTGGGCTGGACTGTGAAGTGACTGTTCAGCTGGGGGTTCAGGTTTCCTTTTAGATATAAAAGTGTTTTCTAAGCAGAAGGACAACTTCAATAAAATATATTTTATTGATATTTATAAGACCGACAATTATGGGTATGTCAGAGTGGTTGAAGCCAATACAAAAGCTATAGCAATATAGGAATAGTTATAAAAGAGTTTCACTTAGTTTCAATTAGAAGTGTAAAGCAAAGGAAAAAAAATTATACCAAGCAAGTGGTATAGTGCATTATAACTTAGTGCATTATAGATTGAAATCAGAAGGGAATTGATCCATTTTCTTTCCACAGGGAAGATGCTTCATATCACAGTAGAAATCTGGCTCAGGAAAGGCCATTCTCCTAGCTAATATTAAAAAATAGGATCAATGTTATTATAAGTCTATTGAGACCTTACTCCTTGAAAGTAGGAGTTGCATCCATTCTGTGTTACTATATCATAAAACTCAGTTTTTCAACAGCAATGAAACATAAAATAATGAGAACTGGGCTGGGGATTTAGTTCAGTGGTTCCACCACCTGCCTCGCAAGCACAAGGACCCGAGTTGGATCTCTGGTTAAAAACAAACAAACAAACAAACAAATATATATATAGTGAGAACTGAGGCAACACTTCTGTGTCTAGTAGAATGACAAAATATTTTCTTCACATACAATAGTATAATTATAATGAATTAATGAATTATTTGTCAAAATTCTAAAAATAAATGAGATAATATTTGTAACAAATATTTATAACATAACCTCAAAAAGGATGAAAAGATACAAAAATAGAGAGAAGGATATGAGTAAAAGTAGAAGGTTGTGAAATGTGTACTCACTAATAGGGCAACAATCTAAAAATATTCTCTTGGAGTTTGACTCTAATGGTATTAAAGCAAGATTTTCATCAAAGTTGCCAAGGATTTATTTAGTCTTCAACAGGCAGGCTATTCTTGGTTGGTTCGTGCAAATTTGCAATTAAATTGTGAAAATCGTTTTTAGCATGTTACCTCTGGGGGCCCTTTTCCAATTTAGTTCCCACAAGAAGATGAAAAATATTAAGAACTTGAATCATTCAATATTACTTGTGCCAGATATACTGTGTAGATCCCATGGCAGGCATATTTAATGAGAGAGTCAGTTGCTGCCTCAGTTCTAATTTGGCCTTTCCCAGTGTCCAACATGTTCTCTCAAATGAACTGGTCCATGGGGAGCTTCAAAAAGTCAGGGTGTGTGGAGAGAAGGGTCAAGAAAAAATTCAGCATTATGACAGTTTTCTGCAAGCTTCATTTTTTACAAAGTTACGTCAATTGAATTCGGTGGTTCAAATTAACCAGAGCATAAGCACCTTAATTAATCAAAAAAATTCCACTTAATACCAACCCACACACATACTGTGATTCAACTATGGGGTAACGTATTTCTGCATTGTCCTGCATATGGACCAAATTAACACCTGCATAGTTCAGTTATTAAATGAAAAACAGCTCTTTACTTGACCTACAGGATTTTTGTATACAAGAACCTATCCAACAGCATTATGTCTTCCCTTATCAGATGTGTGTGGTATGACATAATGAATGTAACACTTCAATGCAGTTGGCAAAATTTCAATTCCCAAGCACAGGGTCATATTTCTCTCCTCATTGTTCTGAAAGCAGACATTATGCACTGGGTAGCTAATGCTGAGGATCTGGATTTTTTCCCTCAGAGAGCTCAAACCAAACCTGCGAAACTAGTAACTTAAATTTAATAAGAGCCTGAAAATTTATTCTGTGAATAAGAGCTGGTCAGAATAAGTGATGAAAGCTCCAGAGGAATGTTAGGTGAATGTGTGGAATTAACCCAAGAGTCTCTTTTATCTGGAAAATTTTAAAGGCAGGTGGCAGTGAATAGGACAATAAACTCTGATTTGAAGATTAATATTCATGTCCCTTACCTTCATAGAGCAACATCCAGATCCAAATTTTAAATTATTTTCTGAAATATGTTAAACATATTTAAATATATAATTACTTAATACATAATGATAAAAACGTACTGTTTCTGTAACCTTTACTATTTCTATCACTATGCTTTTTGAATTTGCTAGCCTTTAAAGTAGAACAAACAGCATATACTGACATGCATGAAGTGCCTAAGCTTCATGGATAAACAGAAGTTTGAGACTGTGTAGACAGAAAGTATAAAGAAAAGTCCATATTTATTCACTTCTAAAAGAAATAATCTGATTGTAATGAGTTTTTAATGATATGTAAACCAAGTATTTATGGTAAATAATTCAGTGGGTAAAGAAATGAGGAAATACATATATTTTAGTTAGAGTAGAAGAGATCTAGTTTAGCTAATATAATGACATCTTGCTTCTAACTAAGTAATTCAACATGTAAATGGTAGACAGACTTTTAAAGATACATTTCAGTATCAAAAACACAAAGAAAAACAAACATACAAAAAAGTCTTAAGTTACTCTAAAAGAAAGAATAATGGTCACATATACTTGAAAGTATACTTCTGATTAATCAGTATAGAGCAGGAAAGATATAACACATTTGTCAAAGATTCACAGAGGACTGCAACAAATTGCAAGACAATGTTTGAAAGAACTGGGACTTCACTTTAGAATGTGAAATTTGAAAAAATAGAACATGAAATTTAAAATTGAGATCTATGAAAGCCCAATAGCTATAAAAATCAACTTCTTTACCAAATATTAAGATACTAGGACTTATGTGTATACTTTGAAACTCAGAAAACAGTTTTATAATACAGAAGATGAAATGTACTATATTTCCTTGGTAACACACATGGAGTTTAAATACTCATTTAAGTAACTGTTATGAATAAGGTACAGTGTAAATAGAATTTGTTCAATAAATATCTCAGAAATTTAGTTTTATCTCATATCCAATCATAGCCAGAAATGTAAAACTATACACAGATGAAAGCAAGATACACTGTTAGCAGTTGCCAAACAGGTACTACTCCTATTTTCCAAAACTAGTTTTATAAAAAGATCAAAAAATCCTTAATCAATTAAATAGAAACATAGGAAACTCATTATCTTTGTTACTTAGAAGCATGAAGACCTGTAGCAATATGAGTTGAACACAAATATTAATCTGTGTACATATACAAAAGAGAGTTTATTGGTAGACCTGGGATATTTTCTAGTTTTGTCAACCTATAAGTAATAGTTTATGGGGGGCATGTTTTATTTTTCTTCATTCTGTTCTGTGTACAGAGCCTTCCTCTTCCTAACACCATCACCATATCAGTCCACAGAATAGTAACTTTATCCCAATATCTACGAGATAGAGTTGTTATGGAAGAGGAGCAAAAATTTGACAAAACCTGTGAACCATATGAAAAAAAAGAGGGCTGAATGAGAAAATTCCCAACCTGTAAATCAGTATCCCTCATGTTGAATGATGTACTGATAAAGCCCAGGGGAAATTTCTGTCAAATGATTTCAGGGTTCTGGGCTTGGCACCAGTCTATTCAGCATGCATGTCAGCAATTGGGACACTGGAGGTATTATCCAACGGCTGGCTTCTAGAGGTAGAAGAAGGTTTAATGTGTGGGATACAGAAATGAGAATAGATGGATCCAATGCACTAGAATGATATTGTGAAATGTGAAAATTTAAATCTAAGAAGGATAGGCATAACATCCTGCCTTTGGAAAAAATAAGGTTAGAAGATCTATTCTACTAAAAGCAGTGAAAATGTGACTTTTGGAAGAAGAGATTATTTTCTGTCTTCATTCCTGCCTCTATGTAATGGACGTAACAGCAAGACTGTTGCCAAGAACAAATGTGCTATGCATACAGAATGCTCAGTAAATAGCATTTAGAAGGCCTTGGTATTTTGGGCTACTGTTTTTGTCAATGTATAATGTAGAGGATAATTGGAAACTACCAAAAGTCTCATTGTGACTTTATGGCAAACTATCAAAATGAAACAAAATGGCAAGTACCATGGAATGTTCTATAGGACACATTACTTTGTCTCCAATTATTAAAACTGTATTACTATTAAGCATATATAATGCTGTCAATATTTTAAATGCTTCAAAGAAAAGATGGGTACAATTTGAATAAGAAACACAGGTTTTAAAATGAGTGATTAGCTTTGATCTGGGCAATATTACTTGAAATCCCTGGGCCTTAGTTTTCTCATTTGTACAAAGGGAAAGATAAAAATAGATGAATCATAGGGTTGCTGGGAAAATACGATAAAATAAGTACCTATCTTAGCACAAATCTAATTCATAGAAAGTGCCAAGAAAGTTTCTGTTATTTTTAATAGTAGGTGTTTATCATCTAAGTAAAACAATTTAAACTGAGAAAGAATTGAAAAACACCTTTGGGAATACTTTGTGCATTTTCATAAAAGTCTTGGTTTAAAACTCAAAGAAACAATAAATGGGTAGAAAGATATGTTTTCATATAATTAATTTAAGCTTTTGTTATGTATAAGATAGGCAATGAGAATGATATATTCTAATGCTTAAAGTTCATACTAGCTAATTAATAAAAGATTGATAGGTTCCACAGTATGGTGACTTTTATATTAAACTCTCATAATAGCTACTATGATTAATAACTTATTTTGTGCAAAATCTTGTATTGAGGTCATTAACAGATATTCATTAAATGCTAATGTTATGTGCTAGTCAGTTTTGGAGAACTAGAAAGAAAATGGTAGTTTTCCATTATTAAGCTTTCACGATTCTTCCATTTGTTGCCAACCCCTTGCATTTCACAGTGTTCTTTATTTCCTCATTTTATTTGAAATGGAAACTTACAGCTTTTAAATTGTTAATATCTGATAAAACTCATTCCTTGACCATCTTATGACTATTTGCCTTTATGAAGAACTGAAATCTTATGCATAGAGCTGACCCTATCAATTTAGGTTACTAACTAATTCTCCAAGTCATCCTGCCATTCAGTCATGTACAGCTCTACCTAAATATTTTATCCACCAAATGCACAAACAGATGTTACTATGAGGGAAACAAAACATCTGCATTTTCAAGGGCAATCTGAGATATGCACATATTAAGCTCATAAATTGAAGTAAAATAGAATAAAAATACATCTGAGCAACTTGAGTGTTTTGAGGATCTTGGGAATTTCTGCACTTTAAAAGAAATAATAGGTACTTCCTGTAATTTTCCTCACAGTTGTGCAAGAAGAAAATCAAGAATCTGAAGAGAGGAATCCTACTCAATAGATATTATGTAAAAACTATCCTTCATATATTTACAGTAATGTAGAATATGAAGAATTTTAACAACTACCTTTTTCAGTTAAACAGTTTGTACAGAATTTCAAAGTGCGGATTTAGATTAAAATACAATTTATCTGTTTCTGAATCATTCATGCCAGAGCATTATAAAAGGTTATTCAACATGATCAAGTAGACTCATTCCACAAATGCAAGAATGGTTCAATATATACAAATCAACAAATATGCCATACCAAGTCAACACAATGAAGAACATAAACCAAATCATCCCCCCAGTAGTTGCAGAAAAGGCATTTGATAAAGCCACATCCACTTTTGATGGAAATACTGAACAGATTAGGTATAGGAGAAGCATACCTCAACATAACAAAAGCCATTTATCATAAGCCAATAGCTAACATTATATCAAATGAGGAAAATCTGAAAAACTTTCTGAGATTTGAAACAAGGCAAGGATTACCACATTCACACCTTTATTCAACATAGGGCTAGAAGTACTGGCAAAAGCAATCAGGCAAGAAAACAAAATTGGACATTCAAACTGGACAAAAAGTCAAATTATCAGTACTTGAAGATAATATGATATTATGTATGGAAACCACCATGAGAAGAACTATTAGAATTAAATTCATTGATGTTGCAGTATGTAAAATCAATATACAAAACAATAACTAGTGTTTCTATCTGCCAGTAGTGAATTAACTGAAAAAGGTTATCAAGAAAGCAATCCCATTTACAGTAGGTTAAAAAGTTAAAATATTTAAAATGAAATTTAACCAAAGAATTGAATGCTTTCTACAATAAAAAATATAAATTGTTAATGCAAGAAATTGAAGACTAAATGTCCATACTACTCAAAGCAATCAACTGATTTAATATATGGTCTTTATTAAAATATTAATAACAGTCTACAAGAGAACTAGAAGAAATACCCTAAAACTTACAGTAAGCCATAAAAATCCTAGAATAGTGAAATTCATCTTGAGAAAATATAATAAAGGAGGAGGAATTACACTACTAGATTATTACACTATAAAGGAATTACACTACTAGATTATTACTTCATCTAAAAGAATGGAGGGGATTTGGCTCAATGGTTCTGCTGCCTGACTTGCAAGCACAAGGGCCCAAGTTCAATCCCTCATACCACAAAATAATAAAAATAAACAAACAAATAAATAAATAAATAGATGGTGTAATCAAAACAGCATGGGGGTCTGTGACCTCCCCAACTGTGCGCCACCAGCTCCAGCAAGGAAGGTAGTTGTGTGGGTGTCCTTGAAACACCCCCACGACCAGACACCCTGTCCCCTAGTCTCAACCCTGTGGGTTGGGAAACTCAATTTAGGCCTTGTGGACTGAGGTCAGTCTAAGTCACGGGGACCTGCCATTGGCTAGCTGAGATCAGGGGATTTTGTTTTGCACATGGCTGTACACATAGTATAATATGACAACAGAGACATAGCCTGAAAGAGGCCCTTCAAAATCTTTTTTTTTTCTTTTTCTCATTCGACCCTGCAATTTCTTTCTTTTTTCTGTCCTCTTTCTCCAACTCAGTCTCTTGCTCCACCATATTATCCCTCATCTCCCTTTTTATTCCTGCTCTTGCCCTAACTCAGACTTCTTCTTTTATCATTTTTTTTTCTTTATGTTCTTTTCTCATGTCATTTTATCTCACTCATGGCTCCATAGCTTCAAGGGAAGGCGAGCTCCTGCTACTATTAAGGGGATATATTCTTGTTTTTATTCCTGCACTCTGTCTATTCCCTTTGAAGTTAATAGTTTCATAAAGACTGTACGGTCATTCTACATCCTCTGGCTTCACTTGAAACCTTCTCCAATTCTTTCACTTATCTACTCCTCTTGTCCTAACTCTGTCTAAGCCCCCATCCTAAATGGTAAAGATGTTATATTGAAAAGTGTATTCACTGCAAACATATTTTGGGCTGCTTCTTGATATTAATTTAATTCATATGATTTAAAGGTGATAGGTTAATGACTATCACAAGTGGTCAATATGCGAGCTGTGCTTGATCCTACTGGGCTGCTGAATGTATCAATTTGGATAAAGGATTGTGATTGATTTAATGAGTTGTTTTCTCCGAAATTATGAAAATGAGGATATCTATGAGTCATCAGAGACTCAAAAGCTAAAGTGCAACTATATCAGGAATATTTAAGTAATAACCCAGAAATTAAACCAAAGACAACCCAACAAGAAAAATGAAAATGAGAAAACACTTAAGCAAGACACAAACACAGACTTCCAGTTCACCAATGGAAAACAGTAGAGCAAATGAGGATGAAAAGTCTGATAGTGAACCAGCAGGACACCCTGGACTCATAGCACAGGAGGTAACAAAACAAATCAATCAGGCTCTAGAAAAATTCAAATCAGACATAATTTCCCAGTTAACCATAGAGATGGTGAGCGAAATGGAAGTCATGATTCGAGACTCTAGAACAGAAACTGACAAAAAAATAGATGAGCTCAAGACCATGATAGAAGCCATGAAGACTCAGCATAAGAAAGAAATGGAAACAATGAATGCCCAACAGAGGAAAGAAATGGAATCCATAAAAAAGATTCAAACAGATATCCAGGAGATTAAAAACTCTATTGAAAGTGTATGCAACAGAAGAAAATATTGCAAAGATAGAATTTCAGATATAGAAGATAGGATTGCAGTCAGTGACCATGAAAAAAGAGGTCTCTCAAAAACATAAGGGATCATGAGAAATCAATCCAACAACTTCCAGATGATGCAAAGAAAAATAACATAAGACTGATAGGAATCCATGAAATAGCAGGAGAAAACACAAATGACTTAAAAAAGGTCTTCACAGAATTAATGATGGGAAACTTCCCAAACAGAATGGAAGAATTAGACATACAGATAAGTGAGGCATAGAACTCCAATACTACAAGCATTAAGAGAAAAGAAACAAATCACATACAAAGGAAAGCCCATTAGAATCACAGCAGACTTTTCAACACTAACCCTTAGGTCAAGAACAGCCTAGAGTGAGGTATTTCAAGTCCTAAAAGAAAACATCCTCCAACCTAGACTGATGTATCCTGTAAAACTATCTTTCAAAATGGACGGCGAAATAAGATACTTCGACGACAAAGAACACCTGAGAAACTTCATGAACACCAAACCAGCACTACAAGGAATTCTAAACAATATCCTAGAAAAGGACAATGAAGGTCACAATACCATGAGGCCCAACAGACCAAATCAAATAAATAGTGAAGGCAAGAAAGTAAAAGGAGAAAGTGAAAAAGTAAAAAGAGTCAACAAAAGGACAATAACATGACAATAATAAGTCAGAACATATCAGTTATAACCATCAATGTCAACGGCCTCAATTCACCAATCAAGAGAAATAGATTGGCAGAATGAATTAAGAAGCAAAATCCAACAATATGTTGTATACAAGAAAAACACTTAGTGCAATAAAAAGCCCATAGACTGAAAGTGAAAGGATGGAAAACAATTCTCCATGTGTCAGGGGCCCAGAAAAAAGCATGGATAGCAATCTTACTTGCAGACAAAGTAAATTTCAAGCCAAAACTGATTAAGAGAGACAAAGAAGGTCACTACATCCTTGTAAAGGGAACAATTCAAGAGGAAGAGATGACAATCATAAACATATATGCATCAAATATAAATGCCCCCAACTATATAAAACAAATATTAAGTAAAATGAAAAACCAAATAAGCACTAATACAATTGTAGTGGGGGATTTAAATACTATCACAAATTGACAGATGATCTAGGCAGAAAATCAACAATGAAATAATAGAACTGAACCAAGCTTTGGAACACATGGACTTAATAGTATTCCACCCCACAAAACCAGAATATACATTCTTTTCAGCTGCACGTGGATCATATTCCAAGATAGACCACATATTGGTTCACAGAACAGTTCTGAATAAATGCAAAAGAATTGAAGTTATCCCCTGTATATTATCAAATCATAGTGCAATCAAGCTGGAGATCAATAGCACAAGAAACTGTAGGAACTTCACAAACACACAGAAACTGAACAACACTCTCCTGAAGAATCAATGGATTACAACAGAAATTAAAGAAGAAATTAGACAGTTTTTACAAATAAATGAAAATGCCAATACAACATACAGGAATCTATGGGACACAATGAAAGCAGTTCTATGGGGAAAATTCGAAACACTGGATGCCCACATTAGGAAAACAGAGCAAGCTCAAATAAACAACCTAACAATGACTCTTAAGACTTCCAGAAAAGCAAGAGCAAGAAAAACCCAAAGCTCAAAAAAGAGATGAAATTATAAAGTTTAGAGCAGAAATCAATGCAATGGAAACTAAGAAAATGATATAAAAAATAAATGAAACAAAGAGCTGTTTTTTTGAAAGAATAAATAAAATCTACAAACTCTTAGCTAATCTTACCAAAAAAAGGAAAGAAAAGGCTCAGATCCATGCAATTGTGAATGAAAAAGGTGAAGTCACAACAGATCCAATAGAAATCCAGAGGATCATTAACACCGACTTTGAAAACCTGTACTCCAATAAAATGGAAAACACAGAAGAAATGGACAGATTTTTAGATACTTATGAATTACCAAAGTTGAACAAAGAAGATAAAAACATTTTAAACACCCCAATTACAGTCAGTGAAATTGAAAATGTAATTAAAAATTTACCAACAAAGAAAAGCCCAGGCCCTGATGGATTCACAGCTTAATTTTACAAGACTTTTAGAGAAGAACTACTGCCATTACTCTTCAAACTTTTCAATGAAATTGAAAGGGAAGCTATAATTCCAAATTCATTCCTGGAAGCAAGTATCACTTTGATTCCCAAACCAGGGAAAGATGCAACTAAAAAAGAGAAATATAGGCCAATAACCTTAATGAATGTAGATGCAGAAATCCTTAATAAGATACTAGCAAACAGAATACAGAGGATTATCAAGAAGATCATACATCCCGACCAAGTCAGATTTATTCCAGAGATGCAGGGGTGGTTCAACATATGTAAGTTCATAAATGTAATACACTATATTAACAAAGTCAAGGACAAAAACCATATGATCCTCTCAATAGATGCAGGAAAAGCATTTGATAAAATTCAACACCCATTGATGATTAAAAACCATGCAAAATATTGGAATAGATGGTCTCTATCTCAACTTAATAAAGGCTATCTATGAAAAACCAAAAGCCAACATCATATTAAATGGCCAAAAACTGAAAACCTTCACGTTAAAATCAGGAACAAGAGAAGGATACCCACTATCACCACTCCTCTTCGATATAGTTCTGGAAACATTAGCCACAGCAATTAGACAAGAGAAAGAAATTAAAGAAATAAGATGGGAAAGGAAGAAGTTAAACTGTCATTATTTGCTGATGATATGATACTCTACATTGAAGACCCAAAAAACTCTACCAAAAGACTTCTAGACTTAATTGACAGATTCAATAGAGTAGCTGGATACAAGGTGAACACCCAAACATCAATAGCCTTCTTATACACAAATAACAGACTCACTGAGAGAGAAATTAGGGAAACAATTCCCTTCACAATAGCATTCAAAAAAATGAAGTATCTAGGAATCAATCTAACAAAAGAAGCAAAAGACCTCTACACTGAAAACTATAGCACTCTGAAAAAAGAGATTGAAGATGATATAAAAAAATGGAAAGATATCCCCTGCTACTGGGTAGGAAGAATCAACATAGTGAAAATGGCCATACTACCAAAACTGCTACACAGATTCAATGCAATGCCAATTGAAATTCCAACATTATATTTCACAGAACTAGAAAAAAGAATCCAAAAATTCATTTGGAACCAGAAGAGACCTAGAATAGCAAAAGTCATCCTAGGCAACAGACATATGGCAGTGGGAATAACAATTCCCAATTTGAAGCTATACTACAAAGCCACTGTGATAAAAACAGCATGGTACTGGCAAAGAAACAGGCCTGAGGATCAGTGAAACAGATTGGAAGACACAAAAACAAATCCAGATGTACTCAGCCTCCTCATCTTTGACAAAGGAGCTGACCATCCTCAGTGGAGGAAAGATAGCCTCTTCAATAAATGCCGTTGGAAAAACTGGATTTCAACTTGCCACAGATTAAAACTGGACCCTTTTGTCTCATCATGCACTAAATTAAAATCCAAGTGGATTAAAGATCTAAATATGAAAACAGAAACACTAAACTTGCTGGAAGATAAGTTAGGGAGAACTCTGGAAGACACTGGCATAGGAAAAGACTTTATGAACAAATCCTCAGTAGCACGGGAACTAGCAGAAAGAATCAACAACTGGGATCTCATCTTATTAAAAAGCTTCTGCACTGCAGAATAAACCATCAACAGAACTAAGAGACAACCTATAATGTGGTAAAAAATTTTTACCAGCTACTCCTCAGACAAAGGACTATTATCTAAAATATAAAAACAACTCAAAACAATCAGCCCCCGCAAAAATAAAGACCCAATTCAAAAATGGACATCCGAAATGAACAGACATTTCTCAGAAAAAGAAGTAAAAGCAGCAAGTAAATATATGAAAAAATGCTCCATATCAGTGGTCATTCGAGAGATGCAGATGAAAACAGCACTGAGATTCCACCTCACCCCACAAAGAATGGCTGCTATCAAGAAATCACACAATAACAATGTTGGCGTGGTTGTGGGGAGAAAGGAACCCTTCTCCATTGTTGATCGGAGTGCAGACTGGTGCAACTACTGTGGAAATCAATATGGAGATACCTCAAAGAGCTTGGACTGGAGGTTCCATATGACATAGCTATATCTCTGCTGGGTATCTTCAAAAGAATTAAAAGAATCATATTACAGTGACATATGCGCACCTATCTTTATAGCAGCACAGTTTGTAATAGCTAAAACTTGGAAACAGCCCATTTGCCCATCAGTTGGAAACTGGATAAGGAATATGTGGTTTTTCAATAAAATGGAATATCAGCCATAAAGAAGGAGAAAATAGATTCATTCATAGGAAAATGGATACATATTGAAGATATACTCCTAAGTGAAATAGGTAAGTCACACATGTGTAAATACTGAATAGTTCCTCTGGTGTGAATAAACTGTAATAATACATAAGATCCTAATAAGATAACTTACATTGTGAAATGGGAAGAAAGGGGCTAAAGGTGTAGGGAAGGTGGGTTGGGTAGGGGAAGGGTAATAAGGGAAAAGAAAAACATGTGAGATAATGAAAAGATGGAAATACAGTGTTTGTAGATCGGGAGGGGAGGAGGGGGTGAAGGGAGGGCAGGGACAAGGGAAAAAATTGAGAACCAAGACATGTCATGTAGAGGTACAAGATCCCAAAAATGAATTTAACTGTACTGTATCCCTAAAATGTACCAATAAACTCAATTAAAGCTGAAAAAAGAAACATCATGGTACTGGCATAAATACAGACACAAACAACAATGAAATACCACAAAGAAAAGAATATACTATAGAAGTAAATCCATGTACTAGATCCTAAGCACATATAAGGGAGAAAGTGCTGTTTTTCCAATAAATGTGTAGTGAAAATTAAATATCTCCATGCAAAAGACTGAAAATAGATCCATATTTCTTACAAGTAACAAAATCAACACAAAATAGATGAGACTTAAATGTAATGCCTGAAACTATCGAACTACTAGAGAAAAGCATAGGGAGCATGATTCAGGAGACTGGTGTGCAAGCATTTTTTATAAGCCCCCAAAAGTACAACAAACAAAAACAAACTCTGACAAGTGGAATTGCATCAACTAAATATCTCCTGCACAGCAAGGAAACAATCATTACAGTGAAGAGGCAACCTAGACCATAGCAGAAAATATTTTCAAACCATACATCCATTAAGAAGATAATATCTAGACTATAGAAAGGAAATAAAATCCATATGTTAAAGAGATGATTACACTTAATTTAAAGATCATGTAATATATACATGTGTTGAAATATCATTTTAATCCATTATTCTGTAAAAGTTTGTTTTTATGTATCATTTGAAATAAATTTAGTTAAATATTTAAACTTTGAAAGTCCTTTTTTAAATAATTAGACAATAGCAAAGGAAAATTTATCTGATGGTTGTACAAACATTGTAGGAAAATATCTATGAAAGAAGCTTTATTACCTTTCTTCACTGCCTTCCAACAATGTTCCAGCCCACCTGTACTGGCAAAATTTCAAAGGCGTAATATTTTTTACAAAATAAGAATTTTCTAATTCTACTAATAAAATTTGTAACTTTACAAAGAAAAATAAAACTTTCAGGAATCGACCTGATGATTGTAATTGTAAAGAAGAATCAACTAGTTGAGTAGTTGTTTCCATTCAAGGATTAAAATAGTATCCTTGTTCTGTAATCATCCTGAATTTTCTGCCTCTAAACAGGATGTTAAGTAAAATTTTACATTTTCTGTCTCAGAATTGGACTACATGACATTGAAAGGAACATTTCAAAAATGCCCCCACATTGTAAAGGGAGACGCTAGAAAATAAAATTTACTGAGCGGATAGACAAATTCTTTCTTCTGTCAAACTCTTTCTTCTTTCACCAGCCCATTAAGACAACACTAGAGAGTCACTGTGAGAACACATGAAGGGAAACTTGTAGGAGTAAAATGAGCTTCTCCTCTTTTCCCTGGGAGTGAGAAGCTAGCTGAAATGGTATACGAAGGTTTAGCTAGGAGACTGGTTAGCACTTGGGCAAACTCCACCTTTTCATTTTGCAGGATAAGAATTACTAATTCTGGTGGGTCCAGTCTTCAAGCAAAAGATTTGAAGACTTTCCCTTAGTCTTAGCTACTCAGGTAGATAGCTCACTGGCAAATAGAGAACCCAACATAGAATGCATGAGGCCCTATTCTTAAGTGCTCTGTATATCTGAAATATCTAAGTGGAAGGTACAATTCCAAGTTTACAAATAGAAGGTAAAAAGATGCTTATGACTTTCACAGTATCAAATACTTACAAATTGAGATTTTACCTCTATTTGGTATTTTTACAGCTAGAGAAGAAGCTGGACCAAAGTAGCAAAAAACTTAACCAAAAATTGCATCTCTTGTATCGGGACAATGAAAAGTGGGTATTCTCAGGAATACAGTGGCATTTTCCATGCAGGAGATTATCTTGTGGGCATTGTTCATGATCAAATGAATTGCTTGAAACTGATGAATACAACATTGATAATCATATAAGATTATTCTCATTTTTTCTTTAATCTTTCTTCTGTTTTACCAACCTGAAGAAGCATGCAGGAAACAGTTTTTTTGTTTGTTTTTTAAAGACAGATCAAAACTCCTTTTTCCTAATGCAAAGTGTGAATTTATGAAATAGTTACCACTTCAGAGTAAAGATCTGATTTATAATGCAACAGACTTTTAAAACATGAATGTACATGTGGATTGCCATTAAGACTGTTGGTAGAGGTGAATAAACTAGTACACTATACCTATAATATTGTTCAGAGAAAAGGAAGGCAGATCCCACCAAATTTATAGGCACTTAATGAAAAAAAAATATTTTCTATATTCTGCTCATTTAGTAAGCCAATTTATTTTTTTTCCAATGTTTATATGTGTCCTGATGTCACTTTAGATTCATATTTTTTCCTGGATCCTAATGTGGTGATTTTGGAGGCCTAGGCTTAAAGTTATAGAAATTTCTGGTACATTCTATTCTCCAGGTCCCCAAATTTTCAAGGGCTGCCTTAACCTTATACCTTATGTTGCATGAACACAGGCATGAAAAGTAGCCCTTCAGTTTCTGTACATCATTTTTTTGTTGTTGTTGTTGTTGTTTTGTAATTCTGGAGGGTCCTTGTGCTTGTGAGGCTGGCGAGGGAAGCACTGAGCTAAATCCCAAGCCCTACTTTCTGTCCATCTAAACGTTTCTAACATAAAGTGCTAGCTTTAGGGGACTTTATTGAATATGTGATAGACACTGCTAAGAACTGCATTATGCACTCTACGCATTTGCTTTCTGGTAAAATACTTTTGGCTAATCCTATGCTACGTTATATTCTCATTTGAATTTCATCCTATTTTCTAGCGCTTCTCTCTTCCTTTCAGTACTTCAGAAATATTTCTATTTCTCTCTTTCTATATATTTACAGTCCTGGGCAACTAAAGGAATGCATATTCCTAATTCTGACCCTGATGCCTAAGTTCAAAACTTCCTTCACTGCTCAAGTTTTCAGCATTCCAGTCCTAAACATTCTACTCTGTAAGTCTTTCCACATCCTTTCCTTCACTGGCCTCACAATTTTTCTCATACTAAATCACTCTTGGTGATTTTTCCTGTTTAACCGACTTTCTCCTTCTCCCCCACACACCTGGGTTCAACTTTCCTTTCATTTTTCTTTAAAACTGTGCCGCATCAATCTCCTGATGGATAGGATGTGAGCAAACACGTGCAAGTACAGAATGCATAAGTGAGATTTCCTTGGGCGGCAGAAGGGATACGTGTACATTCCACGGAGAGGGAGGTTAAATTCATAATCATAACGTCTGCTAGGGTAGGCAGGGAAAGGAATTTAAACACTACCCCATGGAATTTCCAGACCCTGGATTCCAGTTGGGACATACAGAGATGCAGTACTCTATTTCAATACCCTCAGCTGAAGAATTAGGAAACCGAGACTCGAAAGGATTAAATAGATTGCTAATGATTACACAGCTAGTTAGAGGTCAGAATCAAAATTTCTCAACTTCTAGTCTAAGGTTGTTTTAATTGCAGAATAAAATACTTATCATAATTTTAAAGTTTTGGTGTAATTAATATTTGTTAAAATGTACTGTATTCCTGTGCTAAAATAGAGTTAAAGTATCAATGGCTTTTTTTCTGAAGTTCTTTAGTGTGACTGAACAAAAAGATAACAAAAATTTGATAACTAAAATTCATATGGAATCGCAAGAGACTCTAATCATAATAATATCAAAAAAAGAAAAATTAGAGTTCTCATAGTTCCTGATTTCAAAACTTACCACAGAGTTACATTAATCAAAACATTATGGGGCCAGGGATTTAGTTCAGTGGTTCCGGCACCTGCCTGGCAGGCACAAGGTCCCAAATTCTGTGGTACAATAACAAACAAACAAACAAACAAACTACCTCATTATGGTACCTGATAAAGACAGAGATATAGATCAATGAAATATCAGATACAAATTCTCACTCATATGGTCAAATACTGTTTGACAGGGATGCCAAGGCCATTTGGTGTGATAAGAGCCTTTTCAACAGATAATGTTGGGAAAATTGGAAATCTGCTTGTAAAACATGAAGTTAGAGCCTTACCTTATACCATATATATGAACTATACATAAGACTTAAATCTACAATATTCTTAGAAGAAAACAGAATGAAAAAGCCTCAAGACATCAGATTTGGCAATGATTTCTTGACATACCAAAAGCAATGGCAACAAAACAAAATTAAATTAAGCTTCAAAAAAATATGAGTTGCAAATATATTTCTCATTCTGTTCACTCTATTGATATGCTTTGATGCACAAAGATTTCAAATTTTTATGAAGCTCAATTTAATTTTGTTTCAAATATTTTTGCAGTCGATAAACAAATGTGATCTCTATATATATATTTTAATATATATAAATTATTCAGCCTTTAAAAACAATGAAAATCTGACACATACAGTACTACAATATGAATGAAACTCGAAGACATTATTCTAAATAAGCTGGTCATAAAAGGACAAACATTTTATGGTTTCACTTACACAGGTATCTAAAAAACAGACAGGCCAAAACTAGACTATGTCCCCCAGGGGGTATGGTTAATTATTGAGGAATAGGAAATCATTGTCTAATGGGTAGAGAGTTTCAGTTCAGAAAGATGCAAGAAATGGATGGATGGTGGTATTAACTACAAAAACATGAATGTACAGTTCATTCAAGAACTGCACATTTAAAGTGGTTAAAGTAGCAAATTTTATCCTGATTTTTCCAGAATAACATCAAATTTGGTTAATAATTACATTCATATCTTAGTAATCCTTGATCAAAACCATTCACTCATTCAAAAAATTTAGTTAAAAACATCATTTTAAAAGTGATGTGCATGCAAAGGAAAATAAACTGTGTCTTAAAGAAAATGAAAAATACTTTAATAAAACAGTAAAAATCCTCATGTAAGTAAATGTACTGGGGGCCAAACTCGGGTCCTTGCTGCTTGCAAGGCAGGTGGCAGAACCACTGGGCTAAATCCCTGACCTGTAAGTAAATGTTTTTAAGCAATAAAGTACAAAGTGAACTAATACACATAAAAAAATACCAGAATATGATTATAATTAAGTGAAGAGGTAAGTTATTTCCGGCCAGGGTAGGTAATGCTTCATGGAGGAGGTAGAACATGAATAATCTAAGAAGAACAAAATTGTGTCTTCTAGGATTGAGTCTTAATTGTGCAAAATAAAAGTTGAAGGGATTTAGAAAAGCCTTTCTCCTCAAACTTGACTTTCAGGTTTTTATTATAAAAGTCTCATGTGGAAGCTCAGAATATTTCTATTTCCTTTTTCATTTTCCCTCATCTTCCATAAAACCATATTTGTCAAACAGGCAGGCAGCTGGGTGTCTCAGATACTAAGACAAGCAGAAAATCAATATATGTTGTTATTTTCAATATATTTTCTCCATTACAGAATAATCAAATGTAATTATGTCACCAGCCATGAAACAGATGCTGTCCAGAGGGACATTCAAAACAAAACTCTGAGATCTTGGCTAAAAGTATCAGAGTAGGAATCATTTAACTGAAAATCAAGATTTGATCCAGAGGTTGACCTTTGTTGTCCAGAGACTATAGGTAATAAAGGGGAGTGAAAAGACACAAAAGTAGATCTTTGGGGAACATCTACATTGAGGATTTGATAGCAAAAGAAAAGATAATGACATTAATTTTGGAGTCGTCCCAGATGTTAAAGAAATGCCCATGAAATTCAATGTCTCAGAAACCATCATAGCCAATTGTTAAAAATGGAGGTTGTGTAATGCACTGTATTAAATATGTAAAGTCATATCTACGTGGGTTTGATTACAGAAACTAATAAAGTATTCTCTTAATAATGAAAAAAAAGAATAAGATAAGACTACAAGAACAAGAAGCAATTTAAATATGTTCAGGGATCATTTTCATCTTCAGAATTAAGGATTATTTTGATCTTACATCATTGCCTTTTCTCTTTTACTTTCCTTTTTAGTTTTATTTTAGGATTCCCTATTTTTAATGTTCATACAGAGATTTCTTTTTTTTGTGAAAAGGTACAGGATCCCAATAATGAATGTAACTGTATTATATACCTAGATTGTACCAATAAACTCAATAAAAAGAAAAAAAATGGAGATTGACACTTGGTTCCAGACAAGACACAGTAGACCTATTTTTCTGCACTTATCTGCCTTATACCAGAAATTCCTAAGTACATCAAAATAACCAGCACCTACTGTGTTATCCCTAGAGTAGAAGCCACGTTCTTAATGAATGTAACTGTATTATATACCTAGATTGTACCAATAAACTCAATAAAAAGAAAAAAAATGGAGATTGACACTTGGTTCCAGACAAGACACAGTAGACCTATTTTTCTGCACTTATCTGCCTTATACCAGAAATTCCTAAGTACATCAAAATAACCAGCACCTACTGTGTTATCCCTAGAGTAGAAGCCACGTTCTGTAAGGAAGGAGTGTGAAGTAAAAACAGATTTAAATGGGTAGTTTTGTATGAATAGAGAGCATGAATTAGGGGGATAAAGCCTCAAGGCCTTTAGAGGGATGGATGTGGGGAGAAAGGAGAGGCAAGTAGGCTTAGCTCCAAGAACTGCTTGTGGAACCCTTGTCAAAGATGCCCACCAATGGGCAGCTGCTCATTTCCTCCAGAAGAAAGATCTGGATAATGCAACAGAAACTGGGAATCAATCTGCTTTTCTGAAAAGTACTTTGGGTTAACTGTTGAGCTGCCTTTACCTGCATCCTTCAGCTCATTTGGCTCTGTGGAGGCCTCAGTTTTGAAGTGAGATGTCTTTGCATACATAGGTGCTTTTCCCGTTCCACTTTTACCTAAACTGGAATAAACTCTGAGATAATCTAAGAACTTTTCTCCACAAGGCCTTCCATGGCTGGTGTATGCATTGCCCTGCAGGTCTTCATGTGGCTGCTGCTTCTTGGGGAAGAGATGAAGAAACATTTTTTGCACAGGTGGCTTAATAAATGATGATGAGGTTCAAAATAAAGGTCCTAAGATAAAATAAAATAAAGCAAATAATAATGTGAAGGTTGTGGGGAATGTCACTTGTTTCCTTAGTATAGAGAAGAGAGTACACAGGTTTGTATAGAAGAGAGAAAATACAAGAAAGGAAGGAATGTAGTTAAAATACAAAATAATGATAAAAGCTAATAAAAGTTATAAAGTGTTAGCACTATCCTAAGAATGAGAATAATGTAGAAAGGAGAACATTTAATTCACATAACTTCAATGAGGGCAAATTACTGTCATCAACATCCAAAAAGAGGATTAATCATTTGGAGGGGTAACCATAAGAGGCTAAAAATAATTTTTGAACAAACTTTTAATAGAAAAAATGTCTCTAGTTTCATCAGTGTTTGTTAGGAATTTCCAAAGTATACAGGAAATAACTGAAATGTATCAAAGGACCTATACCAGTAAAAATCTGTCTTACTTAATATTAAACTGCAAAAGTAACTGATTCTATGTCAATTGTTAAAGTCTTAAAAATGCATAATACAAATATTGAAGTAGCCAAGAAAATAAAACTACATCTTTGCTTCTTTTGCTCTGGGATTAGCATTGGTCTTTGCATATTCAAAATGATCTTGAGCAATTTAGAGCAGCTGCTCATTACCAGCAGATGAGAGGAAATCATTCCAGCAACTTCCAGCCTCCTGACTTCCACCTTTAACTAGAAGCAGCAATGGAAGCTCTTCAAGCAGAGAGCAGAGAGAAGGACTGCACCCCAGTAAGGGGGATGCCAGAGTGTAAGTTGCTCTGTTATATATGTGAATGATTTTATAAAATGAAGCCAGCATCTTTCCAGTTTTCCTCTTGGGGACCCGTGTTTACCATTCCAGTAGCTCACATTCATATAAATACAATTTTAACTTCACTCTGAGAATATTGTTGGTCTTCTTTTGTGCCTGATCTTCTGAACAGCTGTGTCTTCGAGTTGAAGTGTTTACTCACTGCTTCAAACATTTTAAGAAAATGAAATGGGAATCCTATCTGGAACCACTATTATTAAAGGAAAATAGTATTTCCATGCCCTTGGAAGATGAGGGATTGTTTCTTAGTTGTTCTTCAAGAATAAAATATTTGTGAAGACAACACAGCTTCAGTACCTACTTATCCCAATTCTGAGTATCCTATATTCTTCAGACTTTCATAGATTCACGGTTAAGGCAAGGAAGTGTATTTCCGTTGAGATTCCAGAATATTTGTTTGGTTTTTATAATCAGTATTTGAGTAACACTGTATCAGGAGCCAACAGTAGATAGTTTATCCCATTATTTTTCCTTTACTTCATAGTAATCTTTTATTTTTTTATCCTTTATTCTAGTGAGACCACTTAACAAAAAGTTAGGTTATGGAAAATAACAAATACATAACTGATAAATTAGCCATAGTTGAATGGATAACACTTATTATGGAAAATCAGTTTCACTGAAACCTTGATTATTTTCATTAATTATGTATAGTATAAGAACTCTTATGGCATTGTTTTTAAAAATGTAATAATTTAATGATTTTACCCTACAATTCACCCATAAGATCTCTTAGAAATATATTCCTTTTTGAGGAGTCTGACTAAAAGGACTAACTGAAGTCTTGGACTCCTTATTTAAATAAAAATCAATATCTATTTTTCTTTAAAAACAATAACAGAACAAATAGAGAATTGCACAAATTAATAAATCTATGCAATATAGGAGAGGTGTCCATCAATATACTTACAGTTGTGCTTATTTTAATTTTCAGCTGACATTCTGTTTTCAATAATCATTTGTTCATTTCAAAAATTTCACAATAGATTAATTAGAAATAAAACAGAGTTGCCTAAAGGCTAAAGAAAGGAAGAAAACCCTGTAACCATAAACACATTAATTAGTGTAGAGTTTAACAAGACCTGAGAAAAAGTCTCTAGACCCTGGAGCCCAGAGGGTTGACAGAAATCACACCAGCAACCTACACAGAACAATAAATACCACCTGAATACATGTCATGTAAAGCTCCAAGGCCTTTCTTTACCCTGAACTCACAATGAATAACTAAACATAGCTTTTAGAGGATGTACCCCAACCACAACCTTCCAATGTCACAAAGTTTTTTAATCCTATTAACCATAATTTGAAGTAGGATTCAGATGTAATAACTACAAAGAATGAGCATCTGAAATAAAATTTGAAAATGTATTAATCCCCACTCACCACATTCATATAAAAATACAATTCATCTTTATTATCATGAAATTAATGCCCATAGATAGGTAAACACACATTACAGATATTATAACATATAAGACAAAGACTTGATGGTGTAAGGAATTTTATTAAATTTTATTTATAATTGTATTCAAAATTCATGTAATATGTCCAGCAAGAAAAAAACACTACAATGTTGTCTAACTTAATAAAAATAATGTCGTAGCCTAGGGAAGTTTTTCCAATATTGGTGTTTGATATTTTAAGTGACAGATCTCAGGAAATTTTAGTGAACATCTTTATAAAATGTTCTTTATGCTTCAAAGTCAATTTGAAATAGAAAGCAAGTAGTTCTCGATAACATCACAAATACCCATTTTTGCATTATATAAAGCATTGTGTAACTGACTAAAGTAAATAGAAGCACTGCTATTTTTTTCATATGATCCACTTCCTGGGGAATGTTCTTTGGAGACTATTGTTGAGGAGAAAGAAGAGACACTGTAATTTTGGAATAGGAGATTGGCTTCAACAGCTGATAGAGAACAAATCTGAGTAAGCAATATCATAGACCTATAAGGAGTCTTTTTTTTTACTGTTTCTTAGGTACATAAGCTTAACTGAATCAAAATAACCCCCTAAATGACAGCAGAAAAAGGAATGGAAACAGGAGATGGCAAAGGCATCAACACTCAAAATAGCCAGGTGGAGGGGCTGACTCCAGGAAGCCTCCTGGTCTTCATCACAACTTGAGACAGGAGTGGGAAGTTTGCAATATTGTGGTTTGAATTTGGAATATTTCCCCAAATCCTCATGAGCTGAGAGGCAGTGCATTTGGAAAGTGACTGGATCTTGGGGGTAGCATACTCATCCATTGCACTCAGCTAACTGTGCTGGTGGCTGGCAGAAGCAGGTCTCTGGGAACTTGACCTGGAAGAGTGTATTTTCCTCTCAACTCATCCCTTCTCTCTCTCTCTTTCTCTCTCTCCCTCTCTCTCTCTCTCTCTCCTTCCTAGCCACCATGACATGATCAGATATCCTCACCAGACCCTTTCTACATGCCCTTCCTACTTTGGAGCCAGCTGACCAGAGACTGCAACTCTGAGCCAAAATAAAGCTCTCCTCCTCTGAGTTGTGGTTTGGGTATTGTGTCTAAGAGATGAGGTGACTAAGACAGGATAAGTGTGAGGAAGATGCATTCAACTTTATATGTGTGTTTGCAGTGCAAGTGTAAATGTTGCCAAATGTGCAAGGATGGAGCTGAAAAAAGGGATGGGGAGGGAAATTAAGCAATATCTCACATTTTTAAATAGATTGTAAAGACAGGAGGCAATGTCTCTAAAGGCCATTGATGTTTGACAAAGGACAGCAAAGAGGCTGTAACTCTTCTATTAACAAATCTCATATGCTAGCTTATTGGACTCATTGCTTCTCTATTTGGGAAACAGGGTATAAATCTGAGACCCCATGGCAAGAAAGCACAGGTCAGTCAATTCTGCACTGGAGGCGAGGAAAGTTAGAACCAGAAACTCCAGCGTATCAGTATGCTTCATAGGGAGCATTTCTCCATAGCATTTCTATAAAGAAAATTCTGTACAGCAAAATGACCACCAGAAAGGATAGAGCAAGAAAGGCAGGGCAGGGACACAGGAAGGGCAGAAGGTCCACAGGGCACGGAAACATGACCTGAGAAGGGGAATCTGGACTTTTGTAAGGTGTACAGGATACATTTTGTAATACTAATCATTACTGAGCTCGTATTTTGTGTATGCTTTAAAATTAATTATTAAAACATAGTGATAGCTTATTCAAGCAAAACTTATGTATAATGTATACCCAAAGTGTAAGGAATAACATTTTTAAACCCCCAGTGTAACCACCATCAACTTAAACAGCCCCAGTACTGTAGTTGCCCCCAATTTGCCCTCCATGATTACACCACTTCCTTCTGTCCCAGAGGTAACAACTATCCTGAAATTTATGTTCCTCATCTCTCGCTTTTCTCTATAGTCTTGCCAGATACAGAATATATATTTTATTAAAATATTGTTAATAAAATTTTTAAACTTGGTGAAATTTTACCTCATGCAGAGAATCTACTTGATGAAACATTTCTGGCACTACCAAAGTTCTCCATCCATTAACAACAGTATTTCATCATCTAAAATGTACAGTGTCACTACTAATGGGAAACATTTATTGGCACATGTAGTCAGCTTCAAGTTCTCATCAGATAAAAATTTTGTTGTGACAATCACAGCCTAATTTGTCTTGAATGCCTTGAGAGATTTATTCCTAGTACTGATTTTTATCGCCTAGCATAAATGTAGCTTTTCATCTTCCTGCAAATTTTTTCTTCTGGATTTTCAAAACCACCCAAATACACAGACTTTGAGTAAAGTATGTTCTTTTATTCTCACTGTAAGACCATTATATTTTTTTAGGAAAAATTTACTTGCCCCACACTCTTTTCAAGGCTTTAACCTTGTAACTTCAATTAATGTGCAAATTTATAATCATGTGGACTATTCACATAGGCTCATCAGCTTTATCCTGAAGGAGGTCGGATAATGAATAGTGACTTCCTACTTCAAAGTTGACCTGTGAGGGAAAACTCCCTGTGGCCATGCATCCCCCCACACACATGCACACACATGCACACACAAATGTAAGCATACAAATGTATATTCACACATGGTAGTCTTGAGGTGAAAGTAAGATACTTAAATTTGAACTGTCAAATTACAAATATTTCTACTTTAAAAATGCTATATACAAAACATTAAAGCAAACAAAAATAGGAAAACATATTTACAACCTAAAGGACAAATGGCATATAAATTCACATTATATATTAATATGCAATTTACAAAAAAATAGAAAAAGTTTTCCATCTCAAATATGTTATTTTTTAAATAAATAAAATCTTTACAAACAATAAAAACTAATACAAGACAAAGACACAACCAAAGTGTAAGCATCTCACAAATTGGGTAGCTGTTTCACATTATAAATCACAGCCTTAAAATGTTTACACTCTATACCCTGTCCCTTATTTTTCAGAGATGGGCTTAAGCATTTTGGTCTCAGTGAGGTGAACCTCTTGGTTTTATCAGAAACAATATAATGAATGTAAATGTCAACCACAGATGATTGGCTAAATAAAATCTGACAAATCTGAGACAATTCGTCTCTAAGGTCATATTTATTTCAAAAGTGATTTAAATGTTAAAAGATGATAGAAAGAACTAGGGAAAGGAAATATGTAGCTATGCAAACTTTTAGGAAAAGAGTAAAAAATGCAATTCACATAGTTTTAATATCTATAAAAAAGATATCCTACAAAGTTCTTTCAGGATAGTAGTATTTTGCTTTATTAATGGCTCTAAAATTTAGGTATTAATTTAAAATTGTCACTTTAAAAATAAGTAACCTAATGCACAACAATATAGCTTTTAAGACATATATGAATGTTTGAATTTTGCAAAATTTCTAAGTATTAACCTTCCTAAGCTATTTACATAATTTAATACATAAATAGCATTTATATTTTATATACAATATATAATATGAAGTATTTTTGCTTTAATTATTCTGCCAATATTTTGCTCATTTGCAAGATCGCTAGTCTCCCAACTAAAAGCCAGTACAGCACTTTAAAAAATAATAACATTGTAGTTCTTTTCCCAATTAATCATGTATAAAGCTGAAAGTCCATTTTACAAATATATTCTCCAGTGATTTACGGAGCAAACTCTAATGTCTAAAGACATTTTTCTTAAAAGTAAATGAAACTGAACCACACAACAATTTTGAATCTTTCAAAAATATTTGTAAATTTAAGTGTAGTAGTCTTTGAATACTACAATTTGAGAAAACATTTTTGTTACCTATATGTTACATTTAAATTTTATTTTTCCTTTCATTTTATTTATGGGTAACAATTCAATTTTTTATCCAAAAAGCTTGTTAATTTTCAGTCAAAATTAATCAAGTGCTTCTAAGATACCAACTTGATGGAAATTTTGAAAATAGGGAAAGGGACAAAGTAGAAGGGAATAAAAACCTCTTTTGTATATTAAATTCCATTGACTTATAATTTACTTTTAAAAATCAACAGGAATCATCTGAAAATGAAAGGGAACAACTTTTATTAAGTCCATGAACTGTTTGTATTGCACCATTTCAGGGTTGGTGTCTTTGACTCTTTGTCTCTTTCTACTTTAAAGTGAGTTCAGTAAGCAATCTCAAAACATGTATCCTTCAAGTAAAAGTGCTTATCATCTGTGAAGAAGCTTGCCGTAGAATTAATCACTGTTTCACAGCATTCTTCTCTGTAAAACACATTTTCACGGATGTTTCATAAACTACTGATTTTTGTCATTTCAAGACTTCCATTACTGGTACCTTTTAAGAGCCCAACTTTTCAAAAATTTCAAGCTCCTTGGCCTTCCTCCTTAGGCAGCTCTCTTTCTCACCTGACTAATAGCCTCTGCCTTCTCTTTTACACCTTCCACTCTGCCTGACTAAGCAGCCATGTGATCCGCCAGTTCCCTCTCTCTGAAATTACCTTTTCTTCTAGCTCTCAGCTAAAAAATGGCTGATTTTTAGGGTGTGGCTTAGATCAGGCTTTTGAGGTGAAGTAAGCTCATTAGAACTAATCTCTTTCATTCTTGTGTGATACTGTCTTTACTGGTGTATTTTGTAAGCCCAGGAAAAGTTCAATCATTTTCATTTACTTTAAAACAGCGCCTTAGAAATGTCGTTTGACAATGAAACGCTTTCCGGATGAAAACTTGCATACATCGCCAATATATTAAAATATATCTTAGGGCCGGGATTTAGCTCTGGTTCTGCCACCTGCCTCGCAAGCCCAAGGATCTGAGTTTGATCCCCAGTACTAATATATATATTACATATTATATATTATATTATATTAAATACTACAAATTGTTAATATTAATTATTAACACTAAAATTATATGTTAACTTATATAATTACATTAAATAATATTATATTAATATATATTATATTATATATTATATTATATATATCTTAGAATTTCTTCATTAGGCTTGCATTTGTAATATTAACTTATTTTGTAGTCAATCAGGAAAAAAGAAAAGGTTATTTGAGAAAGATCTGAAATGAGGCGATTCTAGTAAGGTTTGTTTTTAAATCAGCTATAATATTTATTTTTGAACTGCTTTTAGTTTACACTATACCTAGAAAATAAACGCTCATATAGTGAAGTTACAAATGGTAATAGGTTCTTAACATTTTGTCTTTTATTCTCAAGATTTTTTCAATCACATTGCCCCAGAAGCATGAAAGAGCAGTAGAAAGAACCGTTCTATTTGAATTGCAATGTAAGATGTCTTAATATGACTTAACTGGACTGTGACTAGTCAACTTGTCAAAAGTATAGTTAAGTAGAGGATCATGAAAAGGCTACAAACTTAGTTTTGTTTTTTTTTTAATTTTATTGAGTTTATTGGTACATTTTAGGGATACAGTACAGTTACATTCATTGTTGGGATCATGTACCTTTACATGGCAAGTCTTGATTCTCATTTTTTCCCCTTACCTCTGCCCTCCCTTCACCCCCTCCTCCCTTCCCCATCTACAAACACTTTATTTTCATCTTTTCATTCTCTCACATTTTTTTCTTTTCCCTTTTTGTTCTTCCCCTATGTATCACACCTTCCCTACAAACTTAGTTTTTATGTAAAATATACAAAGTCTTCGTAGTTTCTATTTTTAAACTACTGTTAAGGCCTTCTCTAGATAGGTGGCTAGTTTTCAGTTTCTTATTGTTCTTATACAATCCATATCTAATAATCACCTATAAATTCTATTATCCATTTATTTCAAGCATAGCAATGATCTGAAATGCTTCAGAAGTAATTTATTTGTGAATACCATCTAGGTTTCTATTAACCTCTTCCTAATAAATCATCATGTGTTCTCCAGCTGGTATAGCCCTAATTTTAACCAAACACTTTGAGGCACTGAAGGATATAGCCTTCATTTTAGCCAAAAATATTTGAAGCATTTAAGCTACTTTCTTAAAAACATTTCTTTTTGTCCTGGAATTTCCTGAGTTTGCATATTATATGAACAGTTAATATTAAATTTAAATTTAATATTAAAAAACATGAACGCCCACCAGAAACACAAAGATTGAAAACAAACACAAGTGACTCCTTTTTAGCACAGAACTCAACCACAGGTAGCAGAAGGGCATGACCAAGAAGCAAGCACCCAACTGTGTGTGGGCATCCACACTCTGGGTATCAGTCAGTGGGTATTCAGAGAAAAGAGGTCATCTCATTGTTCAGGGACTCACTATGTGTACTTCTACAGCATTTGTAATATACTAATTATTTAATAATAATTGGACTCCCTGTCATAAATGGAAAATGCAGAAAAATGTAATACACTTATTAAATCTATCTAGGGTTGTCATGTTATGGGTTGACATTAAAATATTACTAGGCGTTCAACAGACTACGCTGAAAAGAGCAAGAACCAAACAGATGTGTCTGAGGCTGGACTATTATTTGACCTAGATCTATGCAAGAGTGCTGAAGTCACCTATTGATGACTTAATAAATATTTACTAGTTCCCCAAACATAAAACCAACTTCAAGGTTTTGGAAGTATAATGATTAAAAGTCCTTTACAGAGCTTTGGTTTTAGAGTGCCAGCCTCTAAACCTGTTCACCTATCTCTACCAGTAAAAATACTTGAGGATTATCTCTATTTATATGTCCATATCTATAACTAAATTACTTGCCCATTAGATATATATGCAAATGTACATAACAATAAATATTTAAAAATTCTATACATGTACATATGTATATATTATATACATATATATAATCTATCTTTGGAATCCTTGAATTTAAATGTGAAGAAAGCTTTTTCTAGTCTACCATTCTAAATACAGAGGCATATAAAGACTTGACTGTTTTTAAACATGACCAGTACAAACATATGGTAATAAGAGTTTAAGTAGCTCTTTGTTTTTAATCCTGTATGCTTCAAAATCACACTGTCAGTGTCAGACTAGAGAATAAATTATAAAACTGAATCATTTATTAAACCATTCTTCATTCATGTCACTTTATTAGCACAATTAAATATGATTTATGGTTTGGAATGTGAAAGAAAAAGAGGAGAGAAGTGACAGCAGAGAGAATATGGGATATGGAAAGAAAATCAACATTAAGATTTCATATGTTATTTGTCATCTAAGATGACAGTGCATTCTTTCAATAGGAATCATTGTTCATCTTGGGGGAATTTTATCTTTATTTACCGGACACTGCAAAATATGAAATTCCACATCAAAATAAGAAACCTCTTGAGGATAAGCTTCATACAGTACATACAGTACTTACTGATGTATGGAACTTTTCAAGTATAGTTTTGTTATAAAAAGTGCTGCAATAAAAAAAATCATTGTTCATTGCTTTTCAGAAATGAATATGAGAAAATTGTGACATGTGAATGTTTTCTCATAAAAGTTGAGGCATTTCTTAGATTTTTTCCCCCCAAACTTTTGAAGACACTTTAAATAACAGTGGCTCATGCAAGAGAATTCAACTTAGGCTATGTAAACATAAAACAAAGACGAAAACTTCTGTTGGAAGAAATTGCAGAGCCTTGTTCTGCACAGTAGGTCTATTGTAATTAGCTGATCAGAAATTGGGATAATAATTCACCAGCACTCATCGATTCAAATTGGATACAGGAGCCCAACACTGACAGTAAAGCTATGGTGAAAGCATTTCCAGGCTAACTAAATATCACATCTGGGTGAAGCATGTCTGTTCTTTTATTTTTCTTTTATTTAGCAAATATCGCATGGGATGAAGGAATGTCAAGGCTAACCTCTCTGAAACAGATGCAAAACACATGCATTTGCACGAGCTCAAAGCAAGGTGAAGGACACTAGAGGCACTGTTGTGGTTTGGCAGTTAGAATCTTCCATTTCATTAGTTAGTGGTTCAAAGATACTGCCACATTTAGGGAAGGATGCTGCCTTTTCAGTGACTGGTGTTTTAAAAGCTAAGTCCTGAGAGCTGAAGAGTGGAATGATCCATGCGTTTCAAAGAACCATGTGTTGAAATATTTTAAACTGTGAGAAATTTAGTCACAGTAAAAACATAGAATTTATGCAAAAATTCTTTGCAGGATGTCCACCAAGCACTTGCTGCATTTTTACTTGCTATTGTTTATGAGGAAAAGAACAACCAGAACTTGACTTTCTGAGTCATTAAAAACCTTGGAAAAGAGAAATGGCACCATATGACAGAAGCCAAAGATCTCTCCCCAATCTCAAAAATAATGAGTGATGGGAAGAATTCTATGATAGGGACTTAGAGACTAGCCCTGCCGATGCCTAACAGGTAAATGAAAACAGGCTGAAGCTTGATATTTCTGCCTTCATTTTATATCTACCTCTTTCATTACCTTAAAGCTTTGTATCAGATCCCTGCATCTCTGTACAAGAGCATGGTAATTACTTAAGGAATGATTGTCTAGAATGACATCTGTGCAAGAAAAATTGTGTCAGGACCAGCAGGTGCTTGAATAAGTGATGGTATGTAATGGGGTACTAAGCTACCATGAAGACAAATAAGCATACTCTATAAGTGAAACCATTACTTGCAATCAAAAAGGAATATATACATATATATATGCATTTACGTGTGTGTATCCTCTATATACACTACAGGCTAAATGCTTGTGTTCCACTAAAATTCACATATCAAAGCCATAATGTGACAGGACTTGGAGTTGGTATCTATAGGAGGTAATTAGGTGTTGAAAGTGGAGCTACTGAGTTGGGATTCATGCCCTTATAAGAATGAGAGAGTTAGCCCTTTCTCTCTGCTCTTTGGGGAGACACATCAATATACCACCACTGCAAATTAGGAAGAAGACCTTCATAAAAAACTAGACAGTAGGGCTGGGGATTTAGCTCAGTGGTTCTGTCGCCTGCCTCGCAAGCACAAAGACCTGAGTTCGAACCCTGGTGCCAACAAAAATAAAAAATAAAAAGCCAAGACAGTTCTGTGCTGGCACCCTGCTGTCAAACTTATAGTGTGTAGAGGTCTGAAAGATAAATTTTCTTGTTTAGGCCACCCAGCTTATGGTATTCTGTTATAGGGGACCAAAGTAAGAAATAGAATTATGAGTAAATGGAACATAGTCAGAAAGATTCATATATGTATGAAAATAGTGAGGTTCTTTGAAAAGATGCATGGGGTGTTTCCGTCTCAGGCAAGAAATAATACCCTTAATTTTCAGTGCATGTTTTGAATTTTATATCATGTTACTATTCAAAAACAGTTAATTATTTAGAATAACAACCTCTCTCACCGCAAACCTGCATTTATGATGCAAGATATGAAAATAATTCTTGAAAATATACAAATGTAAAATAAAAGGACAAATATTATCTGAGAATAAATTTCCAGATAATTGAAAAAAAGAAATTTAAAAAGTAGTTGATAATTACACATTCTAAAGTGTAGCAAGATTTTCATTGCAAGTAAGGTCAAATATCCATTCATGTTTATTTAATGATCTCAACATCTGAATGTATATTATTTTCATTATTTTAAGAGCAATAAGAAGTCACAAATTTGTAGTAGTGTCAAGACTAATATGACTGCACTGCAAAGAATAGGTGGGGATGTAGGATGGAAGGGAGACAGATCAGTTAGGGGACTCTGAGTTGTGGCAGAAGAGATGGAAACAAAATCAGTAAAGTTGGATGGTCAGCTGAATGAAGATGGGATTGAGAAAGATGTTGCTAAGATTGGATGAATGTACTCTTCCTTGAGAAGGCAAACACTGGAGAGTGGTGACGGGAAAGATCAGGAATTTAGCTTCAGAAGTGTTACGATCTAGTGAAAAGCACCTCTAAAAAAAGTTCTCTGAAACTCAGTGAGGAAATCTGGGGCAGAAGACATGGGTGTGGTCAGATTTCTGATGGAGAATCTTGTACTACAGAAACCGAGGGAAGGACTAAAAGGACAAATGCTGCTGAAAATAAGGTAAATATAAAAAATAACCTTCATCTCATATCTTTTTTATGTTTTTGATATGAATTTGGCATTTTTAACCTTAATTCATTTCACACTGAAGCCGGAGAAATATTGCCCTGTGAGGTTAGGCAACAGGCCCAGATTCACACATAGAACATTTCAGAGGAAGCAGCTGTCTCTAGCATAGAAGTTTTCCAAATGCACTGCAAAATCTACTCTAGATACAATTCTCTAAACATTTTTTTCATCCAATTCAGCTTTCATAGAATACTTAAAACAATAATTATTGTCTTTACCCCAATCACCAGTTGATCTGTAACCTCACAGGAATGTAGGAGGAAGCAAGTAAAATAATAGTATGCAAAGTCCCATATATACAGAAGCAATAAGCTTTTTATGAGAAGAATCATTCAATGGAATAATTAGATCTGGGTTCTAGTGTCAAGTATGTTACTAAATTGAGTGATTTTTAGATTCCCCAGATTGATTTTTTGCTCCAGTTCTCAAATTAAAATAAAAATTTGCATTCATTATCAACAGTAAAACAGTGAAAAGATCTAAAAAATTCAGCTGTTAATCCATCATAATTTCATTCTAAACCCCCAAAATGTACCAATGCTAACAATCCAGAGTGTATCTTTTTATATAGTTTATCATAGTAATAACATACAAAAATATGCAAAAGGAATATACTTTGTTATTATACACTTGAGTATTACAATAAAAACTACTCTGTTACTGGCTTTTCTCATTTAACAAAGACATATTAGAAATCCAAAAAGAACAATGTAGATGTAAATTAAATTTAATTTTTAAGAACTACAAAATATCTTCCAGTGGAAATACATTATGATATATTTACCTACTTCCCAAGTGACTGATAGTAGTGACATTGAAATTTTTGTCTTACAACTTATATAATACAGGAATCAATACCTTGTATAAATATTAAAGCCTCCTGTCTCTTCTAACTTTGCAAATATTGTCAAAAGAACACATTACATTGTAACATTAATTCATTCTAAAGATTTTTAAGCCTATTATAAAGTAACATGTTTTTTGATTTTATACAAAGGCCTTCTTATTCTCAACTAATTTCTTTGATTTTTTTTCCCTGGATTTGAGGTACAGTGAAGCAGTTAGAAAAGAATTTTCACATGTTCCCAAGATCAAATCTACAAAACAATTAATTATAGTCTTTCATAAAAAAAAACTTTTCTCCAGACTCTTCTAGTGTAATTAATGACAATATCATTCATATTCCTAACCAATGAGGATATCCAAACCCCCAAATACATCTTCCTCTTATCGGAAAAAATGAACCACTATCTTCTGTGTAACACTAACGTGGTTGCTACATGCCAATGTGTCTCATCGGCTTTAAGATATAACCCTAGAAATTCTTTCCTCTACTTTATCAATGTTTTCCTTTCTTCAGTGGACTTTCCATCAATATACAAATATCCTGCAATTCCATTCTCTTAAAATGAACAACCCATGACTCCTTTTTCCTTTTAATCTATTTCCCTGTCCTGCTTTATAGCAAATGTCTCTAAAAGTAATATAGTTGTCTACAGTCACCCCCCTCTTTTTTATTGATTCCACTCCATCACCACCTCCCTCTCAAGACAGTTCTTTACAAAGCCACTGTAAGAAAAACTTCCATCTTTGTCAATTCTAAAGACCCTTTCAGTTCATCCTAATTCACCAGCAGCATTTGGCCCAGTCACTAATTCTTTTAAACAATTCCTTTGTTTCTCTTGAAGCCTAACATCTCTCAAGGTTTTCCTTCTATTTCACTTGCTACTTACTTCTTCTCCGTGTTCTTTGCTGTTTCTGCACACTTTCGCCCTCACTAAAACTCCATGAAAAGAGGGTTTTGTTTTTGCTATTGTCTGTTTTGTAACTGCTTAATATCCCAGCACTTAGAATACCATTTGGCATCTAGTAGACTGTGAAGCAGCTGTATATTATGGTTACAAAACTATTGGCTTTTCACCAATTGTCAAGATAGTTATTGGTAATTCTGGCAATATGCACCACAGGATTTACTGATACAACTTGTTAAATGCTTAAACAATCAGTTACAATCTACACACACATGCACAAATTTCTCCAGACTTTCCTAATTTATTGTATTAATTTTTCCACTTCTGGACACAATACTCAACAGCAACTACTTAAAGGAGGACAGATTAATTTGGCTCTGTTTTAAGGCTCAGTCCATGGTGGGCAGCTTCAAGGCAGAAACTTCACAGTAGGAAGGGACAGTGGTTCTGTGCCATGCTGCTCAGTTCTTGGCAACAACAGCAGGGCAATAGTACCAGAGAGGAAGGGCTGAAGCCACACCTCCATGACCCAGCCAGACACACCTAGAAGTGAGTTACACCAATCCTGCAGGTGGATTTTAAAGCCAGTTAAATTGATATTCCACCTTAACCTCTACTATCAGCATATCTTCATCTGCATTTAGTCAGTCACCAAATCGTAGGAGGTTTCCTATTTACCATATTCCTTCCTAACAGATCCCTTGACCTCTATGCTTCCATAACACAAACGGATCTTCACAGAGTTAAGAGATTGATTTCTCTCATACAGAAGATCAAGCATGGTATTTTAAAATTTGTAAATGTTTGCAGCTAAACATTATGACATCATAATATTATTAGTTTGGAGCAACTGATAAAATGCAAACTACTCCAACTGCACTTCAACAATCTCCTAAATGAAGAATGTCCATCCCCCATTAGCTTTTATTTTAATTTTTTTGGTACCGGGGCTTGACCTCGGGACCTTGTGCTTGCGAGGCAGGCACAGCACCGCTGAGCTAAACCCCCAGCCCCCATTAGCTTTTTATATCTACCTCTAAATATATCCATTAATTTAAATTATCCTTTTCTACTGAAGTAGACACATGAGTCCATCTAGCAGTGTCACCGATTTCACTGGATCATCTCAACTCACAGGAAAAGAAGCAACAAAGTAGTTTTAATAAAATAATTCCAAGTCATGCAGGTCATCTGATGTC
This sequence comes from Fukomys damarensis, assembly GCF_012274545.1. NCBI lineage: Eukaryota > Metazoa > Chordata > Mammalia > Rodentia > Bathyergidae > Fukomys > Fukomys damarensis. The sequence continues at coordinate 19,107,712 of NW_022900944.1, forward strand.
ATATTTAGCAATTATTAAAACCTTTTAAGTGACACAATTACCCACACAAATTAATTGATAGGAATAGTATATTTGTTTGTATATTACTTTAATCTTGAACTGAAGTGCAAAATATTTTCATCTGGATTTTGTAGGGCAAACTAATCAATGATGTTCTCCAGTGATAAACTACAGAGGTTGTCATTTTCTACACACAGAGGGGCACTAATTAATCTTGAATAAGCCTGTGGGACACAGACTATAAGCAATGTGCACAAAGGAGAGAAATAATAATTCACCAGCAAATATTCACAGAGAAGCAACAGGCTAAACAAATACAGTGAATATTATAGTTGATATCAAGTGTCACTACTGGAGTTCACTTTGGTGGAATTACTGAATTCCCACACCTAATCCTGAAACATGATTTTATAATTCCCCAGGATTCAACGGAGGAAATACACAAAGAGAAATGCGGTGCTTCTGCTGATGCAAGTACTGGCAATGAGAATACTAGGAGTACTGCCTTGTTTTCACAGACTAATCAGTACTAATCTCTAGGCATTAAGATTATGTTGTTTTCCCCATGATAAGAATATCTGAATAAAAGAAAGTAGGATTAGCCTTTTTGGTTTGGTTAGGCAAACACTGCTATCTGCTGAAACAACCTAGTCTCAATCTACTATTTCATTTCACCTCTCCTGCCAGTCCTGACACACGCTTGCCTCCAGTATTGTAACCAAATCTATGAAGTTAACATTTCCCTAGCATGCTGCAAATTAGTTCAGGGTTAGTAGGCAACAGGGAAGGTGCAGAGCACCATGAACTCAGAAAGGTCTTGCATTTGGTGCATTTATTTTGTGACTGATAAAAGATACATAATGTAAAATTACCATGTATGGTTCAGTGGCACCAAGTACACTCACATTATTGGGCAACCATCACCACCATCCATCTCCGGAAATTTTTTAAATTCTAAACTGAAATCCATACCCATTGAACAAAAAGTCCTCATTCTCCTCCAGGTAACCACCATAGTACTCTGTATCTGTGTAAATTTAACGACTCTGGATACCTCTTATGAGTGGTATCTCTCTGTGTCAGTCGATTTTTCTGTTGTAATGAAATAGTAGAGGCAGGCGACTAGAAGAGGGGTTTATTTAGCTAGGAGTTCTGCAGGTTTAAGGGCAGCCATCAGCTCTAATAAAGACTTCATGGTGGATGGTATCATGGCAGAAGTTTGAGCAAGAGGGGCAGAACACAGCAAGATGAGAAACCAAAGTCAAAGTTGTCCTTTTCATAACAACTCACACTCTAAATAACAGGAGTCTCAAGACAATTTAATTCCTTTCAAGGGCTATGCTCCCTGTGACCTAATGATCTCTCACTAAACTCGATGTCCTAAATGCCCCATCATGCTTAATGTTGCCACCCTAAGAACCAAGCTTTCAACACATGGATCCCTGGGGACATGATCAAAGCATTTCCATATCCAAACCATAGTACAAATATTTGTTCTTTTCCATATACATGCCTTAATTATTTCCCATCACTGGCTTAAATTCCTCATTATTTTGAGAACAAGGGTCCCTCTCCTTTCATTCTGTATTGTCTTCTAACAGATTAGATGGCCTTTTCATAATAGCTATGAACTTTTCTGATTCATCACGCATGTCTTTCTTATAGTAAAGCATATCTCCATGTCCTTATGAGCTCTTCTAAATTTCCATTTCTTCTATGAGATGAAGATCAAATGCTACAGCTCTCTGGATGCTTGAAAGCATTTATATTTTACCTGCTAATGGCATATTTCACATTGTATTGTGTTTCTTTGTTTTTACATTTGTCTTCCCTACACTAGGAACTCCTTGTGTCTTCCTGATCTTTGTAACCTTTGTACCTGATACAATACCTAAGCTCAGGATTGAATTTAAAGTTCTTCTGTTACAGAACCAGTCTTTAATATTTGAAGATGAAACCTTTTCAGATGAGGTCAGAAGGAAGGGGTCCTTACGATGAGGTTAGTGTTCTTACAAGAAGAGAGACCAGAGAAGCTGCTCGTATTCCTGCTCTTCTCCCTGCACCCTACAAGGCAGTAGGCTGAAAGCAAGGAAGACAGGACGGACTAGAAGCCTACCATACTAGGACCGTGATCTTTGACTTTCTTTCCAGAACCATGTGAAAATAAATTTATGTTGCTCAAGCCACCCTAAGTAAGGCATTTTGTTACAGAAGCCAAATCACACCATGTGATTCATAAGTGCTCTAAAATATTCACCAAATATAAGTACACCTGCATGTGTCCATGGTGGGTCACCCTTGGCATCATTGTTGGGTTTCAAATTTAACAAAAACTGAAGGGTGATGGTAGAGTTTTTTAATCAGTAAATGTGATCATTGTGATAGTTCAAAAACTCTAGACCTGATGCAGCCAGTAAATGTGTCTTAAAAAAATGAATGTGTGAACTGTAACCTTACACTCACATCTCAGCTAAGCATTCTGCAAGTATCAGATTTAGCATGTTAAATAACCCAATAGGCTAATCTACTATTTCAGATTCAGAATATCTCTAGCTCCATTTCTTTGAAATAAAGCTACCTTATTTCATGTTTGCTTTATATTCTCCTATAAGGATCTAAGGCTAGATTCAAAAAGAATGGCCAAGTAGGTTTCAAAGCTTATAGTACCACAGATATTTGTATCAGTAAAATTCATCATAATCTTTAATGTTGAAAAAGATATTCTTAGGGAGGATCTCTTCAGCATAAACTAACTCACTTCTACACCACAACACATAAACTGAATAAAAGTTCTCCAAGTTGAGGAATCAGGCTGGGACAGTACAAGCAGCCCAGGACAGGATGTTGAAGTCATATGCTGTGTACTCCAGAACTAAGGCTCTATCAGCCTCAGTTTCTTCACCTGTCAGTTAAAGGGTATTTGGTGGGGTTAATTACCTTGATCTCTGAATACTCCAAGGCTCCTTGCGGCCACCATCTTCCCTCCTGAATTTGGTCCAGGGGTAACAGTTTGTCAACTTTTGCTCTATGTTCAAATCATAAACATAGGGTGCTAGCATATGCCACTTCAGAGCCACCTTTCCTCCCAGCTATGCCACCCTGGGCATGTCTCTTAAACTGAGATTCCTCATTTGCACTTTAAAAGAGGTTGGTCAAGGTGAATGTTTCAATGCTAAGTCTAAGTAGTGAGTCAAAAAGTGATTTCACAATAAACCAATCATGATACCGTAAATAAGGTATTTTAGGAAAATCAAGTTTGTGTGATAAAAGAATTACAAAGACTGTACTGACTTTACATGTGACGGCTTTGGTGAAGGCCAAGTAAGGCACCATGACCTCTAATTGAACTACTGCTTGGACACATTGTCTTTTTGCAGGACATGATAGAGGTGATACCCTATGTTAATTACACATTTTTTTCATATTCTTTTAAGTCATATAATAGGCTTCTACTAGTGTTTCTGTTAGCTCCTTTTCTATGGAATTAGACTACCTTACTTGCTTGTATCTTTCATGTCCGCTTTGGATTCTCATTTGTGTGCCTCTGACAAGTAAACGAGCCTAGCTGGTGAAGAGCTTTACATAAAATGAAATGCTATAGTGCTGGGAATTCCTCTTTAATTTTAACTTTAAACTCGATCTTTTGGCTGCATGACTGACCACCTTATTATTACCTATACAGCAAAATGTCCCACTGACAGTGAACGTCTGAGGTCCACAGACTAAAGACAATCCCTGCCATTGTGCACCATGGTATAATCAGTCATGGAAATGCACAGGCATTGACAACCATTTCTTCCCAAAGCAAGAGCATTTCACAAAGAAAAAATGCATGTCTAGCACTTCTCCTTTTTACTGTACATTATTTTATACCTATTATACCTTGCTGACAATGGAATTTTTTCTAATTTTCCCTTTATTTTGTTGCAATATAGTTAAAGAATATTTTCTACACTTTTTATAGACAACTAATATGAATACTTTATCTTTATTAAATATAATACATTGGTCTTAAGCTTCCTACTCTTCTAAAACATGAGCAAAAATCATTTTATGGTAGAACCACTTATAACATCAATGGATGTAGTTTTTACTTTTCCTTGGTGGTTCAGAGTAAAGTTTCAAAATATTTTTTGGTAATATACTTCTTTAAACTTTATTTTTAATATATACTTATATCTAATTGTCTATGACAGGGGGAAAACTTTATATCTTGGTTTTGTGGAGCATGCAGTTTCTGTTACAAGTAGTTAACTTAGCCATCCACCATAGCACAAAACCAGCTAGGAGCTATAGGCAAATAGATGAACATGTCTGCGCTCCAATAAAATATTTGGCCCAGGGGTAACAGTTTGTCAACTTTTCCTCTATGTTCAAATCATAAACATGGGATGACAACATACACTGCTCCAGAGCCGCCTTTCCTCCCAGTTATGCCACCTGGGCATGCATATTAAACTGAGATTCCTCATTTGCAGTTTGAAAGAGGTTGGTCAAGGTGAATGTTATCAAACTCTGGTATTTTTATAGTCACTAAATCTCATATGCAAAATGTTTTGCTTTTATTGCTTTACTTTGGAAAGTAAAACTTTATAACAATTCATAAAATTTCTAATTACTTAAGAGTGAAATTCTCCATTATTCCTGGATGGGCTTTCCTCCCTTGAAAGGGAACTTTGGAGGTTGATCTGATACCACCTTAAGTTCTCTATGGAGGCTGATAGGTGAAAGCAAAGGCTGCTGGTCTGCCTGTACAGAAACATGTTCCTTTCGTGCTTTCTAATTTCTTTCTGTACTTCTGAAAAAGTGGCACTGGGGAAACTGGCTCTTCACATCTGAAGGTTGAACATAGACTCATATAACTTGTTAATCATATATCTTGTTATGCACTAAAGTAAAATCAAAATGGATAAAAGAGTTAAACCTTAAAATAGAAACAATCTGCTGTAAGATTAAAATAGGTAAATTCTTGAAGACACAGGTGTAGATGAAGACTTTCTGAACAAAATCTCAGTTGCACAAGAAATAACACCAATAATCAACAAAATTGAAAAGCTTCTGCTCAGCAAAGGAAATCACCAACAGAGTGAAGAAAACCTCCAGAAAGGCAAAAAGAAAAAAAAAATCGCTAGCTACTCCTCAAAGTACTAATGTCTAGAACATATAAAAATTTTTAAAAATTAGAGCCAGAATTTAAAGGCCTAATCAGAAAATGGGCCTCTAAAATAAGTGGACATTTATTATATTAAGAAATAGAAATGGCCAATAAACACATGAAACAATGCTTAACATCACTGGCCCTTTGAGAAATGGAAACAGTACTGAGATTCCAACTGACTCCAGAAAGAATAGCTAACAGCAAGAAATCAATCAATAACAAAACAAATCAACAAAGGCAAGGCTGTAGGGGGAAAGGAACCTTTATTATTTGTGGGAATGCAAACTGACACAATCACTGCAGAAATCAGTATGGAAATTCCTCAAAAGCTGAAAGTAGGAATTCCACTTGACCCATCTATTCCCCTTCTATGTTTCTTCCCAAAAGAGAAATATATCTTGTCACAGTGGTTTATGTATACCTATGTTTATAGCAGCACAATTCATAAGAGTTAAATCTTAGAAACAGACTATATGCCCATAAATAGAATAAAGAAAATGCAGTATTTATACACAATTGAGTACTACTCTGCTGTGAAGAAGGAAAAGCTTGATTCATTTGTAGGAAAATGGATGAACCATGAGACCATAATATTAAGTGAGGTTAATTTAGACCCACAGTGTAAACATCACCTGATCTCTCTCATATTAACTATTTAATATATAAATACAGACATAAAAGCTTAAATATCACCTGGTCTCTCTCTCTCATACTAATAACAATATATAAATAAAGTCTGAAACAAAAGACAGATGATAGGAAAAGAAAGATAAAAAGTTATTATAATTCAGTGTGGACAGTGCACCTAAAAGAGTATCATGATAAGTACAATTGTCCCACATGTTTTATGTTTTTTGGCTTATTGGTCTAGCTTTTTAATCTGTACGTGTAATATATATATATATATATA
>NW_022900944.1:19114246-19126847 GCF_012274545.1 Fukomys damarensis
TGTGTTATATATATATATATATATATATATATATATATATATATACATATACACACATACTTACACACATATATCATATATATATGATATATATGATAAAGAGTCTTATAAAGTCATATAAATAAATGAACCTGATATCTGATTCTGGAAGAATAAAAGGGGGTGGAGGAAAGGGAAAAAATAATTCAAATGTGTTATGTACATGTTCCAATTCTCTATAGTGAATGTACTCTTATGCACTGTAAACATGCACTAATGAAATTTTCAGAGTGGTTTTCTTTCCCTTTTAAATAGATGTGTTGAAATGAAATTCAAACAACATAAAACTGATCAATTTTAAAATGAACAATTCAGTAGTATTTCATGCATTTGCAATGTAGTACAATCACCATCACCATCTAGTTATAAGTTATTTCCATTTTTGTACAGAGTAAAATCCTTTGCTCTTTACCTTCTTTCCTGCATTCCCCTTACAGCCCAGCCCCTGGCAATCACCGATCTGCATTTTGTTTCTATGTATTTACCTAGTCTCAATATGTCACATAAATAGTATCACAGAGTATGTGACATTTTATGTTTGGCTTTGTCCACATAGCATAATGTTGGGATATTCATCCATATTCTAACATGTATTTCTTTCTCCTTTTTAAAACATTTTTTGTTGTGTTAAGTTTTCATACTATAAAATTTACCATCTTAATTGTTAAGAGTGCAGTTCAAGATATTAAATGCATTCATAATACTGTGCAAAAATAAATAGAAGTGAGCTTTCAAAAGAAAGCTAAGCCTTTATTCTTTAAAACTTCTGAGATATACAAGTGACCACCATGGTTATGTTAAAGTTTTACTCAAAATGTCTGTCATCTTGATAATAATATGGAGCTCCTATTAACTGAGCAAAAGTGCTGATAAAATGGGCTCTTCATGAAACATTTCCTTTGGCTATTGGTGAATTTATGTAATGTTTCTTTGTGATTTTTTTCATTCCTCTCAGAGAATGAAACTGCCTAATGCTCAGGGGGCACATTTAACAGATAATCTAAGATTTAGATTCTGCACAGTTGCCTAAGATAATAAAGTTGAATAAGTCAGGGTGTATGGTTTTTAGGAATAAGTGAGAGTGCATGGTTATTTAGGGTATACTAACAATGGGTGTTGCTACTTTCAGTTCTAACATGACTCACAAAAATCTACTTTCTAGCATATTACTTATGTTACCTGTGAGGGATCTGAGGGCAGCTGTGAAAGGTATATGAATGTACAAAATAATGAAATAATCCTTTTATTTGTGTCATTATATTTCATTTTTATTAATTTTGATTTCAAGGATCAAGGGAATAAGATGTAGCAGTTACTGACATTTATTAAACTTATGATTTAGAGAATTTATCTTAGATTTTAATAATGTTATTTTAACAAAGTTAAATTTTAAGCATATTTTCCCTATTATTTATTCTGGCTAAATGTAGTAAAATTAAAATAGGAGATGAAATTGGCTATATTTATAGGATGACTGTGCCATGAAAATATAGAGAGAGGAGAAAGAAAAAGCAGATTTTAGATCTTCAATCATGGTAGAAAAATTTCATTCCAGATTCAATAATCTGTGGGGGATTCTCTTGCTCATGAAAAACACTTTTTAAGAGGAAAGGTGTACAGACAAACACATTTTTCAATTGTTTATGCCTTCATTCTACTTGTGTTAAACTCAATTTAAGCTCAAACAAGACATCTGAACTATCATAAAAGAAAAATTTTGATAAGCACACCCGATACTCATTTCCCACTTTATAATTTTAAGTTACAGAACTTTATAATGCTAGATTACTTTGTTAATGCAGACTAAATTAAGGAAGTGTGTATTCCAAAATGTACAATTTTTTAGATTATTAATCACATCATACATTTAATTCTCTGGGAGATACCATAAGAAATGATTAACAACGACCTCAGTGGAATACATGTTAATTTTATCTCACTGTTCACATTCTGTTCATTTCAGGGTAGATAAAGAGTTTTCTATGTGTTTTTTTTGGGGGGGGTAAATTCCCCTTTAGCTAGCATTCACTAAATGGATTGTCAACCAAAATTTTAATACAATTTCAATGAAATAATAGCAGATGTTCATCATGATATTCTGAAATAACTAAGGTGTCTAAATGCTTTTTTGCAAGCTTAAAAATTCAACTTAGAAGATGCAATATGATTGTACTTTTGAGTATATTTTAATGATTAAATTATAGCCCCCACAATTGAAATTGTGTTTCATCACCCATTTAGTCAACCTATATTCACATTTCATTAAGGTACAAAGTGTCAGATAGCTGAATGGAAAAAAAGTGAAAATTATAAAATTAATATAGTATTCATAAAATTGAAGGCACACTCTTTTCAGACTCTTAAAAGAACATGAAGGGTCAGGGATTTAGCTCAGTGGTTCCACCACCTGCCTCAAAGTGCAAGGTCCCAAGTTTGATCCCAGGTACCAAAAAAAAAAAAGAAAATATGCAATGAAACATATAATGAAATACAAAATATAATGAAAGAATATACATGAAGTGGACTTTCTAAAGTAGATACTAACGTCTCAATGTTACCCATAAGGAAACAGAGGACCAGTGAAATGAAATAACTTGCTCAAGAAGATGGCAACACAGCTGGTTTGAAATTAATCTGATATGGCTCCACCACAGATATTTATAAACAATTAGCAGCATGCACTATGGTGCAGAGTCTACATTCCTCTTGACCCTAACAGGTACATTTTTAAAAATTTCTGTTCTCTATAGTGCTAAAAATATTTAAAGAAAAATCTTAACCTTGTAGAGAAAGCTCAGCCATTATGACACTAATTATTCTCAGAAAACACCCCTTCTTATACATTAATATAATTGTACAATACAAAGTTTGTCTTTGAGCAAAATATATAATCTGCAAAGTTAAAAGTAAATTATTTTCAATTGAAGTTTAGAAGCACAGAAAGAACAAGACTACATTTTTTAATGGCTAGTTTAATTGAAGTCTTAATTAGATGCAAAGAAATTTCAAGATGGTTCTGCTGCCTGCCTCACAAGCATAAGGTCCCGAGTTTGAACCCCAGTAATGTATGTGTGTATATATATATAGGCACAAATCAAGTGCATGCCCACCTCCCCACCCCCCATAAGTTCCTTCCCCTGGGTCCCACCCCCTAAAGGTTCCATCACTTCCCAAGAGTGCCGCCACAGATGGGAATCAATCCTTAGCATGCAGACCTTCAAGAGATATTCAAAATCCAAACAATCACACTTCTCTTGAAAATCAATTGGCTGTAAATGCATACATTCATTTGTTTATCCCTCTTTTCTTTTCTATTGGATTATTATATACCATTTCTTAATGCCAGTACCTTGATATTTTTGTTACCTTAACTTTGTAGTATATTGTGACATCAGGTAATGTGATGCTTTGTTGTGTCATGCTGTTTGTTCATTTGCTTTTGCATAAAACTGCTTTGAGTATTTAGAGTTTTTTGTGGTTCCTTATATATTTTAGGGTTTTTCCCTATTTCTTTGAAGTGTGCCATTTCTTATTTTGATAGGAATTGTATTGAATCTGTAGATTAATTAAAAAGACGGGTATTTTAACATTGTTAGTTCTTCAAATCCATGAACATGTGTTATCTTTCCACTTGTTTTTCCTTCCATTTCTCTCATCAATTTTTTTATACTTTTGAGTGTAGGGATCTTTCACCTTTATGGCTAACTTTACTTCTAATTGTGTTTTTCTCTTTTGAAGCTATTATAAATGGAATCATTTTTAAATTATTTTTTCCTGACACTTGCTGTCTGATATAGAAACACTCATGTATATCAAACCCAGGGCCTTTTGTACAATAAGAAAGCTCTAAGCTAAGATGATTTTATATCCCAACAAATTACTGAATTTATTTTTTAGCTCTAACATATTTTCAAAAGCTCTAATAGCTTTTTTAAAGCTCCTTATAATTTTTTGTTATTTTTAAAGCTCTATCAGCTTTTGTTCAGATATAAGATCATGCTATATACAAACAAAGACAAACGAACTCTTTCAAGTGTGGATTCTTTTTACTTCTGTAATCTAAATTGCTCTGACAAGGGTCTCTAATAATATAATTATTGAAGAGAAATTCCAAGAGTGAGCACTTTTTGTTTACTCTAGACGTTAGCGGGGATGTTTTCAACTTTTCCCTTCTGAGTAGATTCTAGTTCTGGGTTTGAATATATCACTTTGATTATATTGAGTTTCATTCCTCCCATGCGTAATTTCTTTAGAGTTTCTGTGTCTACTGAAATGATCATGTTTTTGTTTTAGTTTTTTTACTTTTTTACCTGTTAATGTGATATATAATACTTTATATCTTACATATGATGAACCATTACTTGTATCCCTGGAATGAAGCCACTTGATTGTGGTAGCTGATATTTTAATATGCTGTTGAATTCAATTTGACAGTATTTTGTTGAACTTCATATATATGTTGATTGGAGATTATTGGTTCACAGTTTTCATATTTTGTAGTGCCTTTCAGGTGCTGGTATCAGGGTGACAGTGGACTCATGAAATGAATCTGGAAATATTCCCACCTAAAATTTTGGAAGAGTTTGAGAAGTATTCACTTTTTATTATCCTTTAAAAGTTTGACAGAATTCAAAAGGTAAACCATAAAGTTCAAGTTATTTTGATACTAGACTTTTCAGTCCTGACTCAATCACCCTACCCATTATTTGTCTATTCAAATGTTTTATGTTCTATAGTAATTCAGTCTTTATGGGCTGTGTGCATCAAGAAATGTATCCATCTTTCTTCATTATCCAATTAGTTGACATGTCATTGTTCATAATTGCCTGTAACTATCTAACATTCCATGGTGTCAGCTGTAGTGCTTCCCTTTTTGGTTCTGATTTGAGTCTTTTCTATTTTTTCATGTAGGTAAGTTTTATTTTAACTTTTTAAAAACAACTTTTCATTCTATTGATTTTTTGTATTGCTTTTCTTACTTCTATTAATTTCTGTTCTGATCTTTATTATTAACTTCTCTCAATAACTTTGGGCTTAATTGGGTCCTGTTGTGCTAGCTCCATGAAAAACATTACATTGCTTATTTGGAATATTTATTTCTTCCTTCTTTTCCTCCTCTCCTTCTTTTTCTTTTCCTTCCTCCCTCCCTCCCTCCCTTCCATTTCCTTCTCCCATTTAGTTATTTATTGCCATAATATTTGCTTTTAAAGCTGTTTATAATATATCCCATGGATTTTGATATGTTACATTTCTCTTTTTGTCTCAAAACATTTTTTCAATTCCCCTTTTAATGTCTCCACTGACTCATGAGTTATTCAGGAACACGTTTAATTTCCACGTATTAATACATTTTCCAATGTTCTTCCTACTATTGATTTCTAGTTTTATACCATGTGGTGAGAAAAGATACTTGGTGTAAATTTAACACTCTAAACTTCCTTAAGATTAGTTTTTTATTCCACCATACGATCTATCTTGGAGAACGTTCTGTGTGCAGTTGAGAAGAATGTGTACAGTTTTGCTTAGTATAGCACGTTGCTGTTGGATGGAATGTTAGGTCTATTTGATGTAGAGTACAGATTGGGTTCAACATTTCCTTATTGATTTTTCAATTGGATTATCCTTCTATTCCTCAAAGTATGGCACTGAAGTCTCCTAATATTTTATTGTAATTTATCACTCCAGAGCTGCTGGATGCAATGTTGGATATATTTATATACTTCCTTTTGACGAATGGATTCTTATTACTATATAGTGACATTGTCTCTTCTAGTTTGTGATTTAAAATCTATTTTATAAGAATAGCTTTTCCTCTTTTCCCACTATTCATATCTTTTCACATTCTGTCACTTTCAGTCAGTGTATGTCCTTACAAGTGATGTCTTTTCTATGTAGCATAGTTTGACTGTATTTTTTAATCTATTCAGCCACTTTGTCCTTTTACTGGGATATTTAATCTACTTGCATTCAAGGTCATTTTTGATTGATGGAAAATACTGGTGCCATTTGTTGTTCCTCGTTGATTTGTAAGTTCTGCTCAATGTTTATTCTATTTCATTCTTCCTTGTGGCTAAGTGATTTTTCCTAGTGCTATGTTTTAATTCTTTGCGTGTATGTGTCTGTGTGCGTGTTTGTGTGTGTACTATTTATTTTGTGGTTACTGTGAGGCTTACAAAACATTTCATAATGAATAGATTATTTTAAGCTAGTAACAACTTGACTTTGATTGCAAAATAACTTCCCTTTTACTCCATTCCTACATTTTGAATTTTTGATATCACATCTTGTATCTTTTTATTTTACACATCTCTTAAGAAATTATTGTAGCTATTGTGATTTTTGTTTTCCCTTTTAACCTTAATATTACAGATATAAATGCTTTACACAACACCATTACAGAATTAGCATTGCCACATTTTGACCATGTACCTAACTTTTTCAATCTGTTTTATTCTTTGAGATGTTTTCTGATATTTATGAGTACTCCCTTTATCATTATTGAAAGACTGGTCTGGTGATGATAAACTTCCTCAGTTTTGTCTGGGCAAATCTTTAACTCTCCTTCATCTCTGAAGGACAGTTTTGCTTAGTATAGTACTCTTGGCGAGCACTTGTTTTCCTTTAAAACTTTGAATTTTCCATTGCACTATGTCCTGGCATGTATGGGTTCTACTGAGAAGTCTGCTACCAGCATGTTGAAATTCTTTTACATATTATTTACTTCTTTTATTTTGCTGTGTTTTGGATCTAGTCTTTGTCTTTGATTTTTCACAGTTTGTTTAGTTCTTGGAATCATCTCATGTGGACAGGCACTTCAGAAGACCAAAGCACAGCTAAAATCACTAAGCTCTCATATGGTTGAAACTATACCCAGATTATCATGTCCCTCTGTAATGCTATTACCCTTTACTTAGTTCATCTCGCATCCTCTCTGACTGGACTGTTGCAATGGTATATTAGTCACATTCCCATATATGCGACAAAATACCCAACATCTATTACTTGAAGAGAGGTTTATTTTGGCTCATGGTTTTAAAGGATTCAGTCCACGGTTATCCAGCTCCAAGGAAGAAATGTCATGGCAGAAGAGCATGATAAAGAGCTGTTCAACCTATGGCAACTAGGAAGTAGAGTAAAAAGGGAGGAGCTGGGGACAAGAATATACCTTTACAAGAACATTCGCAGGCCCCACTGTCTCACACTTTCAACCCTAAACTGATCAATGGATTAATCTGCTGGTGAGTGATCCAATCACATTCCAGACTCACCACTTTGAACAAATGAAACTTTTGGGAGACATCATAGATCTATATGATAACCATCTTCCAATTAGTCTCTTATTACTACTCTTCTGCAACCAGATGTATTATTTAAAATACAGTCATGAAGTATCTTTATAGTAAATAAAATAATAGCCCTCCAACTTCTTAGCATGGCATTTAAAGCCTTTATGATTTACCCTTAACTATAATCTCAGCTGGCTGTACTGAAACTAAAGTACCTTCTTCTGTAAGCCAAAACTTTCCCAACAGAGAACATTACTCTATGACTATTTTCTTTCTACTGACACATCCACCTGAAATATTTTCTTTTTTCTCAAATTCATTTTTATCAACAATCTTTACCTCTCCAGTAGTCTGAAAGTTTCTTACTTTTTTCAAAGCAAGGCTAAATGTCTTTCTCACTGCATGTCCCAGCATCTGGTTCACAGCTCAGTTGAAGCATTTATCATGCTGAATTAATTACTTGTGGAGGCATACGAACAGTTTTGTAAACAAATGATTCACATAACAGTCCTTCCAAAGAGCATTGGTTTCATGTACCCAGGAATTTTCAAAATGTGAGATTGTGACGAGTATATAGTAGTTACTCAATACATGTTTGTAATGACCCATCTTGAAAACCAGTAGGACATTCCAACTCAGGAACTACAGTGAAAATGTTAAATCAAAAGATGATCTGTGTCTAGACAGAAATGCTGAGAACAGGAAGACATTTTAGAAGTCATACAAGAAAATATGCAATATTTATTTTAAATAAGTCTGAAAACATATATATGTTTTTCACTACTCGTTGAATTTTTTATTCAGAGAGTCCAAAGACAATTTTTAAAGAATGTAGCATTTAATTTGTTTTCAAGTTTTCACTATATCACTTCTCCCTAAGGGTATGTAGTGGTCCAAGGCTATCCACTGGGCAAAGGAAAGACATTATTTTCAAGTGGCAAAATTCAAATCTTCTTAGATACAACTGACTGTGGTTTTGGACTTGTAACTAAATCCTAGAAAAATGCCGTGGTACCTCAGTTTAGAAATGTAACTTGTTTTATGACTTTAGGGAAGATGGCAGTGTTTGCGTCTGTGTGAGGAACATGACCACAACCATGTTTGCCACCCTATTCAGAGCTTGGAAAAAGAAATAAAATTTTGCCAAAGGCTCTTATTTGTGAACTGAATTGTTTGCAAACAGAAGCATTTGTGAATTGAAGTACAGTATTACTTTACTCTGTCTCTCGTGGTATCACAAACAGTTAAGGTAATAACTGAAAGTGAGAGTATCTACTGAAAGTACCCCAGGAAGGGATGTCACTGACTTTCTTAAACTTAATGTTTAAAAAAGGATAAAACTGATAAGAGAGTACAGATTCAGGAAGTAGCAGTCACAGAAAAAGAAGCAGCACTGACGGATGGATTCTATCATCAAAGTCCGCAACCATTCTACACAACTGAGTTTATTGTTTTTACCATAAACCAAACCCTCAAAGGCAGATATCTAATTTTATTGACCAAGTTAACAGAGGTCCAGTTGCCAAAAATCTTATAACTACAAATCGAGTAAGTCATAATATGAACACAGATCTACTTTATTCCAAACCTAGCACTCTACTGATATCCTGTAGCGAACACATTTAAAAAGAAGAGGCAAGATACACTGTCAGTCAGTTCAAAGTTGATTAAAGATGACCTCAAAGAACTCACTAAGTCAAGTGATGAGAACAATGACAGAAAAAAAGAGATTGAACTGAATTTAACATCATGACACACAAAATTAATTCATCACCGTAAAGCAATGGGAACACAATTTAACTTCACCCATTTTCAGAACAAACGGTAAGTCCAAAGTAAAAATAAAAGATTTCTCAAATTTGTTTCAAAGGTGTTTTATGAACATGTTTGCAGAAAATCACAGTGGCAGAAAAGCACAAAGCCATCCCTGAAATCTGTCAGCTTCAATCAGCATAGCACCCCCTGGAACCTCCACAAATATCCCCTTCTAACAAGTGGTTTTTCTCTGGAGTTATTCACTGAATAATCCATAAGCAGAGTTTTATATATATAATATATATTACTGATCTTAGTTTACTATCAAGCAAAAGTAGTGACATAACAAATCCCCACAGCTCTCTTTTTTTTTTAATTAAATTTATTGGTACATTCTAGGTAGACAGTACAGTTACACTCATTACTGGGATCTTGTACCTTTACATGCCAGGTCTTGCTTCTCATTTTTTCCCCTTGTCCCCACCCTCCCTTCACCCGCTCCTCCCCTCCCCACCTTCAAACACTTTAATTCCATTTTTACATTTTCTCATATTTTTTTTCTTTTCCCTTGCTCCCCTTTCCCTATCCTTCTCACTGTCCCTACACCTTTGGTCCTTTTCTTCCTATTTCACATTGCTAATTTTTATTGCATACAGCCTTGAGCACTCTGCTAAGTATGTAGGTATTAAATCCATTGTGTGCTGATATATGGGCCATTTATGCATCATTTTCCATAAGCATAACCCATGAAAATATTTAGCATTCAAAGAACGAAAGCAGTGACAAAATAGTGTTCTATCATACATGAAAATTGTTTCCACAATTCTATAGCAATCTTATTCATCTAGTGTTTCTGAGTACTGGTGGTATTTTCCATTAATATATCAGATTTTTTCTAAGGAAATTTGAAAATAATAATTTTAAAGATTACTTAGTCATTGTCATATTGGAAAATTAATAATTGAATAGCATGGTGACAAATTCAATCTCATCTTAGTCTATTACAGTGAAGAGCAAGATAATATGAAATCATTGCATTGGACTCAATACAATGTATTCCTAAACATAAAATGTGTGTAAGAGCTGGGCATTGTGCATGCCTCTAATCCCAGCACTGCTGAGGCTGAGGCAGGAGGATCTCTGCAAGTTCAAAGCCAGTCTGGGCTACATAAGGAGCTGAAGCAGCCAGAATTACACAGCAAGGTCCTTTTAAATTAATTAATTAATTAAAAATGTATGTGTGGACCCATATTTTATGATCATGGTATCTCCCTGGCCAGGTAAGTGTAGGACCCATATTTCAAATAGGAAAATGAAATCAAAGGTCACAGCCACTGTTAGATCTTGAAGACTAAGAAAACTATTTTAATGAGTGCTTAGTAAATACTTCTTCATTAGCTTCACTGTGTTTGAATATTGAGGGGAAAAAAAACACTATTCAGCCTTTCAAGAATATTAAAAGCATTTTGAATATTTAACTATTTTAAGACACATAACATATGTAAGGCATTTAACTAGGTGGCTGGCACATAATATATAATAAATACATGTTTTCTTCATTTACTGGTTCATGTTTTCCTTGTATTGAAGAAACTAATAAAGTACATAGAAATGAGTTGTTGAGTATCATTCAACATTAAATGCATCCTGAAGATGTCACACATCTTAAGTAAAAAGTTATGGAAATTGAATGTGGACTCTATAAAATAGAGATGGTCATTCAGTAACCTCTAAAATGTGTCCACTTTGGGCAGACCACTACCACCTCGTGACATTTTTAATTAATGAATTTTGAAATATATATCACATTTTTAATTAATGAGTTTTGACATGCGACTCATTTCTAACTTGATCAAAATAAAGTTGGAACTTGAGAGTGATAATCTTTCCCAAATATTTACTTTGGGAGTAAACTGTTTCTAGATTGACTGTAGTACTACAGAGATAATTCCTTCATATGCTATTTCTATTTTCATATGTTGAAACAGAAAAATTCATCATCTAAATACAGTAAAAAATATTCAACTCCTTAAAATTTCCCGAGTTCTAAAAGTCTTTAAAAAATGATAGATAGCCAAGATCTCTTAAGCCATAAATATCATATAGAGATGCCACAATTTCTCTATGTTTAACGAATAATTTTTATTATGGCTTTCACATTACTAAAACAAAATCTTTGTTATTTTATTTCTACAATTGGAAAGTATTTCTGTTGAGCCTTTATAACTAATAGTTTATTTTAATTACAATACAGTACATGCTATTCTTGTTGTATGAAGTATAAATCCACTTGTTAGCACCTCATCCTCAACTGGGTAGGAAAAATCATAGAGAAACTGATTTCATATATTATTTAGTTGCGGAGTAGTAAAAGTCATGGAGATAACTAGAGGTCATGTGGGTAGGTTTAGCACAAGACACTTCAGAAAAAACTTTCCCCCTAATTCAAATGCTTTTACACAGCTTTATGTGATTTTGATCTGTTCCCATTTTTTTTCCAAAAATTCAATGACATCTACTTCATATCATTTCACCTCAATTATTTCTATACATTATTTTTATATTTTATTAAAATTATTTTTATCACATAGTATAAGTTACCAACTTTTTTGCATATACAACACATTTTTGAATATGAGTTGCTGACCATAAATTTAAAAGAATTATTTTGATAGCTATCAAGTGGCTTGTTTACTTGAGTAATGTCATTGAGGAAAAATTGTTAACTCTCCTTACATGCTCATGAGAGAAAATTTTGAAATATCTCTGGTAATAATATGTTTAATAAAATACTTTTAGCTCTACCTTTTATCTCTTAATTCCAAAATATATTTTTTCTAGGTCTCATTTTTTTCTTCAAATGCCTGTAAGAGAAAAACATATTTCTTCCAGGGCAGCTTTTCAGCCACGATGATTCAGATACATGTATTATCATTAAGTAGATCATTCTGAACACTTTGAAGTCCAGTACGCAGCATGCAGACTACCACATGTCACAGTATTTTTTTATTCATCATACTTTGAGTATTACTTTATTTTCCTTCTGTAATTATTTTTTGGTTAATATCTATGCTCCTTTCTGAAAGTAAGAAAAAGTGATACTATATGTTTTTAATTCCAAGGAGCAGATCTTAACTGCAGTACTGAGTAGACTCTCATGGTCCAAGAGATGCAGGAAAACAATTTCAAAGGATGCCTTTTTCTATTAAATTTCCTTATCAGACAGGAAAGGAACATAACAAAGTGGTCACCCCACAAGTTTATTATGGTATGGAATACATGCTTGTCATTCCCCAGTTCTTCCTTTTACGTCCTTACTTAAATCCATTCAGGCCTATGGTTCAATTATCACTATGACGTAAACATTTACATAGGAAACTTTTTTGAAAAAATTAGGTAAGAATTTATGTCTAGGACCAGGGATTTAGTTCAGTGGTTCTGACACCTGCCGTCCAAACAAGTACCCGAGTTTAACCAAAAAAAAAAAAAAAAAAAAAAAAAAAAAAAAAAAAAAAAAAATT
>NW_022900944.1:19126978-19159335 GCF_012274545.1 Fukomys damarensis
TTAAAAAAAAAAAAAAAAAAAAAAAAAAAGAAAGAAAAAAGAAAAGAAAAGAATTTATGTCTGCCACTCTTAATGGATGTTTGAAGCAATTTCACTACAGAAAAGTATTAATGACAATATTTGAAAAGAACATTTTCCTTTGGACCCCAGACTTCTTGAGCCCTCTGAAATGATCCTAAGGAAATGGAAAATGGTACAACTTCACTAACTAAAATGATCTTCTGATGAAGTCATTCATCTTTGCTCTATAAAAGAACAAAAAGCTAATTTTATGATGAGGCATAGGGCATCTCACAGAAAGAAAGCTGGAAGTGGTGGTCAGGCTCATAGAGAAATCAAACTTTCAAGGGGAAGTAGATTATTTTTCATTTAATGGTTATATCTACCATAATTTTGGACCAACTACAGTAAGATATCACCAACTTTACAAAGTGTCATGTCAAGATATGCTTCCATTAGCAGTGCCTCTTGTCACTTTTGGTACCACTGTTAATCTTAAACATTGAATATTTAGAATTGTAAAACTAAGGACATTATATTTAATACACAGGTTCTGTATACATGCACATCTAATTGTGCCTAAGAATATTTTATTTACTGTTTTTTCCTCTTTAGAATTCTATATGCTTGCTCAGGGAAATATGTGCACCTTTGATCTGGCTAGTAAAATGGGATAATCAGCATCTCCCGTAATCTAAGTATCATGTGTATTAACTTAAGCATGCATTCTTAGGGTCCTCAGGACAGTATGTGGTAAAGTGACACGAGCATTGCCTGGGTGTCAGGAGTCCTAGCTACCTCAACGTAGCTGTCAATGTGTGCTGGAACTATGGGAAAGTAACTTTTCTTCACACATCTTATAATTTTTCATCTGTAAAATAAAGCAGAACTTGGTCATCTCTATGGTCCTTGAAGCTTTGGAATAGTGTTCACACACACACACACACACACACACACACGCACACATACATATGCATGTATTAGGTGTGTACTGAGTGCTACATACAACACAATATGTAGAAAATATATATGTGAAAATGTACAATCCTTTTAATTTGATTATTTTCAGTATTAGCATTCATAGATGAAAATTCCAGCTTTGACCATCTATTTTGTATGTTTTAGCACAGATAGAAAAACCACTCTGTCATAGTTAATATGACAGTTGAGTTGAGAAGACACATAAACATTTACATGGGGACAGGATATGACACAATATAAAATTTGTTATAATTTTAGGTGAGGCTAATTCCCATATATCTGAGATTATACTGACCAGAGATGAAATAGCTGCCCTCTCCTAGAGAGAGGTGGTGAATACCTAGGGCTATTTACCAGCTCCCTAACAGCACAAACAATGCAGTTGAGGGTGATCCCTATAGTACTACATTTCAAATCCTGTTTTGTTTTGTTTTTTTCCAGTAACCGGGATCAAACTCAGGACCTTGTGATTGCGAGGCAGGTGCAGCACCACAAAGCTACGTTCCTCACCCAGTACTGAAGGTACTGAAGGCTCAGAACCCACTCAGTTACATAGTTTTGAGCAATCGTGATTTCTTTCAATAGAAGGGCCTTAGTATCTTCAGTTTTGCAGAGGTAGCTGAATGAAATAAGGAAAAAATACAAGTAAATTACTTCTAAGATATCATTGCTAGCAGTATCAAGATGCGTAACTACCTTAGCATAAAGGAATAGTCAGGTTTTAATCCAGTGTAGATGCATAGCAGTTACGGTATTGAATTCTCTTAAAGCTTTGCTCTGTAAATAACTTTGACTTCCAATAACCCATAAAACTTTGTTACAAAATACACAGAAATATTAGAAAAGGTAAACACATTGCTATTTGCTTTGCACTTGTATAAGTTTGCTTCCATATCACTGTTTACCTAGCCAATGAACAATATTTGACCAGTAGTCAGTGATTTCTTTTAACTTTCCTCCCTGATTGTTTACTGTTCCCTAAGCTCAGATTAGAGTTCTCAAAGTCCAGTAAACTAATTTTCTCAGGTTAGTAAATATTTGCAGCTTCTATTCTTAGTATTAGTCAAAATTAATTAGCTGCATAAAGAACAAAAAAAGTTAATGCAATAAAACAGAATTTTTCAAATAAAGTATAGGTAGCTAAATGAAGTTTTATGCTCTTTACCATGGAAAATCCATAACATACTGTGATATTTAAAATATCATTAGCAGAAAAACAATTAAATACAGCACGCACTAAATAGGAAATCCATGGCTATGGACACTGATTCACAATATTTTTTACAAAAATGAGAACAAAGGTGTCTTCCACATGTTGACATTAACATGTTTTTCTCTTCTGATCAGATACTATTTCAAAATATTTCAACTTCAGACAACATTTTAACACCATGTGCAAGCAATGTTTTCACAACATTTTTAATAAATTGGACTAACTCTTTGAAAGTCAAGACTTGTAACCACATTCAGAAAGAACCATGTTGCCAGCAATTGTTAGTATTTAATCTTTCAATTGAAAAGGGGGAAGGAAATAAAGGAGGAAAGGGATGGGAATGAAAAAGAAAGGAAAATAACAGAAAATGAAAGAAAAAAGAAAAGAATAAGGTTTGTCTGAAGTCTTCAAATTTCTGTCAACCAAAGCTCACTAAATTTGTGTTCCCACCTTTCAGTGGACAGCCACATCTGCATGTCCACACATAACACAATCAACCCAGCAGTGTGTCTGGTCTAGGTTCTTCCTCCATACCACATTACATCAGGGCCATCTTCTTTAATTATCATCTCTGTGAGGTCCATGAGATAAAGGTCTCCTTTTTCAATAGAAGGACCTTAATTCAGAGTCAGTGGCTCACTCCTAGCATGGTCTGTCTGTCATCTCTATTAAATATCGTGCTATGAGAGCAGGTTATTAGTCACACGAATGCATCTCATAGGACACATGCTGTCAAGAACACATTTTCTCTTTTGTTTTGAATTGTCACTCCTTGAAGATTTAAGATATTTTAGGTAGTTAATTTTAATCAGAATGTTCCCCATTATGATAGAAAAAACAGTGTAATTTTGGTGCAAATCAGCAGCATGCTATTGGAGTAAATTTAACATGAAAGGGGATGACCTGTTTTACACACACACACACACACACATGCACGCACACGTATACAGTTTTATATATAAAGATGATTTATTATATATAAATTTAACTTGATTATCTATTAAGTTTATTTTTATGTAAGGAGAAATGGAATACAAAATTCCCTTAATAGGACAGGGGCTCACATATTTAAGCTTGAAATGAAGCCACTTTTACACTAATCTGAAAATGATAATGATACATAAACTGAAGAGAACAAAATCCAACATTTCACCTATCTGTTTTTCTGTGGCTAAAGTACAAGGAGGAATGTAGCCAGGAGCCATTAGAATAATAAGCTGCAGAGAAATTTGTGTTTTTCCTGGGTCACCAGTGCTGCGGCCCAGCACTCATTTCTACAATCACAGATGATGAACTGTGGAGTGCAGTGATTGCCCAGCTGGACCATTCTAATGTGCACAGGGAAATGATGTCCGCCTGAAAAGCAGACATTCTCAAACTGTAGTGAGCCTCAGCCTCAATTCCAGATTTCCTAACTTAGTTGTCAGCGTGCTACAAAAGCAACACAGATGATTCTAATGCAGGTGGCAGAAGGGTTTCATTTTATAAAACACTACATGTAAAGTGCACCCACCCCAAAGTCTCTTGTATTCCAAAGTGGGGCTTGGAAGGTACTGGATCATAAAGTCGGTATACTCATCAGTGGATGAATCTATTGATGGCTTCATGGCCAAATATGCTGTTAAAAGTTGGCCCTGGTTAAACTGGGTCATTGGTAGTGCCGCCGGGAAGCTGTGCTCTTTCTGCTTCCTGGCTACCAGGAAGTGAGCGTTTTTTCTCCACTATACCCTACCACCATGATGTTTCTGTCTTGGAGACAGCCAAAATTGACTGAATAGCCTGAGCTATGAGATAAATTAAATCTCTCCTCCTTCAATTTGTGGATGTCAGTTATTTTGTCCCAGCAACAGGAAAGATAACTAATGCAAGTTTTGTGTGATACACAGGCACATCAGTGAAACACATGAGTCAGGTGATATCTTTTTGTTTTAATTGGCACCATGTGACCTAATTTTGAAGAAAAAATAAATGCTCATTTTGGCTTAAGATTAATTGCAGGAAGCAAGATACTTGAATTTGTGTGAGACACTAGAGGTGTTACATCAGTTTTAGAGTAAGATGATCCAGAAGACAATAAAAAACAAATAATGTATTGATTATCTTAGAAAATCAGAAGTTTCAAAAAATAGGTGATGCTTGCAACTTCAAAAGTGTCAAAGCTCTGCATATTTTAACATTTGGAGGAAATTCTTCTCAAATGAATCGTCTATTTCTTGCCATGGGAGAATATGTTAGACAAAACTGATATAGATGACTTCTACCATCCCTGTAAACATTCATGCTGAGTTAACATATCTGAGTTAATATTCTAATCTATGATTTACTAATCCAGAGGAAACTGTAGAGCTTCCTGGGCTTTGGCTTGCTTGTTCCTGAAAGGAGGAATTGACTTCAACGGGGACTGTGCGGGATCCAATGTGTCAGTGCTTGCGAGAGAGCACATCAACGAATCCAGCACATCCCTGTTAAGGTCTCCTTTCTTACCTCAGCTGTTGGTCTTTCTCTTCTCACTACTGTCCTTGATTCATGTCTCTTATCTTTTAAGGTAAATAAAGCAGATAATGAAGCTTATCAAGAACCATGTACTAAACAGAAGATCTGAAGGAAGAGCTGAAGGCAACAAAGGTATTTTGTACCTAAATCAGAGTGTTGAGAATGTTAATCTCAACTTTTATTTAAGCATTATTGAAATACCTGAAATTAAACTATAGAAAATTATTAAACAAAGATAATCTGGGTGCAAAATAGATATAATTATAATTCTCAAGTTATTTACATGAAAACTTCACAAAAATAACGTTAAATAATAGTGATTCACTTTTTGACCTTATATATAAATGAGGGAGTTTCTATAAAAATACTAGTTATTAGACTTAAAATACAAGTGGTAGGTTTTTCATCAAATGATGATAATATGTGTAGTTCTTTACAGAGAAATAAGACAGCAGTATGCCTTTGAGATAAATTCTTTAAAAATAGCTTTGCGCAGTGGCAGTATCGTAGCCAATGAGGTTTATCTGAGGCGCTATTATCGCTAAAAAGGGCTAAAGGTGTAGGGAAAGTGGGAAGGGTAGGGGAAAGGGAATAGGGAAAAGAAAACAATATGAGAAAATGAAAAAATGGAAATAAAGTGTTTGTAAAGGGGGAGGAGGGAGTGAAGGGAGGGCAGGGACAAGGGGAAAAAATGAGAACCAAGACCTGTCATGTAAAGGTACAAGATCCCAACAATGAATGTAACTGTACTGTATCCCTAAAATGTACCAATAAACTCAGTAAAAAGAAAAAAAAATAAACTAAATTTGTCCTTTTAAATTTTAGGCATTGTTTTTTAATTTACTGTGCTATTTTTTTTCTTAAAAGGAAGAAGAAAAGGTAAGACAGAGTAAGAAACAGTATAGAAATAGAGCAATTTTGGAAAAAATAATGTTTTGTTAATAATTGTAGGTGGTTAATTATTGCATGTATTCTGAGCTAAATCACTAATCTAAAAGCAATCTGCACATATTTTCTCTTTGAGATATAAAAGCAAAACAAAACCAAACTGCAAAGCTTGAAAACATGAAAGTAGAAGTGAGACTATTAGAATAGAGGAAAAGGATCCGGGAGAAGGAAGATGGCTAATGGGAAAATAAAGTGATCAAAATATGTAATATGCATCTACAAATATGCCCCCAATATCTTCCATGATATTTTATACACCGTACATGATAAGTAAATAATGAAAGTAAGTAAATAAAACTCCATGACTGCCATGAGAGATCAGTAAAGAGAACAGTCATTCATTTAGTACAGTTTTAGGACCTAGATCTTTTAAAACATTTGCCCTCACGTGGGCCCACCAAGGCAAAGAATTTGTGTTTAAAGAATTCTCTGTGTGGGATGGTGCACAGGGCAGGCGGGATTAACACAATTCTGTGATTCTTGAGTCAAGGCCCATAAGGGTGAATAGCAGGATCTCCAGGTAATGTGTTCAGTCTTCAGGCTCTCCTTTCATCCTTTGGTTCATGGAGAGTTAAGAGACCAAATGATCAAATTTTCAAGAGATCTCGAGAAAGTTTGCTCAATGGAGTTCAAATATCAGGCAAAAAGCAAGTTGCAGTTCTGATTTGAACCCAGCTTCCTACTGATGTTCCAACACAGGTGTGGCCTAGATTTGATAGAACATTAACTTTGTTCCCTGTGTAAATAAAATAGTAGCTGCACAGGTGCGCTTGCTGTATGGTGTTAGGGCCAACCACAAAGGTATCAGAGTGTAATGTAGAAAAAATAAACAGAACAAGTGTGCTAAGGGGCACGTTAAGATTGCCGCTCTAGATTATGTATACTGTTTAATCTTTCTGTTAAAGAAATGTGTTGCAGTTACTGAATATAACATATAGCTCACATGGAATCTAATTTGTCTAGCACTCCCAAAGCTCCCCCCATGTAGTGTATACTTTTTAAATCTGTACAACAATTACATAAGCAGAAAGTATTTAAAAGCATTATAGAGAAAGAACAAAGTGCAGCTAACTTCATATGGAATAGGCTCTGCCTCCTTTATAATTTACTTTGTGAAATGACAAAATGATGGAGAGCACTGTGAACATTTATTACTGACAGGTGTAATTTCACCCCTACTTGAAAGGCCGTGACTTTAAAAGGAGATGAAAGCCTCCAGCTGATGAATGCGGGAAGAAAAGTCTGACAGGAATAACATGACTATCTCAAGGGGATTGAGTCATGTGGCCCTGCGGTTTACCATTTGGCCATGAAGTTACAAAGATTTACAGTGTGCTTGGAAGGGGTTGGGACCCTGTTTATTTGCATTTACTTCTGGAGAGCCAATAGAACAACTTGGGTGAAACTACAAACCCTGTGACCAGCTCATCCCCCACCTGATAATGACATAATGGTTCCAGGCCACACAGAGTCATTTAGCCATGACTGATGAAACCCTCCTGCCAGCAAGTTTTGGGGATAATAATAAGAATTTAGACAGTGATCTGGGTATTAAAAGTTTTTATTAGTATAACTGAACAAGAACCATGGGATTTAGAAAGGGGCTTCCATAGATTTTATAGTCTTAAAAATAAGATCCCTATGGATTTTTTGCATTACATCCCATCTGACAGAACCTAAAAAATTATTTATATTAATTAGACTGACATACATTCTGTGTTATGCCTCTTAGGGTGCTGGGCTATGAAAATAAGAAAATTTAAAATGTAAAAGAAGATGTACATGTGAATTAACATGAAGAGTGTGATAGGAAAAACCAAAAAATTGGAGATAAAAACAGGAAATAACCAGAGAAATGGGTGTAATGTCTTCTGTGAACATAAGGTAGACTTTTATTTCCCTCTGTACCTCATTGGGATCATTTATTTTTATTAAAACTTCTATTAAATTCAAGAAGTTGTTAATATGATCAAAGAAAAGGAAATACAAAGGGGAACTAAAATCTCAATTAAAAATTACACTTCATAAACTATAAAGATAAAATAAATATATAAGGTGTCTGAAAATCTGTAGACACTAATGAGCATTACTCAGCTTTTTTAGAGTTTTAAGAAACTTCTCATGGAAAAATGGTGTTCAGATATGATTTGGAGAAGGACAGAATAACTAAAGCACATTTGGTTTATTGAAATACAGTGTAGCTATTTATTTTCTTTTCAATTCTATTATTTTGAGGGTTACTCATGAACTATTCAAGTAAATTTATTAATTGCTTAATAAAATCCATGGATAGTCCAAGGGATATGAGCACAAAAACACTAAAAATGTAGCACATAATCATGCAAATATATAGCTAGGCTAGTTATCACTAGAAAGCTATCCAAATATACAAAATACACATAAAATAGCAATTGTAAGAAATTACACAAATATCATATAAGCAAAAATTAGGAAAAGTAAATATTAAATATACCATGGAAGACTATCATATATTCCATTATTACTTTGGCTTATTACAGAAGTAAACAAGAAATAAAAATAGTATTAGTACCCATTACTCTGGATTCTTTGAAATTCATATACTAAATAAATATTATAGGGCCAGGGATCTAGTTCAGTGGTTCTGCTGCCTGCTTCTCAAGCGCAAGGTCCTGAGTTCAATCCCCAGTACCAAAAATAATAATAAATAAATAAATATTATATTGATGCATTCCAACATCAAGAAAAATGTCTAAATATTCCTTTCACTTTCACATGTAAACCCTGCAGGCCAAATCTTCCCATAATTTTATGAGGATATGCCTTCCCTTAATCCCCAGATGGCTTCCATCTTTCAATATATCTATTCCTGACCTGAAAAATATTTGCATGAATAGAATAGTATTGATTCTTTAACATAGATGTGTAATATCGTAGCACAAAAGGTCTTTAATAATTGTGACAATATGTTATACTTAACTATAAAGCTTTGCTAGTATGAATATGCATGAGTCCTATTTATTTTACAAAGTCATATTATTTAACATAATGCAAATTTATTTTTTAAATTTTACATTTCTGAGCATATGAAGGCGTCCAAATAGTAAATGCATGTATACTAGAGATCTTAGATCCTTTTCCAATGAATTTATTCATGTATTCCTTACACTGTCTTATGGTTCTGATTTAACAGTTTCAGATACTATATGAACTTCAAATACCCAATTAAAATAAATTTAAATGTAGGTAAGCCCAAGACATTTGTAAAATTAGATTTTATCATGAAACATTTTCAGCCAACATTTCCTTCTTTTCATCTCTTTTTATACAATCTTTTCTTCCTCTCCCCTCCCCTCCTCTCCCCCTACTCCTCTCCCCTCCTTTTCCTCCCCTTTTCTCCTCTCCTATTCCTCCCCTCTCTTGCCCTTTTCTTCCCCCTTCCTCCTCTCCCCATCCTCTCTACTTTCTCCCTCTCCTGCATTCTCTCTCATAAATATACCCTGAAAGACGCTTTACTCAGTTTTACACAGGATTCTCACACATTTCTGCCCTTCAACATGATTATTCTATTTCTAACTCTATTGTTCTTATGAAATCTCCTGGCTTCATCCTCTGGTAACATCTGGTTTCTATCATTTCCCAAAAGAACAGGTTCTTCAAACAAACTTTCCTTAAAAATAAGAATGAAAATCTAGGAGGTGTACAGAGTTTTACAAAGTGAAGATCTAAATTCTTTTATTACAACCAAAATCAGTTTTTCATGAAAGCCCTTCATTTACTCTCAGAGAATCATGGAAAATAACATCTGTACATTGAAGTAAAAGCCCAACTTGTAACTACCATTCATCAAGCCGGTGAGTAATTCGGAAAACAGTAGCAACAGACCTTGGAGCAGAGTATATGTGTAGGATAAAGCCAAAATGTTTTTCTAACTTGTAAAGGAAAGTTTTCCATGTGCAATTCTTTCTGCCGGTTTTCTTTTGAAGGTACGAGCAGCATCAGCCTCCTGTTGACTTAGCTTCAATAAATTAAGAGAGGAAATCCATTTGAGGCGTATTCTGTATATTAACAAATCCATCCAACTAAAAACATGGTAATTTGAATCCTCACCCTCTGGTGCTAGTGAAATCAGGTGCTAGTCAGGGATATTGATGAGTATGAGACTATTGATAAGTACGGTGAATAAACACATATGCAAAATTTTTCATGTTATTTTTCTTTTATGAACTTAGTTTCCAATGTTGATGGAAGCAAGACACATATGGTCTGAAAACGCGATAGTCAAACAGAAGCAGCAAGAAGTTCACAAACAGAGAATTGTACCCTAATTCAGTTTGACAACACTAGCAAATGGCTATAAAAATTAAGATACATATTTAATGTGACTATATATATATATATATATAAAATTTAAAAAGAAATTTTAGATAGGAAATGCTTTACAAATATCTTCACTATATTACATTCTAGTTTAAAACAAAGTATTTAAGCAAAAGTACTTCATGTAACCTTCATGTTGTTGCATTGTATGGACCGCTAGTCACTGCACTTTTCAAACCAGCCTTAGTATGAAAGATTCATGGCCATAATTAAATTTCTATTCCCACAACATTAGAGAACAGAAATCAGATATTTCACCTTTACAGCGAAACTCTTCTCAGATTATCTTTGCACAATTTAAGTTATAAAACAAACCCTGGAAAACAATCCTTTCTGGATCTAGGACTTTCCAATGTTTTCACCCAGCAACCAGAAGCCAAGTAATCATATCTCCAACTCCTTTGATTTTCTAGAAAAAGACCTAATGTTTCCCCAGTTCTGAAGCCACAAAGTACTGCAATTCTTATATCTGAGTGATGTCTAGTTTGCTTCTTCCATCCACTCATACACATTTCTCCAATGTCGACAGATTCGATCCTTGGAATCTCTACCATCATCTCTCCCTTCCCTACTTTCTGTTCTCATTGCCTTTCTTTCTCTCCTCCTCCTTTATGTGGCTGTTTTTGTTTGTTTGTTTTTTGTTTTGGGTCCTGCAGATCCTTTTGCTTTTAACAAATGTTGAGCACCTAGATATCATTATGAAGTACAGAATACATGAACAAGACAGACATGGTCTCTAGAGTGTTTCTTGTCTCTTGTCTATTTAAAGAAACAATTTACTGGAACAAAAATTAAGTGTGATGGACAAGTTAGTTATTTAAATTTGCCTCTGAAAAGCAGAAAACGTTCACAACAGAAAATCAGTAAATGATGATAATAGTAATAGTGACTAGAAGGTCCCTATTGTCTTTCCCTCTATAAAGGAAACACTTCCCCCAAAATATTAACTGATCTAACTTTATTGCTTTCTTCCATTTCTCCTTTTTCTCTTCTTCTAAAAGGAAAAAATTCAAATAAGTATCAAAATTACTTAGTAAGTATTGCACAAATCTGTTACCAATGTACTTTACAAAAAATTCGGAAAAAGAGGAAGGCGTATACAACAAATTATTCTTAACTTTGAGACAGAAACAATTACAAATTATCATTTTAAGGCATAGATTAAAAGTATGACACATCCATACAATGAAATATAATGCAGGCTTTTAAAAGACTGAGAAAGGTCCATATAAATTAATAGGCCAAGATAATCGAGTATATTGGACTGAGTAAGCAGCCAAAGCATGTTAGAGTACAACCCATCAGGTAAAATGTGAAAAAGGTTTCTAATTTATGTCTGTAATTCAAACTGCAGATATATCTACACTCCTATTTCTGTCTGAATTATATACTTTTTACAGTAGTGATGACTCTATATCATTGTGCATACTTAGAATGTGCCCAGTAAGATTTATAAGATGCTTTTTCTCATGGGGATGGACAGTGAGACTGAAGAACAAGGCTTTCTCTTTTTAAATTTATAACTGTCGAAGATTTTTGTTTTCTGATTCACTCATTCATTCACTCAATAGAACAATTAAGATTTTGGTGACTCCTCACTGTAAGAAGAGTGGCCTGTCACAACACAAAGGTAAGGCCATTTGGCTCCTATTGACTTAAGAGGATTCATGTGGCCTGGAAAAAAGTTATCCTTCCCTAGAAATGGAGAACAACAGGATTGCTGCCTTAAAAACATACATAATTACAACATGACTAACTTTTGCTGAACTACCTGGTATAGCTAAAAAAATGTAAATATCATTAAAAATGACAGGTAGTGATAAGCAAATCTGGGTATATATGCATTTTTGTGTTTTTTACTTCCATCTTTTCTATAGTTTGAAGTTATTTCCAAATAGACAACATAAAAAGAAAGATAAAATATCTGGGTGGACGATGCTATGAAGTAGGTAACATACAAACTGTTTTTGTTCTTATAAAGACAAATAAAAGTCTTTTAATTTTGTTTGCAGGTCATGCTTAAGCCAGAATAAAATACCACAAGCCAAAAGCTCATTCTTGAAAACGCATTCCTGACATGTATTTCTATTTCTTTTATTTAAATGGATAGTAAAGTTGGAGTATTGCATAATGTCATTTCCCCTTGGCTATATAATCTAGTTTTTTAGTTTTCCAGGCTGTATTTAGAGTAAAATGCAGTCATGCAAATTTTTTTGTTTGTTTAAGGAAAAAATGATTATTTTGAAAACACTTTAGGAAAATCATTTTGGCATTTTCCTTCTCGCATTAGACTACCTGTGACTTTTGGAAAATAAAATACGAACATTCTTATTAATGAAAAATAAATGTACAAAAATATATCTGTGCAGAAACATCGCTTAATGAAAATAATCAGCTCACACTTTCTAAAACATGAATAAATTATTTCAATATGGTCCCAAATATAATTACAAACAATTATTTGTCTTTTGAGATTGCATTTTTATATAACTTAGACTTTCAAACTGTAGCTTTTATAATTTTTCTTCATAAGTGAGCTGACTTTACGAGCTCTCATTTTCACTGGTACAAAACACCCAACCTTACCAATGCAAAATAAACTGTAAACTTTTTCTTATTTAAACACTCTTCTTTTGAAGAAAATGCTTGATCTGTTTTGAATTCTCACCCTCTGATTCTTCTTTTCATCTTCCTAAGATTAAAATTTTCCATCTGACATCACACTGGCCTCTGGAGCCAACTGTCCAACCCAAAGTGATTGGTCCCTATCTATCTTGCCTCTGTGGTGTGCGATATGATATGCAATTCCTACTCTTCCACAGTTTATACTCTGCTTTTTTGTTTTGTTTTTGTGGTAGGCCTTACACATGCTAAGCAGGCACTCTAGCACTGAGATACAACTTCAACCAGACTTTGACTTTGATTATTGATCCCACAGTGACCTGGAAGCCTGTGTGTGCTACTCTGCTTCCCACGTACCAGTCCCAACTAATTCACTATACCCAGGGAAAATTTTTTAAGGAATTAATTCTGGTAATGATGAAGATAGTGGCTTCAACAAATAAAAATCTTTGGTTTAAAATTTCTAAGTTTTAGTTCAATACGTAATTTTACATTCATGTTCCCTTTACTTAAATAAACACTATCTCTTTGTAATAGCATATATGTAATGTTAACTTTGGGTGAAAATGCAGACGAACAAATTATAATTCCACCACTCAAAGACAGACAGTTCTATTGATTATCTTCCCTTAGGAGGTAAGAACCCTTTCCTGGATAAAAGAGATGAAGGCTTTTATTTTTGAATTACATGTTCACAACATTATTTTTTGTAGGAGTAAAACCAAACATTTTAATTTTTTGTGTTTTTAATTGGTATATGTTTGTCAAACATAATGCTCACATTCATCTTAGAGAATTTGTACCTACACATAATATATATCTAATTCCTCTATATTTTCCCATTCCCCTCCCCTCCCATTTACAAAAGCTTTGTTTTCATTTTATTCCTTGCGTTCTCTTATTTTAATCTTTTTACCCTCCATTCCTCTTCCCCTCACTGTTCCTCTTCCGTTTGAACATGTTCTTCCTATTTCCCAATATCTATCCTCCATTTTGATCCTTATTTGCCCTTTGGGTTTCTCACACAAAAGAATCAATGCAATATTTAAACTTGTGTGTCCAATTTATTTCACTTAAAAAATATGGTCTTGTGGCTGGGGATTTAGCTCATTAGTTCCGCCGCCTGCCTCGCAAGTGCAAGGACTTGAGTTTGAACCCCGGTACAAAAAAAAAAAAAATATGGTCTCAAGTTCATCTCTCTTATTGGTAGAGTAGTACTTCATTTATATAAAACCACATTTTCTTATCCATTCATCCACTGACGAATAAGGACTAATTCCAAAATTTGGCTATTGTAAATTGTGCTGCTATAAACATGAGTCTAGGTATATCCCTGTAGTATGATGCTTTTCACTCTTGGGAAGATACTTAGAAGGGGAATATCTAGGTCAAATGGAACCTCTAGCTTTAGTTTTTTGAGAAATCCCCATAATGATTTCTGCAGTGGTTGTACCAATTTACATTGCCACCAGCAATGGAGATGGGTTCCTTTTTCCCCACAGCCTTGCCAGCGTTTGTCATGGCTTGAGTTCTTGATGATGGCCTTTCTTTCTGAAGTGAGACCACAGATCTAAATATTAAAACTGAAACAATCTGCTGGAAGATAGAATAAGTAAAACTCTTGAAGTCATAGGTATAGCCAAAAACTTTATAACAAAACCCCAATTACACAAGAAATATTACAAAGAATCAATAACTGGGATCACATCATTAAAAAGCTTTTGCATAGCAAAAGAAATCACCAACGGTGAAGAGACAATCAATAGAATGGAAAAAAATTTTTACTAGCTACTTTTCAAAGCACTACTATCTAGAATATATGAAGAACTAAAAAAAAAAAAAAATCATACCCTCCCAAATTTAAAGACCCAATT
Organism: Fukomys damarensis; assembly: GCF_012274545.1. Taxonomy (NCBI): domain Eukaryota; kingdom Metazoa; phylum Chordata; class Mammalia; order Rodentia; family Bathyergidae; genus Fukomys; species Fukomys damarensis. The sequence continues at coordinate 19,141,469 of NW_022900944.1, forward strand.
CAAAAATGATCATCTGAAATGAATAGACACTTCTCATATGGAGAAATACAAACAGTAAATAAATATATGAAAAGATGTTCAACATCATTAGTCATTTGAGAAACACAAATTAAGACAATATTAAATTATTATCTATTCTTCTAAAGCCACATTAATAGTCACATAGTCTATTGTAATGATAAATTATACATTATTTGAACAATTCTAGGTTGTTAAATTTTAAATTGCTATGAACTTTTCCTAAACTAAAAAACAATGTACTGAATGGATATTCTTATAAGTAAGTACTTAAGCATATTCATGGATGTTTTGCTTCCCAGTGACTTAAAACTACACACATTTTCTTCTTACAGCCAAATATTACCAAAAGGCTCCTTCTAATGGTATTAAGTGGTCATGAGATCATGTCTGCCTTTCAACCAATGATAGATATTATATGCCCAATTTGAGGAGCAAAAATTGTATCTCATCATTGTTTTATTTATTTTGTACCATGTATGTAAAAATAATCACTGGTCATTTTGATATTTTCCATGCCCATACTTTCTTCTGCTATTTTTCTTTTAGCAGAGATTTTTAAAAATTGATATGCAAAATATACTAACACAATATTCCCCTTTGACTTTTTATATCATTGTTTATAAATAATTTTAACATACTAGAATTATTATTCTTATAAATACATATTCTCCTTTGACTTTTTATATCATTGTTTATAAATACTTTTAACATACTAGAATTATTATTCTTATAAATACTTTTAACAGACCAGAATCTTATTTAGTAAAATCTATAATTGATGGTGTTTGCCATCCTTAGCTTCAGTGTCTGTATTCATGACCTATCTGTTTATCAAACAGAATATTTGACAAAAACAATTTAAAAGAGGAAATGCTGACTTAGGCTCACAGTTTCAAAGTCTTCCACTCACAAGTTGCAAGGCAGAAATGCCATGGTGTTGGAAAGCTGCTCACCTTATGACCACCAGAAGGCAGGGAGCAAATTAAGAACTAGAGAGAAGATACACCCTTCAAAGACATACCCCCAGTCCTCCAACAGCAACCTAACTCCTAATAGCCCATTGAGGTATGAACTCAACAGTGGACTGATTTACTGATTCAGTTAGCATTCTCAAGATACAATAACCATCCTAAAGACCCATGTCTGAACACGACAGATTTTTGGCGGACATTTTAGATCTGAACCATAACAGTGTCATGCTTAGAATCTTTATCCTAAAATTACATGAGCACTGGCTTATACTTTTGTGAGTATAGGGGTCACAGTCATATACCATCAGCAATCCACTGTGCTGATATAGCATGGGAGATATCAAGAAACAAATTAATCAGCAGTGAAGCAGTAAAAAACACCTATCTCTTTCATCATCCACAGCTCAAGTCTGTGTTTCTATGGTCAATGTTCTAGAAAAGAGGTTTTTGATTCAGACATGCCCTATATCTTCATTAGGGCAAGGAGAAGAGGTATCCATGTGATCCACAGAGATGATTACTTCTCCTGTAGGACAGTATTATTACAAAATGGGTACCTCTGGGCCCCAGAAACCACCATTCTGATAAACTAACTCAAACCTGCGGAGACAGCTCTCTGCTAAGCACCTAATGGGAAAAAAAAGAAAAAAAGAAAAAGATGAGACCAGGGCCATCAAAACTTGTCTCTCATCAATCTAAATTTCATAGCTGATTAATTTCTATACTCAAATTTGTATCCTTATTTCTTTTCTAGTATAAGACAAACAATTGGTATCTAATCCCCTCACAAAATCTTCCTGGTAGATTTATGTTTAAATAGGTTTGTTTGAACTTTTAAAAAATTGCATCTTGGTCCACTATTGAGACTTTGGACTTTTTGCATGATTTTATTAATTTTGCTAAGCTATTTCTTAGTCTTCAACTTCTAGTATAATTGTAATCTTGCATGACTGCAGTGATTATAAACATTCTTCTCAAATAGTCTAACCTTAGCAATATTGACCTAAGATTTCATCTCTATCATCTCATTTTTAATTATTTGGAAACTGTTGACAATTTTGTTAAATGTCTTTGTTCTACCCCATGAAAATGAATGAGTGTTCCATGCTTCATTCTCCTAGGTAGCGCTAATCAAGCAAAGGCTGTAAGTGTGAGGTGGGGTCTTGATCCTAGGTAAAATGTCAATGCTGAACATCAAGGATTCCTTCAGGCTGACTGTCCCAAAGTCTGAAAAAGGAAAAAGGATGGCTCTGGAAGCCCATCTGTTGTTACCGTCAATCATTCTTCTAGCATAGATTTATCTGTTTGAGAGTCAACATCATTCTCTAATTCTGATGTCAAGACCTTCTTTAAATCTGTCCCAAAATTAAGTGGGCACACATAAGTCATACATAAATAAAACTTTAAAACGCCAACAGTATTTATTATTTGTTAGTCACACTAGTTATGTTTTGAAATGCACAAGATTTAGTACATGAAGTCAAGGTTAGCTGGCTCCAAAACAGAAAGAACATGGCAGAAGGTTGGGTGGAGCAAACCAGCTCACTGTATGGCCACCAGGGGAACATTGCCAGAGAGGAAAGGGCCAGGAAACAGATGTATTTTCCCCAAGTCATGCCTCCATGACCCACCATGACATAACCGGAAGTGTGCTTTTCTAGTCCCCCAGGCAGCTCTCAAGACACTCAAGTTGACAATCAAACTTAACTGTCACACTTTCACTCTACAAGTGATAAAAAAATAAGGCATACAAAGGACAATTTTCTCCAAAGCACTCTAACAAATAGCAGATCTCAACTATGAATCTAAAACTCTGATTCTAGAGCCTGCTGTGTACCTCAGAAGTCTGCATCTAAATATACAAAATTTTACTTTGGGGGGATATCCAGAACCATTCCTTTAGGATCTTTCTATTCCCGTGGAGAAGAAAAAAACATATAACTTAACAAACTTTGTATGCAATAATTGTCATTAGAGCTACAGTAAAAATTTGATGAAATGCTTCTAATGTTAGCAACTTCTGCAACTATGAAAACCTTTAAGAGAAAACTTGCTTCTCATTTAAAATTTCACAACAGCACTGGGCATCCAGCCTGTATTATAATAGATTTGCATTTTGAAAATGTATTTATTTACCCTGTCAAAAGAGAAAACTGACTTAAACAGAAGCTGATTAAATGCTTGAAAATATTTTAAGGCTCTATACCATTGAAGTGATTCCAAAAAGTGACATGGATGTAACATAATATGTATCCTGAACGACATCAGAAACTCTAGCATTTACTAAAAGGGTAAGAGGAGAGTCCATTCATGTACAGCAAAAGAAAATTTTCTTTGGATTAGTTATATCAGATAATGTGTTTGTGTAAGTAAAAATAAATAAGTTGGGAAAAGTTCTGCATGCCTATCATGAAGGAAAGCATACTTGCGCCTAATATATTACAGAAAAAATTTCACTACAACTCCTTCTTTTGAAAATATTTGCCTCATTCAGTGGCCAGAGTAAGTTTGAATTTTGATAATCTACTATATATAGGAACAGGTCATTTGTGAAACTGATGTCATTGGTATTTGGATACCCTGCCTTTTAAAAATATTTTCTCTGTTTATTATTCATGGCTTACTAACTAGCCCTTTGAGATCAGGTAAACTTCAACTTTTTGTTTTGTTTTGTATCTCAATTTCAAATGTATAACATCCAAGTTTCCTATGGATACTCAACAGCTTTCACTGCTAAAAGCACATATTATGATTTGGTCTCATGTGCTATAAAACCATTACTGTAAATATTTCAGAAATAAATGAACCCTTACAACCTATACCTAGTTTTCAGACCCCAAAGATTTCTTGGGAGTACAACAGTAGCAGCCTGCAAGATCAGGAACAGAAGAACCTCCTTTTACCTGAAATTTATAGCAAAATAATGTAATCCTTAGGTCCACTGAAAACAGTTTTGAATCTTTACTCACTGCTAATATGGGTCCTTAAATTCAATATTTCTGCAATTTTGAACTCACATTCTATGGACTCTGTGATAAAACAATAGGACTATAGATGAGACAATTTATTTTCTACATCTACTTGGTCACTAACTACATGTCTTAACCATTATAAGACTATTACCACCCTATGTATGACAATAGAAAATCAAATGTAGTTCATAGAATGTGAATGTTAAGCACATAATTATAAAAAGCAAAATGAGCTCAGTAAGGAAAAAATTTTAAAAGCATCTTGCAACAATGTATGGAGGTGCCATAAAAAATAGTTTAATCACAGGATATGAGTTCAGAACAGGTTTTGCAGACAGTAAAGATTACACAGCTATGGATTCAATAATAATGTAAAGGATAGACCTATAGCTTAGATATTTCACATGACAGTAAGGCAGTATACTAAAACTCATTTTGTGCTTTCATAACATCTAAAATAGTATTTGCATAACATAGGAACTTTATAAATGTTTCAATCTATATGAATGCTCAGTTAGGGCCTTTCTTTTTGGATTTGGCTGAACAAAACCTATACTGCACAAATCTTTTACATTTCTACAGTTGAAGGTAGTTAGAGGTCAAAATATGACATTTGGGCATGGATCATAACATCTTGTGAATTATATTTTACACCGAGGTAAAATAAATTTACACCAAGAGCAAATTTCTCTGAGAACATGGCCAAGATTCCAGTGTTAGGTTCCCAGCTTAAGGCTATACAAATGGAGATTCAGGGAAATAAAGGTTCTCTTATGATTTCCTTGCTAGAAAACCTATAGAAATATGACCTAGACGGTAATTAGATGCATCACAACAGTTGTGCTTAAACAAGGTCTGAGATTGAGACAATCTCAAGGAAGATCTCTCATAGGCCAGTCAAAATTTTAGAGCATGTTCCTGTAGTATCTATTTATTTGCCATCAGTATTTATCAAATCTCCAAAGTTGAATGTATAGATAGATATGCATTGAGTATACAGAGATAAGCAATATGTTGAATTAATTATTTCAGATTTCAAAATATCCCAATATGCTGGGACAAATCACTTGAATAACATGAAAACACAGTAAAATGTTCAAAAAATGCAAACTGCTGCATTGCTGCTTTTATATTCAAATTAATTCCATTACTGCAGAATGAAGGACAAGAAAATAATCATATTTTAAACACCTATATTCTAGCATCTTGTAACATTTAACATTTGACAGTGACATAAGCCGATTCAATCAGTCAATACCATCATAGAACACATTAACTAAAAGTAGAGTATACAACGTTAGAACACCGTGCTCCATAATAGCATACTGCCTTATGCAGAAGCATGTTGAGGCCTTTATCCTCAGGCTTCTTCTCATTCCATGTTCATACTCCACCATATATCCCATATATCCAACTGAGCATGTCCCAGATTTCAACTTTGATCTAGGTTTCCACTTCAAAATCCAGATTTTTATATTAACTTCTTTGCTAGGATGTGTGACAGGTATTTCAACGTAACTAGAACCTTACATTACACCATATTCAAAACAGTAATCTCAGGTGAACTACACATCTAAAGGAAAAAATAAAATTTCTACAAAATAACCAACAAGTACGTATTTGTGAACTTAGGATAGCAAAGACACCTTAAACAAAACAGAAATAAACTCTCTTCATAAAGGAAAAAGTAAATTGGGGCACATTAAATTAGGAACTTTTAGTAAGTTAGTATAAAGTTGTACTTCTGAATGGGAAAATATATTCACAGCACATATAATCAATGAGGAATTTTTATCCAGACTATATAGAAAATACCTTAAATAAATAAAATACAGTGAAAAAACAGGTAAGAGACTTGAAAAGCCTTCTCAGAACAAGATATCTAAATGAACAGTAAACATATAGAAGATCTCATCAATAATTTGAAAAATGCAAGTTTAAATGATATAATACAACACACTAAAAAATCTAAAATTTTAAATTAAAATATCAAATATTTGCAAGACTTTTAAGCAGTAAGGATTCTCAGTTGCTGAGAAGATAAACTGGCCAAACACTTTGGATACTGTTTGGCATTAGCTACTAAATAAGCTGAACATTAAATATAGATAGGTAAAAAGAAAAATTCTATAACTTAAATTCATTTGTATGTATATACTCATAGAAATCCATATATGTATGTACACAATAACGTGTACAACATTGAAATAACAACCTACAAGTAAACAAGCTGTCAGTGAAAATATTTAAGCTATTTAAGCAGAGTGCATGGCCATCAATCAGAGAACCTAAAAGGGGATTCTCACTATGAAAAAAAGGCTGAACGAGATAAACACTGCTCCTTTCATTTCTAAGATGTTATGGGTTATTATGAAATTTGTGTCAAATATATGAAAGTCCCTTTTTCTTTTCTTATTATTTCTATTTCTCTATCCCCCCATCCCAATTTCCTTTCCCTGACTACAAAAAGATAATAACAGATGTTTTCTTTTATTTTCTCAATTGTTCCTCATCAGGAGAATTTCACAAAGACTTAAGAGTGCAGTTAAGGGCCCTTCCACAGGTCAGATGTAGAGTTTTCTGTGTTCCATGCCAATTCCCAAAGAAGAAAGCATTTTGGAATTGGATATTTTTCTTCTCCAAATATTTTTCCAAAAATCTGGGAGAACTTCATCACCTCAGAAGACACACAAGGAAATATGTGTACTATTTCCCTTACTAGATAACTTCATGAATATTTCATTCCTAATCAATGATGTCAAAGTGGTATGCAGCATCCTTTCAATTAAACTTCTATCTTTTGGGTCCAGAGAAATTCCCAAAATAACAGCAACTTGTGAAATTTTACATTCATTCCAGTATATTAGTGCTCAAGTAATTGAGTTGTCATTTTGTTTGATTATCCTTTACTCCAAACCAATAGTATACACAGCGCTTGGATTGACAAATAATCTTGGTGCTATCAAGTAGTATCTACTGCAAAGCAGTGTTTTGGACAAGCCAATTTTGAACATTACTAATAAAAGACAAAAAGAGAAAATTGAGCTTACTTCATGGAGGGAAAAGAGAGGGAGAGATTGTGAGACAGGGGAAGAGAAAGGGAACTGCAACTAAGAAGGAAATTAATCTTATCAGATCCAGGGAAAATTTCAGGATTTGGTAATTTAGTGATTTGAATAGCAGTAAGGGTGAAGTGGGACTAAGACAATATCAATTAAAAATACATTGTACTCTGATACATAGAATCATTAGTAGCCAGTAGGTAATGTCCCTCAATCAGTGAGCTGAATAGCAATATCTAAATAAGATGAACAACGTCCCAGTGGGAATTAGAGCAGATAGATCAGACAGCTTGCATTTTGGATGTCCTCTGCTTAATGGAGAGTTCTCTGACCAATCTCAGATGACTGTAAGCCTATCAGTCACAACTAACTAGTGACCATAATGAGGTCCACAAAGTTCACTGTCAGCTTTTAGCTTGCCTCTTAAAAAATATGAATGAATTAGTCAAAGATCGCTACACATTTGGCAGGAAAGCAACATGATAGAAATAAATATTTATGAAAAGAAAATTTTGCATTGTAAGACACAAAACTGGTTCAGGGAAACAAAATATAAAAACAAACAAGACCTTGATTCTTCTCAGAGATAACCTTAAATTACAAAATTAAAATTAAAAAAATCAAATTGGTCCAGAATTTAGCTCAGTGGTGCGGCTGCCTGCCTCGCAAGCACAAGGTCCTGAGTTCGATCCCCAGTACCAACCCTCATCCCACAAAAAAATCAAATATATAAGCAATTTTAAAAATGAAAATGATATATCAAGTAAGATTAGTCATATTTCTAACATAATGTGTTTTCCAAAAAAGGAAAACAATAAAGTGAAGAATGATATACTTGTTTATCTCCATCCTACTATGTGTAACTGATAAGATTACAACAGGGTAGAAAGAATAGGAATGGTTAATCAACATTATCAGACTCAGCCATTTGGGTGTAGAAGATGGAAAATACCCAAAAAATTTAGAAACTAAACTTTTAGATAATTGAGACTTTAAAAAGAAACCAAAAGATGTGACAGCTAAGTGGGTTTGTCAACTTGATTGCTTTGAGAGCCACTGAGGAGATAAGTAAAGCACATTTCTGGATGTGCATGGGTTAGTCATAGAGGCATGACCTTGGGAACTATATATGGTCCTTGGCCTCTTGCTATGCTTTGGACTACCATAGACTAAATACCTTCGTTCCACCATCTCCTCTCCCATGATGTTCCTGCTTTGAAGCCAGCTAAGAATGGATGGAACTGGTAGCCATATAAATTTGGGGTGTTGGATATTTTTCCCAAAAATAGGAAAACAGACCAATATAGAAAATTGGTACCAGAGAAGTGGGGGTCACTGATGTGACTATACCTAACCATGTGGTTCAGAAGCCTTTGGAACTGTTTAATAGGAGGCATTCGCAAAAATTTGGAAAAACAGGCTACATAAATACCAGGGACTCCTGTAGTGGATCCCAATATCTTGTTCAGTATTACAACACATGGCAAGAAGATTCAGAGACAGAATTAATGAGACAGAGACAGGGAACTGGGTTACACAGTGCTTAAGTAGGCAAAGGCCCTGAAAGGCCAGACCCACCAATATTTATTAGGGGACTATGTGAAGGGGCTATGTGTAGCTGCTGATGATACATTGCTGATGCAGGCAAGGCTTGTAAAAAGAGACAAAATATTCATTCTTGGGTTAAGCTGGGAACAGAATTTGTGTAAGAGTTACTTTGACCTTGGCTGTGTGTTATCATGGTCAGACCTATTTCTTAAGCCAAATGCAGGGTTAACTCTTTACAGGCTGCATAGCTTACAGCCTGCTTTGGGCATGATCAGTGGGACAGCCCCCTACACATAAAGCCTAAACTACTATAGGCTATTATTATATTAAAAGCTATTATAAACTATTATAGCTATTATGAGTGATTATAAGCAGATGGTTGATTCTGCTTGCAGTTTAGAAGACCTGATGTTGATAGGAATGCAGAGAGAAAAAGACAAGCTCATGCTATTTCAGTTGGGAATGAGGACTTTCTTGAGTTCTGGCCCACAGGATATACATGTTATATGGCCCAAAAATGTCTATATTTTGCACATATCCTAAGACTCTGCAGAAGGCTGAATTTAAAATGGAGAACTAATTCATCTGATAGGAAGAATTTGAAGGCAGCCCACATTCCAACAGTAGCATGGATGCTACTGGCTGTTCATAGTCAGATATATAGTAAAAATTAAGAGCACAAATCATAGCAGAAGTATATGAAAAACTTAAATTTGGAACCATGTAAAGTCAAGGTGAAAGGAGGTGTGGTTACTAAAGAGATTAAGGACATTAAAGAGAAAGCAAGTACTTTAACATGGAGAAGAAAGATACTTTGAGGGTGTTTTAGCTACTTTTCTCATGGCTGAAACAAAATAACGTCATCCACAAGTTAAAGGAGGAGAGGTTTATTTCAGCTCACAATTTGTAGAGGTTTCAGTCCACAGCTGGCTCCAAGGCAAGGTGGCATGGCAGAGGGGATTCACAGAGGAGAAACAGTTCACAGCATGGCAGCAAGCAGAAGCAGTGAAACAAGCCTCCTTTTCCCTTTAATTCCATCCAGGCTACAAGCTTTTTGTGTGGTGTCACCTAAGTCCAGGGTGGGGCTTCCATTATCCACACACAGATCTATGCTAAATCAATTTAGAGAACTAATCCAACACCACACACCCTTAAATCCAGCCACCCTAAACCCAACCACCTCTGAAAAACTCCACCTATGAGCACACAAGGCTTTGGGGGGGCATCTAGATACAAGCTATAACAGAGAGCATCTCATTAACCTCATACATCACAAGCTCAAGGGGAAAAAGCGTAAATTGTCCATTTGAGAAGAGAGCCCTGGACCCCCTGCTCAAGAAGGGATGTCTAGGGAACTTATTCCCCAGGATTCATTTCAACATGACCACCCTTGCAAGAACTCAGAGGCTGCTGCTACAATGGGCCAAAAGGGGATCTGATCCAGTTTGAGCTGGTGGCAGTCCTTGCTGCCATCCATAAAATGTTAACTGTCGACTGCACAGAGATTATTAAAAAAAAAAATCAGTTTCTTGCAGGTCCATATGAAAATCCTCTGAGCAAGTGGCAAGTGACAGTTAAGCTCTTTGGGTGTCACTGTCTCTCATCACCCCCTGATGGGAACATCTAGTAACAGGAAAATAAGCTCAGGGCTTCCACTGATTCTGTGTTATGGTGAGTTATATAACTATCTCATTATATGTTACAACACTAAAATAATAGAAATAAGGAGCACAATAAGTATAATGTGTTTGAACCATCCCCAAACCACCTCCCCACCCCTAGTCAGTGGAAAAAAATCAACTTTAGTGAAAATAGTCCTTGATGCCAAAAAACTGGAGACTGCTGGCCTAAGAACTTAGTAATACATACTTCTGGGTATATCTGAGTGGGTCATGGAAGTGTAACTTTGGTATTATTTCTGGTCCCTGGCCCCTTGCTTTCTGCCACTGCTCTCCTGTTCTGCTTCCTGGTCGCCATGAACTAAGCATCTTTATTCCATCACACCCTTCTTCCAGGATGCTCCTACCCTAGAGCCAGCCAACCAAGGACTGGATCCTCTAAAACAGCGAGCCAAATAAATCTCCCTTTCAGTTAATCTCTACTTTAAGGCAAGTAACTTGTTCAACACTGAAAAAAAATGACTAATACAGAGTGTTTACCTTGTTCCATTATATATTGGAAATGCTTGATTAGCTTTTCAAGTTTTCAGGGATTTAGAACTAAGAGTCTGCTTTGAATACAAGAAGAGACTTTGGACTTGGATTTCTGAACAGCGCTGAATGTGTTATGTATCTGGTAAGGGCAGTAGGGCCTTTTTAATTGTGTGTGGGATAGTTACATCATGTTAGGTGGAATTATGGTCTTGCGTTTATCTGCAGATATAATATAGTTTATTTAAGGAGATGTGTTTGGGTGTCAAATTGACAAGGTATGTAATGTGACAGTAAAGCTGGGTTGTAACTTCATTGGCTTGGGGGACATCCAGAAGATTTCCTAAAGCATCTTTCTGCTTGTGTCATCCAGATTATATATACTTATAACTTTACTACGTCTGCTCCCAGGCCCTTTCCTCTCTGCCACTGTTCTCCTAATATGATTTTCAGCCACCGTGAACTAAGCTTTGTTCTGCTATACTTTTCTGCCTTGATATTCCTGCCTTGAAGTCAGATCACCACAGAATTCATCCTTTTAAAGAATAAATCAACTTAAATTCTCCTTTTAGTTGTGGGTGTCAAGTATTTTTTCCCAGCAATGGGAAAGCAGAGCAATACAAAAAGGACAGAAATTAATTTGAACTGCGTGAAAAGGAGGACATGACCTATCAAAATATCTGAAGAAGCAAAAAAGAATGCTCAGAAAAAAATGTATAGCACTGAAACAACTAAATTAGAAAGAAAGACCTCAAATAAATGATCTAAATTTTCAGCTGAGAAACTAGAAAAGGAAGAACAAATTAAACCCAAACAACAAGTGAAAAAATAATGAGAAAAAATAATAAAATAATAATTAAAATCAACAAAAATAATAACTGGTTCTTTAAGAAGATCAAAAAAATTAATAAACCTCTTGCCAGTTTTCTCAATGAAAAAGAGATATCACAAATTACCAGTATCAAGAAAGAGAGTATGACTGTCACTACAGATCCTACAGAGATTAATATTATAAAGAATATTATGAATAACTGTATGCCAATAAATTTGAGAAATTACAGGTGCCAACACAAAGATAATTATATTAATCATAACTGTAATTACCAATACTGTAAAGTCCTTACCTTGGTCAAATGTGAATGGAAAGGGGTAGAAATTTCTGATAAAAAGAACTTCAGATGAAATGGCCCTTCTGAGACCCTTCCACTCAATCTCTTAAGGACAAAAGCAGAGCATGAATGTATAAAAAATCCTCATGTGACCTCAAGCAGGTAGATTTGCTATCTTGACTGTTTTTAAAATTAATTGGGTATTATCCCATTGCATGAACCTGCAACTTATTCTTGTGTATATAAATATACTCTAAGCAATGCTACAATGGCATACTTGTAAATATCTCCACATATGATTGTTTCTCATATATATTAGCACATATACATGCATATATATGTTTAAAGATCACGAACATTTTACCTTTTACTAGATATTGTTAAACTGCTCTCTAAAGTGCACCTTCCTATGTACTCCAGCTGTTGCTGAATGTTTCTTACTTCACGTATCACTTCCATTTGTAATAATCAACCTTTTAAATTTTTGCTGATCTTGTGTAGAATGTAATCTATTTTTATTTTCTGACAACTAGTATAGTTAAACACCTCTTCTTATATATTACACAATTTAGCTTTCTTTTCCCTCCCTAAATTGCTTATTATAATCTATACACTTGTTAAATCGATAGTATACTTTTTAACTTGTATAAATTCTTTATAAATTATTAATATAAATGATGCTTTGTTATTTCATGCATTTAAGATAGATGTGGTTTATCTTTTAATACTGCGAAATATCTTTGAACAAAAGTTTGTAATTTTAATAAAATCAAACTAAGTTTTATTTTGTAATTAAATATCTAACTTTAGTGGATTCAAACATACTAAATTTTGATGCTTTGTGGTTTCTGTGTTTTGCTTTAAAATTTATTTCTGGAGCATTTAAAAATATTCCTATATTTTCTTCAAAATTTTTATTTTTAATATTTCTTTAATAAGGTACAAATAATATTCATATTTTTATGTGTAAGCAGTTTTCTTTGGAGAAATCAATGGTTAGAAGTTCAAACTCTGAACGAAGATTGCTTGAGGTCAAACACTGTTTTTAACACTAACTTTGAGCAAAACATTTAATTTTACTGTGGCTAATTTTATCATCCAAATGAAAACATAAATCAAAGGTAATTCAGTTAAACTACAAAGTTCTTAGAGCAGAGATAGGCACACAATACAAGCTACTGACATATTTACTGTTATTATTAACAGTATCATTAGCATATCTACTTCTGTTCTGACATTCTATTGTGATAAATAATAGGGCTTCAAAATAAACTTTGCTCTCTGAAGCGCAATTTTATATTTTTGCATAGTGTTTAAAAATCAGATCCTGCAGCCAGACCACCAAGATTTGAATTTAATTCACTCAACAGCCAATTATGTAAACTTGAACAAGATATTTAATCACTTTTCCTCAGAATCCTCACCTATTGCACAGTTGTAATAAAGACTAAGAGTAAAAGAGCACAAACTGGGCCAGGGATTTAGCTCAGTGGTGCCACCACCTGCCTTGCAAGCACAAGGACCAGAGTTCAATCCCTGATACCAAAAAAAAAAAGAAGAAGAATACAAACCATTTATGAGAAATGTTTCGCAGCTGGTAGGCTTTTACTACTTGTTAGGTATTTCTGAAATTATAACCACTATTAGCATTACTTTTTAAAACTTTTAAATGACATAACTGACAATGAGAAATAGGAAGAAAAGGCCTAAAGGTATAGGGGAAGTGGGAGGGGCAGGGGAAAGGAAATAAGGGGAAAGAAAAAATATGAGAAAATGAAAAAATGGAAACAAAGTATTTGTAAATAGGGAAGGGAGGAGGGGGTGAAGGGAGGGCAGGGGCAAGGGGAAAAATTGAGAACCAAGATCTGTCATTTAAAGGTGCAAGATCCCAATGATGAATGTAACTGTACTGTATACCTAGAATGTACCAATAAATTCAATGAGAAAATAAAATAAAACTTTTAATAAATTGTAACTGACTCTCAATTCTTCCATATGAATTTTAGCAGTAGCTTATTACTTTAAATGAAAATTAAATTGGAAATGAATTGACTCTGTAGGTTGATTTATGATTTAAAATCTAGTGTTCCCCACCATGAACATAGATATCTCTCTATCCAGCTTATCTTTTATATCCTTAAAATTTTTCCCATTTTATCAATAAAAGTCTTGGATGTCTTCTGTTGAATTTTATTTCTACCATATGGTATTTGTTATCATGTTAAACATAATCTTTTATTTTGTTACATTTTCTTTTTGTTCTTTTTTTTTACCAAAATAAAATTAGTTTTTTTTCAATCTTTCTTCAGTTTGTTTCTCTTTTGCTTTTGGCAGTAAGTGATACAGTTCAGCAACTTTTATAGGACTTAAGAGAAGGAAATGGTTTTACTAATCATAGCATGAAACTGACATGGAATAGTATTAGAAATGATCCAAGATAACTAATGCTGTTATAAAATTTACCTTTCTCACATCCAATACAGAGGAAAATATTATGTACTGGAGCTCTTTTTGTGTTATGGGCTGATTTTAATAAATGTCAAAAAACCAGTGATTATCAATCAACATATATTCTCAAACTGTGCTAAGACATATTTTAAAAGGCAACTGTAAAATCTATAATGATAACAACTGAGGCAGGATTAGAACTATTCTGTTGAACATTAAATACCACACTTGGCTTTTAGTTGTTGAACTGGTGCACTTTTTCAGTGAGAGGCCAAGTGCTTGCTGTGGGAGCCATATGACTAGCAAATCTCTTCTTACGAAACAAATACTTGATTGATCAATGCTCTAGTTGATTTTTCTTTCCAAATTTTGCTCCTTTGCAACAGAAACAGTTAATTTTTTCATTAATATAAAAGGAGGCAAATATGAAATATAGCTGTTCTAATCCTGTAACTCTCAATTACACAGGGAATCTTATTATTGGGAATCTCTCTGACATTATTTGTCGTTAAAAAAAAAAAGACTTCTACACAACAACTGACTTTCCATTTTGGTAATGACCCAATAAACCTAACATATCTGATTTGTATATTAGCAATTTTTATCAATTACACTTTGCTTTCAACAAGGGATAGTTTGGTCTCAAACACTGTCTCCATACAAAGCATCTTTAAATAAGTTTCACTGTCAATGTGCCGAAGACTTGTTCACAGTGCGCCCATGGAACTGAATCTGAGCACACACATACCATCCGAGAAAGGCCGGACACTGAGTGTCTACGTGGACGAAGGCAGGCGGAGCTCACTGAAGGAGGTGATGAGCCGGTAGTAAGTCTTCTCGTCATCTGTCACCCCTGCGTTGCCAGGCCTCACCCCCAGGGCTACATGCATGTCCGCTTCCTCGGCAGCACTAGCCTCCAAAGCAACGTCTGCCAGAAACAGTATGTTGCTGGTTGAGCACGCAGTGCTATCCGCAATCATCCGGTAACTCTCATTCTCCATTTTGTGTCGGATTTTGGTATCCAAGTGACTGTGAAGAAGTTCAAGAATAGCCCCCTCTGTAGAATGCCCGAATAATAGTTTCTGTGCCTCTATACTCCCAAAAGAAGAGATAAACACTTTCATTCTGGTCGCTTTCCACTTCCTGCCTGCCGGAACAATGTCGCAAAGTACTTCCCCTTCACGTGTCCAGCTATGAACGCCGCCCTCCACACATGGCCCTGCAGCTGCTTGAGCACTGTGGTCTTCCGGCCCAGAGACATCTGCCAATACACATTGTCTACTACAGCCTGGATCATCTGCCGGAGGTCATCCACCCCGTTCCCAGACGCCGCGGGGATGGGAACAGCCCCATCCAGGTGGGCATCTTTTTCAGCCTGCTTCCTCAGAAGGCTGACTTCCTGCCGGCACTCCTCCTCCTCACAGTGAGTCTGCAGATACTCCTGCACATTTTCTTTGATGCAAGGAAAGCAGTAGGGGCTGTGGTGCCTTCAATATCCAACAGGATCATGGTGATCTCGGGGTGGGGGCACTGAGAGCCCGTCCATCTCTTCCCCGGAGCACTATGGCACTTTGTTACATTTGCTATTTGAACCTTGGTGGTAATATGAGAACGTAATTTATGTTGTTTGCTTATATTTGGAAAACTTGTTCTTATGAAGTCTCCAAGTTTTCTGTAGATTTTTTGGCTTTACAATATTGATAATCATATGCTTAGAAATAAGTTTCTTATATTTCTCACCATTCTCATACTTATTTTTCTGTGCTTTGTCTTGTTTCAGTGAATTCGATGGTTATATAAATAGTGATAATGGCCATTTTTACAGTTTAACTCAAAGGACAAAGACAAAAATGAACAGAGAGAGAAGAAAGGGAGGGAAATCTGTAGTCTTGATTTGAAAGTTTTACTGTAAATTTAAAGACTGAAAGTTACTATCCATTCAGCCTTTGATGAAGCTATCTCCAAATACCCAAGGGAAAACAGACAGTTCCTGGCTGCACCTAAAGATATGAAAGCAGGCGATTTCTATTTGAATTGCCCACGTCCTCTCATTCTCACCTTTTTCTCATTTAATCGAGCCCTATGCTATTCCTTCATTAGAATTTCTTTATAAATACAGGGTTAATTAAGGTCTTATTAACACTAGTTTGCCAAAAATGTTTATCTTGAATCATGAAATCTATTAAATACTTTTCGTGTTCGCTGAGAAAAATTACATAAATTTATTTATTCCCTACTGATTAATGTGGGCAATTCCTCAAAGAGGTTTATATACTGAATCTGCGTTATTGAGATAGACTACTTGGTCACAACGTTCTTTTAAAAGCTATTTGACATTTCATATCTATGACCTTAATTAAGTGAGATTATTATTAGTGTCCTACTGTCTTTAAGTATCTAATGTCAAATTTATAGAAATTTTGGAAAACAAATAGATCAGAGCTATCATTTCTGTCACTTTCCTCTCCCTATCTCCATCCAGTTTATATAACATAGACATTATTCCTTTCAATATCAAGAAAGTAAAATCTTCTCTGAAATATTCAAGCTTATTGTATTCTTGCAGTGTGATTTTTGGTGCCCTATAACAGAATCAAGGGAGGCTTTTCATTTTTTTTTAATTGGTTGTTGGTTTATTGAGTTCTATTTCTTGTAATATCAATTCTGGCAATTTACTTCTCTAAATATTTATGTCTCAGTTACTTTTCTCAGTGCTAAAACAAAATACTCAATACTAAAGGTTAAAGGAGGAAAAGTTTATTTAACTTTACAGTCTATAGAAATGTCAATCTTTAATTGACTGTCTCCAAGGTAGGATGGCATGGCAGAAGGACATCACAAATGAGAAACAGTTAGTGGCAGGGAGAAGACAACCAAGCAGAAAAGCAGCATGTAGCAAGCAACCACAGCATCCCTCCTTCTGTCTCTTATACCAGGATGGGGCACCTTTGATCCTACCATTGCACCATGAATCAATCCCAGCATCATATCCTGAATCCAGCATCACACACTCTACACTCAGTCAACTCTAAGAAGCCCCACTTATCACTGTATGAGTCTATGGGGGAATATCTAGACAAAACCCATAACAGTTTCATTATGTAATTGTTAAATATGTTGCTATAATGTGCTCTATCATTCTTTTAAAAATAGACCTAAATTTTTACTCTATGGTACATCAATCTCTGCAGTATATGATTTGTTTTTGTTTAAAAACTATGTGCATCTTTTAAGTTTTTCTTGATGAGTTTTATTAGTTTTTTAAAGAAAGAACAGATGATGGTGTCAATACCATTTTTTATTTCTTTTTCTAATTCCTCACTTTATATTTATTTTTTATTTTTATTTTTTTAATTTTTTTTCTTTTTATTGAGGTTATTGGTACAATCTAGGTATACAGTACAATTACATTCATCATTGGGATTCTGTACCTTTACATAATAGGTCTTGATTCTCATTTTTCCCCCTGTCCCTGCCCTCCCTTCACCTCCTCCTCCCCTCCCCATTTACAAACACTTTATTTCCATTTTTCAGTTTCTCATATTTTTTCCTCTCCCTTATTACCTTTCCCTCACCCTTCCCACTT